>NC_079364.1:15250717-15572106 GCF_021018895.1 Seriola aureovittata
TTTTGTGTTCTGTGATATTAAAGTGAATTTTTGGGATTCAGACTGTTGAGTGGACAAAAAATGACATTTGAAGTCATCATGAACACTGGAATGTTGTCATTGCTTGTCATTGATGACATGTTATGGACCAAACAATTAATTAATCAGTAGATTAATCATTACTTGCTCTACTAGGTGGAAATACTGGGTTTTGAGGATTGCAATTGAAGCTGCTCTACCCAGCACACTTGAGCGGTACATGAGAGCGCTGGTGCCTCAACAGATGAGGCGTCACACTAGCTACTTTGTTTCCATTATACAGACAACAGAATGATAGAAAAGCATCTAGCACTGTTCTCTTGTCTGTGGATGAATCCAAAGTGTCTGCTATGTTCTTCCCTTTTATGCCCCTGAGCTTTACTTTTGTGCTCCATCACATTCTGTGATCCCTGATGTGTGACCATTGACAGAAAATGCCTTTCCTTCTGATTACCTGAGATACAGCTTATTAGCACATGTGCGATACGTTGCGGTCCCATTGTGTCATAATAAAAGTAAGACCTTTAATTGATAATGAATGAATGATGTAGAAAAATATTTCATTATTTTGAGGGTTTGGTGCATTTAATTGAGGAGCAGAGCAGACCCATGGCACTGGTTGGCTACAGCTGGACACATAATTAGAGTGCCTCCTTACCTATAATTTGTGTAATAGTTTTGGTTGGCGGCATGTTATTACCATATGAAAGGGCTAAGCAGGGGTCATGTGCATTGCTACAGCAATAAGGGCAGAGCTGAGGGCAGAAGAATGTTTGGAGCCGTTGTTAATTGGAGATCTCTACAAAGCTATGCTTTAATTATAATTTAGTCAGAGCTGCACTGTTTTAAACCCAATATATTCAGTTGCCATTATTTTCTGTAATAGTATGAACAGCTAGGTCTGTTTCCTTTCAAAGCGTCAGGCTTTGAAGAGAATGAGATTGAATTAGATTAATTTGAAAGGCTGTGCTGCTGCTGCCAGTTTTTTTCATGCTAATGTCACATGGTGTTTTCACAGGGAAATTGGATCTGGTTTGTTTAGGAGATGTACATACCTTCTGTTTTGCAAGGTTGCAGCTTATAGTTTATAGCTTTGGGTATGAATCCATGACTACTTCCTACAAATATTGTGAATAAAGCTACACATTAGCCAGGTAGCTTTAAATTTTTGTTATTCACAATTTGCTTGCTCAGAAGTTCAAACGTATTTATTGACTTGTGGTTTAAAAAAATCATCAAACAATTTCTGACTTAATTATATTCAATTTTATTTGTACAGCGGCAAATAATAATATATATTATTACTTAACTGTAGCACATAATCTTTTTCTGGAGCTTAACAGCAGTAATCTATTACCTACCTACAATTGATCCTCAGTCAATCAAATTTTACATGGTGAAAAATTGATAAGCTATTAAAGATATAAAAATATTCAATCCACCCCACTAGAAAGGAAACTAAAACCAGAAGCAATCACACTACAACACACTTAGACCTTATTAAATGTTCAGACTGAAGTATCATACACACATCATATTTACACACTCAGAAACTGGTGCACACGCACCTGTAGAAATGATCCCATGATGTGGTTTCTCTGTATATTTTCTAAATTTTCTCCCATGGTATTCTGGGTTTATCTTTAAATGTTTTTGTTGGAGATATTTGGTCCTTTTTTGTTATTTTAAAACACATTTCGCTCTGTTTTCTTGTTCACACAGGTCGAAATGAGCTGATAGCTAGATACATCAAGCTTCGGACCGGGAAGACGAGGACTCGTAAGCAGGTAAGACAGAGATGTCTCTGTTGCATGAGTGTCAGAGGGCTGTCAAATCTGAATGTGCGCAGACTGTTGCCTTTGTTTGTGCAGGAGAGAAACAAAGCTCACAGAGAATAACACAATTCTGTTGATGAGACTTCTGAGGCTGACAAGTCCCGTCACTGTTGTGTTGCATGAACAGATGTCCCTGGATTATGACATTTCCAAAATTGTCCATTTAACTCTTACTTGTAAGAACATAAGAACTGTAGCTGTACTAGGTTTGTACAGAAATTGATTCTTCAATCTCCCCTTTAAAAAGCTTTTGTATACAGCATGTCAACCTTTCATTTAAAATGCAGCCTTTCATTTTCTACATACAACAGATCTAAGACCATTGTTGTCATCAAAAAAGTAGAAGAGAAACCACTGTGGCTTAGCAGTGCAAGTATTCCTCCTTATGACTACATCATGGAGGCTTGTGCACTCGGCCGGAGTAGAGGCCTTTATTAATAGGAAGGTCGAAGCCTTAATAGATTGGTACCATCTCTGATCAAAGACTGTTTGCTGTAGTCAGTGTTGGAGAGTGCATCCTGCCTTCTGCAACACGCTGTGTGCACTGCAGACACACTACTCCTACCACAGAGTTGAGCTCAGATTTCTGACTCAAACTGTGATGAATTTATTAACATGCACTGTAATATGTCAGGTAAATGTCATATAAATAATATGTAAATAAAATTGAAGTCAGGGCTCTTGGTCTTTCTCTTAAATATATATAATCATAGGAGTTATACTTAATGTTGATTCTTGTATTCAAATAACCTGTTAATGAGCAGCTCTGATGGTGCTTCAGTCACAGTATGAAACCCACTGACTGATCCTCCCTCTAAACAGGAAATTCCCTGTATGACTACTGACTTGAATGACAATGATAAACAAGCCGGTGTCTACAGTGACATTCGATCAGTGTGTGTGAATTGATCAGTCTGGGCCAGAAAGGCCGTGTGGTTTCTCTCTCAGTGATTCTTCTCCTCAAGACAGAACCAGAATGAGAGAGATAGTTGTTTACCTAGAGCTACACCAAGAAACACACATCTGTTTCTCCTGTTAGTTTAAATGCATGATGTGTGTGTAGTTGCTGTTATTTATATTAAGGCTGCAACTACCAGTTTTCATTAGAGCTGAAATGTTAAATTGATCGAGGTTAAATTCGTCTGCAGCAATTTTGATAATGGAACAATCATTTTAATAATTTTTTAAGCAAATCTGTCAAAAGAATTCACCAGTTTCAGCTTCTCAAATTCTTTACTGGTTTCCTGAATCTTCTGTGATAGAAACAAATTTTCTTATGTTGGTTGGACAAAACAAACTGTCTATCTTGGGCTTTAGGAAATTATGTTTGACATTTTTTTTGGTATTTTCTTACATTTTCCAGTCTAACCGATCAATCAGAAACATAATTGTCTGTTTAATCTGAAATGAAAATAATCGACAGTGGCAGCTGTTATTTTAATTATCAGTTAATTTTCAGATTATTTTCTTGATTTTTTTGTCAATAAAATGCTAGAAAACAGTGACAAATGGCAAGTAAGTAATTTTCCATCGTCTTTAAATGTCGTTTTTTTTCCAACCAGCAGTCTGAAGCCCAAAGATGTTGAATTTAAACTAATATAAAACAAATAAAGTCCTCACATTAGAGGAAGCTGGAAACAATTAACTTTTTCTTGAAAAATTATGGAAATGACTGATTATAGTAGTAAGTAGTAGTAATAGTTGCTGAATAATTTCCTGTTGATTTATTATAATAATCCTGCTAGAAAAGGTGTGATTTGCGTGAATAGTGCCAGAGGAGAACTTAAATCCACCCTGCAAACCTGTCATCAACACACGACTCTTTCAAATTGCTACTTGCACTGTTGAATGTGAGAATATTAAATAATTTTGAACTGTGTGAACGTGAGAGGTAAACTTGGCTGTTGAAATGCCTTGCCCAGCTCCCGTAAGAATACTAGACTAGCCAATTCTCATTCAGCACACAGCAGATCACATCTGTGTGCTCTTAATGTGTGCTAAAGGGGCCTGCATCCTCCTTAATCAGTTCACTTAAGTGACGACAACACACAGCATAACACTTTATTGGCTGTTAGCTTGTTGTGTGGTTTGCACATGCTTCTGTTATGCACCTTATCTCCATCAAGTGTTTTTTAAACAAAGAAATGTGTAATCTATTTTTTTTTGGTTTTTCTTGTTTTTTTATTTTCCCTTTTTCTCTTTTTTTAATGGAGGTGTCTAGTCACATACAGGTCTTAGCAAGAAAGAAAGTTCGAGAAATCCAAGCTGCCATTAAGGTACGTCTGGCTTTGCCCAGTTGTAGGGGGCTTTTCATTGCCATGGTTACAGGCTCTTCCTTTGTTTTCCTCCCCTCCCCTACCCCGCAGGTGTCTAGTCACATTCAGGTTCTTGCCAGAAGGAAATCTCGTGAGTTTCATTCCAAGCTAAAGGTATGCGCTTTTCTGCTTTTGGGCTTGTTGGTTGCTGTGCGTCTTAACTTCCTGTTTCCTGTGGTGACAGAGTGAATGCCTGGTACTCTGATTCTCCCTAACTGCTGACTGTAGTCTGTTCAGATTTTCTAATCCCCCTGCACCTTCTCACTCCATCTCTCACCCATACTCAGACATGCTGTCACTGTCCTGTCTACTTGTTTCAACCATATTCACTTTTCTTCACGGGCCTTTGCTTTGAGAGCGGCTGTTCATCATATCAATAACTTACTATAGTATAGTGAAGACATTTTTTGTCATAGTGAAGACACTAATGAAAGAAATGGATTAATAGCAAACACTCGAAAGCAAATGTTACTGGTAGTTTCTATTATTAGTTTTTGATTGTACAAGAGCCTGACCAATATTGGATTTCTGATGCCTTTACTGATGCTGAGAGTTTAAAAATCTGACAACTATACTGAATATTGGCACATTACACATTTGCTAACTAACACATAATATGTAAAAGATGTCAGTAAGCATTCCTTAAATTTATGTTAAATTTTTTTATTTGTTTTGTTTGTTTATTGTTTGTTATTAATGAATTGTGACCAATATACAGTATGTAAATTATACGGTTGAACAAGAATTTAGCCATGCTAGCAACTCTGTGAGACTGCTCTTAAACACAGCAGTGCTTTGAGCTAATAGCTCACGTCAGGATGCTAACATATTTTGAAAGGTCTGACCTGATGGTAGCACTAAATAAAAAGTAAGGGGATCACCAAAAATTTAAATTCATCCTGAGGGGGGCATGAATGTGTGTCCCATATGTCACAGCAATTTATCCAATAGTTGAGACATTTCTCTGAAAACCATAAATTTCAACCTCATTGTGGCGCTAGTTGAAAAGTCAGAGGATCACTTAACTCAGCAGGATTCATCCTCTGGAGACCATGAATGTATGTGCCAAATTTCATGGCAATCCATTAGAAATTTGATGCGATATCTCTGTCTGGACCAAAGTGGTGGACAGATTGATGCGAGCATGGCTTAAAAAAAATGCTCTTTTTGCGTTTCTGTCCTGCAGTTTCTTGTTACCTGATGTATGATGATCATAATAAGATGACAGCGGCGAATTTTATCGGCTCGGTTTATTTATTGGTCAGGCTCTAATTTTTACTCTTCATATCTGTAAACATTTAGTAAAACCACAGTTAATGTGCAAATGTCGGGAAGCATGCTGGCATTGGCTGTTGGTGAGTGGCTGAGAGCTGAAGGTCAGAGGAAATTGGTCTGCTTACATCTCTCACTAAGCAGAGTTCGTTCAAAAAAAAATGGGGCTTGGCAAAGGGGGCTTGTGTTGAAAAAAATGAAAAGGCGATTACACCTCTACCTCCTTTGACAATATAACCCAACTTTTCCCCGCTGTCAAAGGCTCAGTTGTGCACATTCAGAGTGGAGAATGGCCGTGAAGCTGGCTGTTTCTGAAATGCCCTCTCTGCTTTCTTGTTCTCCCTTCTATCTGTTGATAACTCCAGGCTCTCACAATGCCATGGCTGTCGGTCGCTTTCCCTCTCCCAGTCCAGATGTCGTCATTTCATAGCTCCTGTCAATTATTTTAGCAATAGTGAAATCCGTTAAAATCACTAAAGAATGGCACATTAAAATGGGAGAACCATTGTAAAAGAAGTAATCTTGAATAATATTGAACTGTAATATAAGGTATTTTATGAAGTAATGCTTGTAAATCAAACACTCCACCTATGTGCAATTTTCTTCTTTACTTGGGGAGCCTAGTATACGTTTTGACTTTCACACTTTGCTCCACTCCCGTATTCAACACGAATTAATGACCCCTCATTAGTGTGTGTGTGTGTGTGTGTGTGTGTGTGTGTGTGTGTGTGTGTGTGTGTGTGTGTTGCGAGACAGACAGAGTCAGACAGGCAGCTAGCCACATGAATGCCTGGTCTTTCAGGGGCACAGGCGGCAGTCTGAAGAAAAACAGACAGCTTTTGTATGAATCCCTGTCTTTTCTCATTTAAAGCAAATTAGAGTTCAGTGGCAAAGAGAAGTACAAGTGTGCCCTTCATTTTAGGGGGCATCAATGGAAACCTGCTGTTTCTGGTCTTGTCTATGGCGTTTTAGTGAAATTACAGTCATTATGTTACTGTTCTGTTGTTTTGTCTCGAGTGAAGACTGCTGATCAGATTGTGAAAATTATAGAGAGCAAGACATTCGCCACAGAGACCAAGGATAATTTGTAAATACAAATTTTATAATCCTTTGTTATGAAGTATTCATTACACATCTGTGTTTGTTGTACTGTGTGAAGAAAGCTATACACTGGTCAAATTGAAGAATTTTTTTTTTTTTTTTTTTTTTACTGATGATTTCAGCTGTAACATTGAAACTTTTTCATGCATAGCTCAGACTTTAACAGTTTGAAAATGTTGAATTACTCTAATTTACAATTTTACAATAAAACCCTGTTTGTTTGCATTTAGGTTACAAGCATGGTAAGTATTCATTTTCTGTTTGTGCTTTAATTAGGGCCTGCCTCATCCTTCGGCTGCTAGTTTTGCATTTGTGCTCCTGCCATAGTGACACAATAGCTGCTGCCCAGTGTTTTCCCAGTTTATTGGTGTCTCTGTGCGTCATCACATTTCTACACACTTATATTGTAGCTTGACTCTGTTCCACCAACATCTTATGCCAGCATGCTTACCTTTAACGTCTGCCACCAGTGAGTCTGCATGGGTTTGCTAGCATGTATGGTGTGTGTGCACTTCTGAATTTTGCAGGGCCAGTATAACTTAACAAAGGACTATGTCCAAAACAACACACAATGCTGCAATTAGTGCTCTTCTGCAGACCTTTTTGGTTCTCCATGAATTACTATTCCATAAATTAAGCCATTTACAATTCATGCAGATACAATCTGATCACTTAAAGATCTCTTGTCCAAAGATTAAAGGAAAGGAACTGAGTGGAGCTGAAAGATCCTTAAACTAGCGTGATTTGTGTCCTTCAGTTCAGAGAAATTCTTTGCGATGTTTCAGTGTGTTTTGACATGCAGACAAATGCAGCCTTGATAGAAGTATTGCTGAATGAGTTTTTTTTTAAGTATTTTAGCAGTGGATTAGTCAACAAGCAAACTCATTTAAGTGCATACCACTTCTAACCACTGTATAGTAGAATTCAATGGTAATTGTTTGGCACATTCCTTTAAGAAAAAAAAGCCTACACTTAAATAGCAATACTGATGCATCTTCTTTTAACCTGCTTGCTGTTTACTGTTGTGAGAGAGGTCAGTGGTGCTTTCAGTGTGTTGTTTAGAGTCTGGTTGTTGCTACCTCTGCAACATACTCCACCTCCCCTTTCTGTGTGAGTGCTAAGCCTTTTGTGACTGCTGTTTAAGGACCAAGCCGTGAAGGACAAAGCCCTCCAGAGCATGGCCTCCATGTCCTCGGCTCAGATCGTCTCTGCCACGGCTATTCACAACAAGCTCGGCCTGCCAGGCATCCCGCGCCCAGCCTTCCCTGGAGCAGGGGTAAGAGCCTCAACGGCACCACTTTTGATCCATCCAGTCCAGCTTCACCCAGGGCAGCCATGGGGCCAAACACACCGACACCCGGGCCAAATCACATTACACACCACAGCTTATCTGCCCCTATCAGATAAGCACATGATCAAAAGGAGTGGTAGTCAAGATAACTACATCCACCGAACATGGAGCTAAAAGCCATTTTGATCTTGTCGCTCACAGCTGCTCACAATTGGATGTTGTTTTTTCTTTGTTGTTCTTTGCTGTCTATTTATACATCTAATTCTCTAGTTATGGCAGGGTATGATATCGGCCGGTCAGCCAGGATCATCACAAGAGTAAGTATCAGACTTTGGTGTCAGAAAAGAAAACCTAAACTCTCTTAAAGCAATGAGTTTAATATGTTGTTCTGGGAAGTTGTTTTTTTTCCTAATGGGGTTTACCTTTCTCTGCTCCAGTATTAAGCCTTTCACCCAGCAAGCCTATCCCACCCAGCCAACAGTCACAACAGCCATCTCAAGTAAGAATTTACTAATTTACTACTCTGTAAACTTCTTTGTACAATAGCTGCACAACATAATAAATGTGCTAACTGTACAACAGTGTGTGAAACTCACTCCCTCTCCACTTCATCTTTTCCCTACTTGGTTTGAAACATTTCAGAGCCTCCTAGATTCTTACTGTAAAACAAATATGCTGATAGACAGAGGTCTGCTTAGAGATAGCAGTGACAATAAAGGTGGGTTTGATACTTTGAACCTACTTGCCTTTCCCCCAGGGCACCTTATCTACTGTGTAGCTCCAGGAGGGATGAAGTTAATGACTTTAAGGGTAATTTAGTTTGAGACTAAAATCAAATGGTTTTCAGCAACTCTATTTTTTTTCTCAACTACATTTACTTTACTTTTTGAAAATTTCAAATTCTTTAGCAGCCAAGGTTTATTTTTTAATTGAAAGATTTTAAGCACTTCATGTTCCTCAAACATTATCTATTAGAAGAGAGAAATAACCGAAAGTGCAGAAAATCCTGTGATGCAACATATTAAGTCTCTGTTCAAACTTGCACATTTAAACTGGATGAAAAAAAGAAAGGCAACATGCAAAAAAATGCACAGACCACCGATTTAATCCTATACATCTAAAGGTTTTTGTGAAAAGAAGTTGTATGCATTTGTTATCTCTTGCCTAGAACTTGCTACAAACAATACAAGTAACAATCTGGAAGTAAGAAAATATTGATGAATCCCACAAACAAAGTTACCCACAAGGTATGAATAGATCTATACATTTCCCCATGTGTGGCATTGCTATGACCTAAAAGAAATGCTTTCATGGGCAGGTACAGCTGTAATTTGCTCATAAATATTTAATTCATTTTGGTTTTACAGTTTCCTGTGCAGTTTTATTTAAAGTAATGAGTACTATTGCCAATAACATCAGGACATGAGGAAATCTGACTCCGACAGATGTCCTCAAAAAAACAAAACAAAAGAAAAAACAAAACCTCAAACTATATCTAATATGACATAAAGGTATTATTTGTTTTGAAACATACTCATGCTGTGAAACAACCCACAGAGAGGATGACTCTTATTCTGGTTTTACTTCAGGTTACGAGCCCACAGCAGCTCCAGCGCCCACAGCACCAGCATGGCAGGGCCGCTCCATTGGTACATCTAAACTCCGACTGGTGGAGTTCTCCGCCTTCCTCGAGCAACAGAGGGACCCAGACTCAGTGAGTGGGGCATTATACTAAAGCATGAAATATCACTATCTCATGGTGTTAATTCCCACTTCTTATCATCCAGTCCTTTCCTCTACGAATACACTGGGACATTTTCCCAGGCACACAGTCAGCTGAGAGGAGGCCAAAACAAGCTGAGAAGAGAGAAGTCTGGCCTGTAGGGACGCACGGCAGGAAAACCTGCAGTAATAATGAACGACTGTATATTAATCAGTTCCCTAAAAGGCATGCCAAAACTATATTTAAACTGCGGACTTCAGCTCAGCAGGACAATCCACACTCAGTGTGGATTGTGAGTTAACAAATCAGCAGCTTGCATTTTTTTCCTCCAATTCCTTTATTGTCATTGCACAGAGAACAATACAACTGAGTGGCAATGTAGACAGTGCATTCACTCATAACAAACAGCAATTAAAATGGAAGAATTTAAAGTGCAGAATCTATAAATTAATTATAAAATGTATACATTTGAACAATAAGATATAAAAACAATACGATGCAGTAAAAAAAGCAGCTGAGTTATTGCATTTGAGGATATGGAACATTTGCTGAGTTACAGTGGTTCTATGTTCAAGAAGTGCAATTAGGAATATATACATATAAAAAGGTGCATTGTTCTGTGCTGCAGACAGTCAGTGTAAATGTCTGGCAGTGTTCAGTTCTCATGTGGCTCTGGGGTAGAAGCCAGGGTGTCCAAGGTGGGATGGTTCTTTCAGTATGTTGGCTGGTCTACTGAGGCAGCAGGAGCTGACTAAGTCCTCTAAAGAGGGCAGTGAACAGCTGATGATCTTCTGGGCAATATTGATGACCCTCTGAAGGGCTCTCCGGTCTGCTGCTGAGCATCTGGTATACCATGCAGAGATGCAGTACATCAGCACACTCTTGATGGAACATGGGCAACATGCGTACCCAGGATTTTGAAAATGGGGACCCTTTCCACACGGTCTCGCTTAATGTATAATGGATCAGGTTCTCCACTATTCATCCGAAAGTCTGTTATGAGTTCAGACCACAGTGGTGTCGTCCGAGAACTTGATGATGATGGTGTTGGTGGGATGGGTGGGGACACAGTAATGACTGTAGAGGGCATAGAGAAGGCAGGTGGCAGGTGGGTTAGGAAAGTCCTAAGTCAGTAAGTTTAGTGACCAGTCTGCCCACGATGACAGTGTTAAAGTTGAAGTCTATGAGAAGCATCCTCACATAGCTCCTCTGGTGTTCAAGGCGGTTCTGTGCAGTGTGAAGAGCAGTGGCAATGGCATCCTCTGTAGACCTTTTTGCTCTGTAGGAAAACTGGTGTGGGCCCAAGGTGGGTGGGAGGCTGACTTTGATTTCCTGCAGGACCAGTCTTGAAACACTTCATGATGAAAGGCGTAAGTGCAAGCAGACGGTAGTCATAGAGGCAGCTGCTTTCACCTCATAGTGAGAAAAAAAAAAAAAAAAAAAAAAAAAAAACAAGTTCCAGCAAGGCGTCGTCGTTGACAGTTGTGCAGTTGCTGGACTTGTAGCTGGTAATGTGCTGGATGCCCTGCCACACCTACCGTGGGTTGTTGTTGGTGAAGTGGCCCTCAATCTTCCTCTTGCAGGCCACGTTAGCCTCCCTGATGCCTGTCTTCAGGTTGGCTCCAGAAGCTTTGTATAGGGCTTTGTCAACATACCTGAAGCTGGCGTTACAGTTCTTGAGAGTTTTGACATCCTTTTCATCCAAGGCTTCTGGTTGGGATACACCCGGATGTGTGTTATATGCTGGGGTAAAGAGTACGGATAGGTGATCTGACTGGCCTTCGCATGGTAGTGTTGTTGACCTTATGTCTTAAACCGTTATTGTAAACTTTGTGAGTTTTGAGTAAACTTTCTCAAGTGGCCCCAAAAGCAGCACATTTGATGTGTTCGAATTTTGGGAGAACTGCCTTTACTTCATGGTTAAAATCACAGCTAATGTTATTATTTGCTTTAGCAATTCTTTTAATGTTTCTCCACATTTTCCTGTGCCCTTTCTTTTGGTATTGATAACACATGACAACAGCCATTAATCTTACATGCAGCATTGCCCTGAAGGCTACATACTAGAGTGGCTGTTCCGTGAGCTTTTAGACTGAAGTGCAGGGCCACATGAAAGGTTTCATACGGTCACGATGAGGGCAAAAACCTCTGAAAATCAAATGTTGTTCTCAGATTTTATGCTCCTTTTTCTCCTTTTGCCATGCATCAAAACCAAATATTCTCAGTTGAAAAGTTTAAAGGAATAGAGCAAATCTCTGTATTATTTCATTCCATATTGTCAATTTAGGTTGATTGTAGTTGCCTTTGATGCAGAAATATTGCTTTTCATTTGAGTGAAGACTGAATTACACTATTAGCTTTTGACAAAATTATTTTTTTTTACTGTATGGGTTTAACTCATTTAATATTGAGATAGATGCATCTTTGTCAGACTTTCTTGGTTTCACAACTTTCTCATTTATAATTTCACATGTTAATCTTATAGAATTTGGGTGAAGCAGTCGCGCATTTCCCGGCTTGGTTTAATACAAATAAAGGGATCAGTTTGTTTTTGGCTTTAGTGGAGCAGAAAGGCATTGCCTAATTTGTACATCATAAAATAGAAAAGAGACTTAAAACCTTGCAGACAGCCAAATAAAAAGCAATGATGTGTAGGCTTATTTCTCATCTAATTCTGGCTACCACTTGCTTGTTATGGTGGTTATTTGTCAGAATTGGTTTATTTTACTTCAACAGCCCTTTCTGGATATTGATATTTAATACTGTTTTAGGTTGCTTCTTTGTCTTTTTATGTGAGATTCTAATTTTAAATTCAGACAAGATGGACTGTATTTTACTTTTCTAAATCACAATAATGCAACCTGAAAAAGATTATTCTTTTTAAAGACCAGATTGAAAATATGTTTCTAATACCATTTCCTATTTACTTTTTCAGTACAACAAGCACCTATTTGTACATATCGGGCAGACGAATCATTCCTACAGTGACGCCCTGCTGGAGTCGGTGGACATTCGTCAGATTTATGATAAATTTCCAGAAAAGAAAGGAGGACTGAAGGAGCTGTACGGAAAAGGTCCCCAGAATTCCTTCTTCCTTATAAAATTCTGGGTGAGTGTTATTTGTCAGCCACACTGATTAAATTAATAAGTATCGCGCACACACACAGACACAGATCTTAAGATGATTGGTAACGTTTTGCACATAGTCAAATGTTTGACAGCAGAATCGTGTTCAGTAACATTCTGTTCAGGTTCGTCTTTAGTGATTGGGTGTAATCAAACTACACAGAGAAGACTGCTCTCTTAATGTTTGCAGAATGCACTGTGCTATATTTGGACTTGCATAGCAGGAGAGCTTTTGATCAAAGCACTCACTAATTCAATGTAATATCTCCAAACAATGGAGTGACCCAGTTGCACTCCTAATGGCTGTTTAAACATTGCATGTATTTCCTCCTTGATGCAAAATGCTAACTAGCGGCAGCCAACAAAGTAGGGACCGTATGCACTTGGACCAAGTCCCCTCAAATCTTTTGAAGTGACCGACCAATCTAAATTTCAAATGAAAGACAGAATCTGCACAATAATGAATGTATAACTGCTTTGCTTAATGAAGGAGGAGAATGTTGTAGGAGGATGTCTCCTCTTTTTGTATCCATAATGAACAGGATGTTCAGGGCATAGAAAGGCTGCCCTCTGGGAGCAGACCCGTTCAACCTTATAAATCAGTCTTTTAATGTAACTTCATTTAATCCTCTTTAGAATCTTGTTTCCAATATGGACACATTAACATGCTTATTCAGATGTGGGATAGATGAGATATTCTAATTTGATATGCCATGGACATGCATAATCTCCACAGCTCTGTGATCACAAATTCTTAATTTAACACATTTTTCAGTTACCAGATGTAAACCAAATTCTGGCTCCCTTTAAAAATGCACATATGTGCTGTGTCCCAGTTCAATACTACTGTATGCGCTGTATGTACAGGTTTCTCCACTTGATAGATATTTTTATAATAGCAATGTATAAAATGACAAAGTGATAGTGATGAACCTAAAGAAAAGTATCACCTGAATCTGCAGCTGTCCAGTCTGCAACTTTACTGTTTGTGTTCACTCTCGCTGCTGTGCAAGCATTGTTTTCTGCTGCAGCAGGCAGATGTTTTCAGACCAAAAGCTCTAAACTCTGCTGTTTGGCAGGTTTTCTATGTATTGCTTATTCCTCTAAAGTGGACCCCAAAACAAAAATGTGCATTGACATGTAATGCTCTCTTTTCTTTTTTTTTTTCTGCTCGCTAGGCTGACTTGAACTGCAACATTCAAGATGATACTGGATCTTTCTATGGAGTCACTAGTCAGTATGAGAGCTCGGAGAACATGACCATTACATGTTCAACAAAGGTCTGCTCCTTTGGCAAACAGGTGGTCGAGAAAGTTGAGGTACGGACTCAAATCTTTCCATCCTGTGATTCAGAACAATGCCTAAAAAGCTGTGAACTACAATGAGAAAATGCACCACACATTTGTATTTTACGTTTCTGTTGTATACTTCTTTTTTATCTCCTTAAACTTTTCTCTTGTTCCTCAGACTGAATATGCACGATTTGAGAATGGACGCTTTGTCTACCGAATAAGCCGGTCTCCCATGTGTGAATACATGATCAACTTCATCCATAAGCTAAAACATCTACCAGAGAAATATATGATGAACAGTGTGCTGGAGAACTTCACTATCTTATTGGTAATCACCTCACTGACCTGAGTGGGTGAGGTCCCTCCCCAGGATCCTCATTCTTCTTCTTCTTCTTCTTCTTCTTGTTCTTCTTCTTCGTCTTCTCTTTGCTGTCAAGGATGTGTTGGTGGCTCCAGCTGGCTTTATAAAAAAATGGGGGGGTTGGGGTGGTTTGGCTGAGCCTTGAGATGAGTTCCTCTCGCTGGTCTCACATTCCTCTCATTCCACAGGGGATGAAACGCCATGTGAGGAGCCTCATTATCTGCAGGGGAAAAGGGAGGATAACAGGAGGCAGGAGAAACCCCTGTTATTAGTCCTCACATGGGGTCTTAAAATGTCATTCACCACTACTGACAAAGCAAAAAGTAAATAAAAAGACAGGCACAGATCCATATGTGGGGGTGCGCACTCAAGATGGCAAGCAGGGCCCCCTGTATGTAAAGGCTAGGATGATTGTAAAATCCACCTCACAAAGTCTTTAAGCTTTTAGAAATGATGCAGGGAAAACAAAAAAGGTTTTATTTTGGTTCATTTTAAAGTCTACACCTTAATCCAACCACTGATGCTCTCTGTTAAATGACGTTTAAATTAATAATCAAAAATGAATTTAACAATTGACATGCGCAATCAATCTAATATTTTCCGTCATCATTGCCCTGTCCCTCTACATATGTCTTTTGCTTTCCTGATGTTATATTCTCAGGTTCTATATATTCACTTTTCTTTTTAATTTATGTTGCATATCTTTATATTTTCCACAAGCTAGTATACCTCAGGTTAAATACAGATAAGTTGATATTCATGTCAGATGAGGTGGATACTCATAAAACTCTTCATGGCTTGTTTCTGGGTTGAGTATATCTGCCTCAAGTAGTGCTTTAATCAATCCTCTTACCTTCTTAAACCTACACGAATCAAACTCTCTGACTGTGGACTGATCGTGCTTTGAATGATTCCAAGTGTAAAACATTTCTTTGTGTTGTTTATAATTTTTAAGTTATCCGATTTTAAGAAGCTCTCAACAGCATCACATGCGCTCTTTATTGCTACTTTATGTGTAAGAAGAAAAAAGAAAAAAAAGACTGGAATCAGGAATGGCTGATGGGTGTGTCTATATCCTTTTATGGTTACCCGCGGGAGGGGTCATGAGGCTCTGCACTCGCGCCCAGCTAGCTACACGGAGATTGAAATTTATGAAACAGACCTACACATATGCACGACTTCATAACACTGACAAGAAGAACGCATATTTCAGTCTTTAGTTTTAATTTTGTGTTTCTTACATCTGGCTCCTGGTGTTTTGGTTCTATACCTATATGTTGATGGTTTAGATGGTTAAAACAAGCAAAGTCCTTTTTCTCTCTCGTGTCTGTCCACACTGATTACACTGCCTCTCAACTAGAAAGTGATTTTTTTTCGTCTTTTCGTTTGCAGGTGGTGACGAATAGAGATACCCAGGAGACGCTGCTATGTATGGCGTGTGTGTTTGAGGTTTCAAACAGCGAGCACGGCGCCCAGCATCATATCTACAGACTGGTCAAGGAATGAGAGCTTCCCCTCAACCCCTTTCTTTTCATAGACTTACCAACCTCAAAACAAGTGGCAGTGCCTCTACCTGAAAGTCACACCTACAATGCTTTTTGGTCATGGTATCGGGTGAAGTCAGTTGTTTTAAATTTGTTTTGATATAAGTGTTTGTTATTTGACTGCAGCTGTGAATTGCGGTACAGTTGTTTTATGTTTAAATACGGGAATTACGCGTTTAAAAGATGTTGAGTTGGTCTCTGTTGAGTATAAATGTGGCCGTTCTTAAAGAATTTACTAGATTCATTTGGTAAATGGAAATATGTGTGTTGTCTTCTTCTGCTTTGTTACGTAGACTAAAGGAAAAAAAAACAACAAAAAAAAAACAGATGCTGGCCTTTTCTACCAGCAACCTGATGTGGTCTTTGTAATATGTTTGAGTGTGTTTTTATATGTCTGTAGTTCATAATTTATGAGCATACATACTGTAGATATACAGACATGCACCCACAGTCAATAGATTTTCCAAAGAAACAATACTAACACAACACTACATATATAGTAGCTGAAAGCAAGTGGTTGTGAATATTGCAAAATTACAGTTATATTAAAAAAAAAAAAAAAAATCAGCTTTCAGAAGTATATTTATCCCCGTTGAAGCACTCCAAGTCTTAGACACTAAGAGCAGAATGAATGCACTGTGAAAATACTACAAATGTTTTGCCTGCGTCTGCTCCATAAATGTAGAGAAGTCTTACCACCTGCTAAACATTTCTGTGCTGCAAACGAGTCTTTCCTCTGTGACAACTGATAAGAGAATTTTTAGGTTTTAGACAGGTGAAAGTACTGCTAAAAATTACACTAACCGGACTCTCATCTTGTCCAAAAGCACTTTGTTCCCCTTCCTGGACTTGCCTTAGTAATGTTTTTTTTTTTTTTTTTTTTTTTTGTTAGAGCTGTGGTTTTAGAACAGGTTAAATATCATGACACTATAAATCACTTGTAGACAGCAGGCTTTGTTCAATATGCTGTGGCTTTGCCCCTTGAAAGACTCAGAATATCTTTTCCCCTCTGGGATCACGGTGTAATAACTCCAAGCCAGAGAGTTGCTGCCTTCATGTTCACACTATGTTCACATGTTTCTGTGGCCTACACCGATCCTGAGCCTTAAACATGTTATACCTGTGTGTGAACTCCAAAAGATGCCACTAAAACTGTGATCTCTACGTGGGAATACTCTTCATACGTTTGCATTGTGTAAGAAATTCACAATACAATCTGCCAAAGTGTAAGTGTACAGTGCCTTAGAATATATTCTGATATTACCATTTGTTTTGTTTTAAGTCTAAAAATCAGTTAAGTGGATGAGACGGGCAAAAATGTCTCACTGCTTGTACTTGGTACATTTCCACATCTGAGAGATTGTTTCTTATAATTGGTACAGTCCTAAAAATACAGTTTTTGTTGGTTTTTTAGAGGCAGCATACTAATGTTAAATTACGTTTGCAAAATTAAGGTTAAAAACGGTCATAATACAGGTTATATTTTTCTCTAACTGTAATATGTTCCTCAAATGTCAGCCTTTTTCTGAGAGTGTACTACAAACACAGACCGACTGCCTTTCCTGTTGTAAAAGACCAAAAATACAGAGATACAGTCAATCTTTTGTCATGTCCTGCATGGTAGCAAGGAAGTGCCTTTGGTTTAAATTTTTTCCAGCTTCAAAAAGATCAAACACAAACTAAAAATTAAATGTTGCTAGACCAAAAATGAGACATAAGTGAAACCAATCACCACATTGCCTTTTCAAAGGATTATAATGACAGCAGGGGAAAGCTGGTTACTGGTAAAATAAATAAATGGTATAATCATTTTTATTACATTGTAAATTGATTTCACAAATGATGTATTTGAAGAAAACCTATTTCTTTGCTTGAGGTCAAAGACTGAAAAACCTGCTGATAACATACAGCCGCTGACTGCATGCAGGATGTCAACTCCAAAAACACTGCAGCTGTCTGCTTCTTGCACACTTGCAGGTTCAAGTGTTTTGTTTTGTTTTTTTTGTTTTTTTTAAAAAAGAAACATTGGGGTTTCCTCTTTCCCGCGACCACGTGCTCGCACGATGTGAAAACCACAGAAAACATCAGACTCTCTCAATGTTACCTTTGACGATGCAGACACAGCTGTGATGTCGACGAGGCAGGGACCAACACGAGCTTTTATCATTTATTATCTCTCTCAATGAAAAGTGAAAGTTTATTTAACAGTAAGTCTACAGAACAATTTGGAACTGTTTAAATGTGGCTAAAGCTGAAATTGTTTCCAAAACCTGTTTGAGATGCTGTTTCAGAAACTAATTTTTCACAACTGCCAGTGTGGACGAGGCCGTCGAGGTTAATATACTTTTCACCGTAAGGACCATAGATGCTCAGACATTTACTGTTTCTTAAAAAAATAAAAAGTTACAATCATCTAAAGTATTTTAATAGAAGAAGCTCTAAATAATTGCAGACAATGTCTCTGGTGGACGCAGATAAAGTTCAATCATTCAGTATTTTTGCCACAGTCCTGTGGACACTGTGGGGTTTTAATAGGCTTTTTTATGTTTACCCTGTGTATCCGTTCACATTTATTGATTACTTAGTGAGATGTTCCTGTTTTCTTATTGTACTTGTATACAGTTGTACTTGGTTTTGTGATGACATTGTCTGTATATTGCAAGCCCAATAAGATGGTAATGATGTTACTGCTGCACTGCTGGTACATTTTAACATGTCGTTTCAACACTTAAAAAAAAACAGCAGGGCTGATGCCTTCAATGGCATGAATGTCTGGTGGACCATTTGAAGAGAAAATGGACACACACACACACACGCACGCGCGCACAGAAAAATCAGCTAAGTCAAGGAATCATGCTACAAACATATCAGCAGTTTAGCTCTTGTTATTTGTAATTCTGTTGAAGAGTAGGTACTGGTACCTTTTTGTTTTATGACCATTTTCAGATGGTGGCTTTAAAAATGATTCTTCACATAGCTCACATATAGTTGTTATACACACATTTGGGTTTTGTGTGCAGATGTTTTTTTTGTTTGTTTGGTTTTTTTTTTTGTAAAAAGGTGCTTTGTACAAAATTATCTTAGCTTTTCTTGGTACAGATGTGTGATATATTTCCATATCCATGACAGTAAAGTGTTGGAGCAAAGGAGAGAAAAGAAGCTTTGCTATGTTTCTGTGTTCTGCGTATGGTCGTGTCTTTGCTCCGTAACATTATGATGCCTTCTTGATAATAGTAGTTATTTTGTAGCTTTCTAGATACTTTGTATGTATGCAATATTGAAGTTAAATAAATCTGAAAAATATTCCCTCCCTTTTGTTGTCACTTCAGTGAAGCATTTAATATAATTATTGTGCTGAAGCAATAAGCATAGCAGTATTTTCAGGCACGCGATGGTCGATTATGAATATGGAAAATGGACTGAGGCTCCGTGTTTAACTCTTTGACTGCAAAGCCCTCAGGTCAACAGTAGATGGAGCCTGCCACTCGCTTTATTTTTAACTGCCCATGTCCCTGCGTCACATGAGGATACAGATGTAGAGCACTGTAGTAACAGAAACCATCACTAAAGGGACAACATGCCAAATTAAAAGCAAATACATCGGGCAACAGCAAATATGGCGCGTGTGTAAAGTGTAACCACATAACATTTGAGAGCCAACCTCCGGTGCTGCAATTAAAATATTTCATAGAGAACAAAAATTGTTTCGATTTTTAAAGAAGGACTGACAGAATAAAGTCCTCACTGGTGATTATTTTGAACATGCAGTACAAACATAAAGTTTTAGTGATAAATCAGCATGCTGTGTTTGTCTAATGAAACTGGAAATACTGGCCCGTTGTTCTGCTTTGTTCACACACAATGATTAAAGAAAAACTTAAAACAGAAATCATTAATAAAGTCCTCAAACGAGAAAAACCTGTCCCCGTTTAGAAATGGCTCATAAAGGTGATTGTGGACCAAATTATTTCTGGTTAGAGGGGCACTCCAACTCAGTAGCTGCTGCAAATTATCCACAGGGCGGCGGCTTAGAACTGGAAGATTTAGTCCTGTTGACCATTTGGAGCCTAAAGATTTGTTATCTCCTCTGAACAGATTATACTTTCAGCCATGTTTGTCTTAGTGTGGGATTTCAATTTCAATTTACAGTCCAAAAACTGATTAGTCTTTGTAGCACATTGCGCCACCATGTGGACATTTGTAGCATATTACACTTTCACTGATGTGAGAGGTATAGAAAATTCTTATTTTGTGGTTCAAGGCCATTTTTCATGTGTACATATAACTGCTCCAAATTTTGATATAATTTTGATTTAAATTTTTTAGATATTCATCATTATACATATTGTGTTTCATTGAAATGACAAATTTATAGGATTGTGCACTTTTGGTGCGTCATAGTTTCAGGGATGGTCTGACGAGGCTCTGTAGTGTAAAGTGGTTAAAGCAGAGACACTGAGGACTTCAGTGTTGAAGGGGGGTTTAAAGGCAAATCACATACACGCACTACATGCATGTGCAAAAACCTCTTAAACCACAAGTGTCTTTGGATTTGCTTCACTTGCCTGTGAGTAACAAGACTCCAGCAGAGACACAGAGCAGCACTGACAACCCAACAAAACCAGATGTAAAGTATGTCTTCCAGGTGTTTCTTCAAGATAAGACTTTCTTTACCAACAAAGGGTCACAAGTTAAAGACTCACCAAGGCTGAAGTCTGAGGGTGACTCTGCCGATAGTCAATGAGAAGAAAACAAGAGAAGCTAAAGGCAAACAAGGTCAAACTCTTCAATTATGAGAGAGTCCTCAACAAAGACAAAAGATGACAACATCTTTTAACACAGTATCACTGAAATATCAGTCACAGCCTCATCTAACACTTGTACAACATTAAACTCATTCTCAGCTGCTCTCCTTTAGTACTCTGTACCTGTTGTACAATGTTTTTTTAAAACTCCAGGTGTCCTGGCTGTAAACCTCTAAATCACTTGTGGATCTGAAAATATTATTTACACTATGAAGAGTCTGAGCCCTGTCACTCATATCGACAGCAAACTGAGTCTGAATATCTCCACTGAAACAAACATGTAACTCAACAGAAAGAAAGGTCACCACTGCTCTGCTCAGATTGATCTTTGTTTCAACTTTTGTGTCACTGCTGATATTTCAGAAGCAACAGCTTGGTGCGGCATCAGATCCAAAAAAAAAACATCACTATTTGAGCTCCTGTAGATGTCTTAGCCAAATTGGTTTCACAGGATGAGTTCAGTCCCTGGCTGGTAATCATCTCTCACTGCACATAAAAATAACAAGTCCAGGATCAAGTACAATATTTTCTCCTAACTAAGAGGGCGAGAGACAGCAGGGCGAACCAGCTGTAACCATTTCCACTTGACAACACTACGAAAAGATTTAGTTCCAAAACAACCTCCTTTTACAGATGCAAACATGGACTGCGCAAAAAGCCCTGCAGTCATAGAACAAAGTGAAAAAAGGTAAATATATAAAACCGCTGCGTTTACTGGTTCAAACCCGACCGCACTACATGGTCAGTGGACTAGAGCAGAATCAGACGAAATAAAACCTATAAAGTTTTGTAAGGATTTTTATGGGAGCTGGAAGACCAAACAACAGCATACGGGTTTGTCCAGGCTTGGTGTCTTTCTGTCCCTATGTGGTCAATCAATAAATATTCTATATAATGCACAATCCAGCTTAAATAAACATTGCTACAAGGACTATTAAGACGTGATAAGTAGCAGTGCCATGTCAGCTCTGTAAAATTTTGAATGAAGAATCCAACTGTAATTTTTGATCCTGTAAATTATCTCATGGTGGTTTAAACACTGGTTTGAGTCTGGGAAATACTCATGACATTTATCACATAAACCCTGAGGTTACATCAAGGAGCAGAGATTGCTGCCATAACACAGCACAGCTCCAGGATACTGGACACAACTGTTGGCAAACTGGTTTTTAATCCTGTGCATTTACAACTGAAATCATCTGGGCTTCAGCCTGTGGCTCATCTCAACACAAAGCCACACATCACAATATGAAGTCCTCTTTACCGACACTTGCTAGTGGTCATGTGACCAGAGCAGTGTTTCCTTGACTCAGCATCAGGAAAGTGCACAAGAGGACACATGGGGCTCCAAACCTCCAGCCCCGTCCGCAACTTCTCAGATGTGTCTGGGACGCAGCGCGCATGCACACTGAGGAAATGAGTCCGGACACCGCTGCGTTTTCTCCAGACATCCGTTTCAAGAACTGCTGTTTTCTTTCTTTATTCAGAAGAGACACAGTTTAACATTAATCGATGATGGAGTCGGAGGAGAGTAAGATATCGGTGTGGGTCTGCAGAGAGGAGAAGCTCATCCACGGCTTGTCAAAGCGCACAACCTGCGCTGATGTTATTAAAGTGCTTCTGGAAGACCAAAACTCACAGCACGGACTTTCTGCAGCGCAGTCGTACTGCATCGTGGAGAAATGGAGAGGTTTCGAGAGGATTTTGCCGAACAAAACAAAGATTTTACGGCTTTGGGTCGCGTGGGGAGAGGAGCAGGGGAACGTGAAGTTTGTGCTGGTGAAAAGCGAAGCGTCTTTGGCGAACCACGGAGCCCGGAGCGCGGAGGCGCGCGTGGTGCTCAGCAAACAGAGCCCCTGTGTCACCAAGGGCACTGCGCGGTCTCCCATGGGGGGCATCTCACCTGAAAAACAGCGTCGGATTGTGAGGAAAGCTTTCAGAAAGTTGGAGAAGATCAACAAAAGGAGGGTGCGCGCGGCGCACAGAGACGCGTCCTCTGCGGAGAAGATTGAAACTTTGGTTCATGTTGTGGTTTCTCAGGATCACACAATCCGCCAGCAGATCCAGAGGATTACAGAGCTGGACGCGGAGATCGAAAGGTGTGAGGCAAAGGTGCATTTTGACAGAATCAAAAGACACGGGATTAATTATGTTCAGGACACGTATTTGGTGGATGCTGCTGCAGCTTCCAGCCGAGAGGAAGACAAACTCTGTTCAACTGAGACACTTGCCAAGTTTGAAGAGTATGTCCGGCGGTGTGAGGAGGTGGTTCGACTACAAGAGGAGCTGTGGGAGCAGGACGCTCTCATAGAGATCCTCACGGTGCAGATCCAGGAGGAGCTGAACCACCGCTGGATGCAGCGGAGGACAGAGGGCGCACAATCTGTCCCCAGCACCGAGGCAGAGACAACATCAGAAAACGAGCTGTTTTTGGAAGAAGAGAGGATCAAAACGCAGCTAGATGCGAGTTTATACATCGGTCTGCGCCTCAACACGGATTTAGAAGCTATTAGGAGCGATTTAGAGCTGACCCAGGAGATTTGCAGGGCGAGGGAGAAGGAGATGAGGGATTTGCTGGAGGAAGTGAACACTTTGGACATAGAGGAAGGGACAGCCAGTGAGGAAAGATGTAGCCACGAGAAGGATGATAAGACGGGGATGATGAGCACTTTGGAGAGGAAAAGCGAGTGGGTGGAGCAGGCCAGGGGTCTGTCAAAAGCTCACAGCGTGAACGACGACGACTCAGACACTGGCTTAAGTTCTCTGCACAGTCAGGACTCAGACAGCCACCCTGTGTGGGAGTCTCTGGTTTAGAGTTTTACCAGCTTATCTGTTCTTGAACTAGAGAGAAAATAAGAACCTCTACAGTCTCAGGGATCATAATTACTCTGAAGTAAACGAAAATTCAGTGTAATAATTCCACATGGATGACAGTGAATTGAAACTGAACCCATCTTACTTCATGGTGTTTTTTATATTTGTATGGCATCATTATAATCTCCCATATTATTATTTTTTACATCCTTCTTAAACCAGTTTAAGAACAAATACAGTTTTTTTTATTAAAAGCTGTTGTTTTGATATATATAAATAAAAAACACTGGTTTTGAGTTCATGTGTCTCTATTCTCTTGTGAATGTCTCATACAGGACTGCAGGCTGCAACTTAAGAGATGATGACATCATTGTATGAAATATGCCAAAATCAGATCATTTCCTCAACTTCTTCAGAGACAGCAGGGTGACACAGCCAAAACACGTTTTTTGGGATTATTCTGTGGATTGTCAACCTCTCCGTTTTTACTGTGACCCAGACACTAAGCGATAAAGAAAATCTCTTTGCTGTGAATCATGAAGTCATAATAATATCTGAAGTCAAAACAAGGATCTGCGACTCACTAAGCTGAAATGAACACATGAATGATAAGAAGTGACATTTCACACATTGACATGTAGCTTTGTTTACAAAAAAAATCAAAGTTTTGAGACAGCAGCACACAGTCCCCAACTTTATCAATCCACAATAACTTTACAGTAAGAATACTTACTGTAATTCTGTGAGGCCAAGAGGAATTTCTTCTCCCTTAAGTTTTTCCCTCCTCTACGCTTTACTCCCTGACATCCACTGAGCTCATGTGCCCTATACAATATACATGGTGTTTATTTGAAGTTCTTACATAGTTCATCACATCTCTGTGTGCAACAAACTGTTAATATCTTCTCTGTGAGATTAATCATTGTGGTTAACAGCACAGTAAACAGAAGACACAGCTGCCCCTCCTAACCCCAACCACACCTGCCTCCGACTCATTTCTTAGGGCCACATTCCTTCCTGACCTCCAGTTACTTTACATAAAAATGATGCCAGCGAGTTGCACACAGTGTGGTGCACGAGAGGTATGGGATCAGAACTCAGTATCAGATACTCTTATAGTTGACGTATCATTATTGGGAGAGAAAAAGTTGGACCAATACATCCCTATTGATAACTTCAAATCCTGCCTTTACGTATTGTGGCTGCATACTCATACTGTACGGTGTAATACATGCCGTCAAAGATGTCTGGCAGGATTTTATTTTTTATTTTTTTATAATGTATGAGATTTATTAGCTTCCATATATTTCAGGCTCTAGTATTATTGCGTACCAAAGTTTTACAGAAGCAAGTTCATTCTAAATAACTATGAATTAGTTGGAGACCTACATACTCTATGTTCAGTGGGATTTCAGTTTTGTGTCATAAAACATGGTAGACTCGCTTTAAGCTACTAGCACGCACACACACACACACACACACACACACACACACACACACACACACACACACACACACACACACACACACACACACACACACACACACACACCAAGGCCTTTTACATAAACACTTGTGCTCTAGAGTCTAGACGCTATGGTGAAGTGCGGTAGATGACGTCCCTGCTGCCCTCACACAGCCGCTGAACACCTACCATCTGCAGTGAAAGAAAATTTGTTGCTACTGCTCAATCTTGAGTTCATTTACTGTTAGAAAAAGTTTCAAGGCTCAGCCCTGGAGAGAGAGAGAGAAATGAAGCAGCATTGAATTTCCTCCCTTGATAAATCCACCCATGTGCTGCTTTATAACTGAATACACGGTGATACATAAGACAACACAAAAGTATACATTACAACCCCTCAGAGTTGTATACCTACTTAATAGATGTACTGACTTTTTCAAAACCAAAGGAAGAATAAAAGCTGAATCAAGGGTTTTCTCAGCATATACAGTGACCGAGTGGCACAGCGGCCGAGAAAATGTTACACAACTATGTGCGTGAATATTGGCGGATCATTTCGTGTAAAGCCCCAAAAGTTCCCAGTGCGCCGTGTTACACAAGGAACTGTTTATATCACAATGACATTTTGCTCACTCTGTAAATCCTTTAATCTTTCAGAGATTTTCTATTTATCACTTTTATTAATTATTGGAAAAACATCTGGAGCAAAAAAAACACTCGCATTAGTGGATTTTTGTGTTCTGTCACGATGTTTTATACTTTATAATCTTCAACAACTTTGTCCATATTAGACAAAAATCTGAAAATACAAAGCAGAGTGCATATTAGGAGACTGAGCACTCGCGCACCACAGTTGTTTGAAATGCTGCTGAAGATGTTAAAATAAATATAATTCACGCAGAGAGACACGCATCAACTGCACTAACAGTTTGCTTCCTTCTTAGTAGAGGTGCGTATTAAAGTCTTAAACTACGGGTGAAAGGACGCACTCCGTGTCCACAAGATCTGAATGTCCTTATATTGTCAAATGACTGGAGAGTGTAGTGAGGGAAAGCTCTTTGTATTTTATTCAAACTAAAAAAAGGTATTGAAATGCCATGAAAACAGTCCAGATGGGACTGAACTGGGGCCTTGTTAGGGTTTTTTTGTGATTAAAAACAGAACAGCTTTATTGTGCCGTGCAGCAGAGAACTGCTTTGAGAGCACGCTCCAGGCTGTTCGAGTTAACTAATGTGTCTACAGCGGCTGATTTTTAGTGGCTGTGATCTGTGTCTGTGTGCACTAAGTTGCTTTTGTCTTGCTTTGCAGCTTAAACCCTGGAGAGAGCTTTGTTTAAAAAGGGCCAAAAAATGATCTCAGTGCAGACAACATGTCTGACAGGGAAGAGGTTGAGGGATGTGAGTTTTTGACACATCCGCATGTCACTTTGATTCAGGAGCATCGTAGCCGGACATATTGTGCGTTGAACTGTAGAGTACTCTGCAGCCTCTTCCTTCGACTCTCTCTTATGTGTATCATCGTTCATAAAGGACACAGATATTATCCCTAACTTGCAGACTCAACAACCAGCTGAGAGTTATTCCACTGCCAGAGCAGCAGATGTGACCTATACAGAAACTCAAAAGCTCGACACAGCAGGAATTACAGCACTACCATCTCTCCTTCCTGTCAGCAGCTTGTAACCACCTACTGCCAAAGCCAAGGTTTTTTTTTTTTTTTTTTGCTCTTGACGGGTCCAACAAAAAGGTAAATCTAATCAGTTTCAACAAGCACGGTTTTGCTGTACCCTGTTCCTGTTTTACTGTCCGCGGGATGAAGGCGTTACTGATCTGAGTCTGACCCCAGAAACCTTGACACGGGTTTTATGTCATAAGGCAGCTCATATGCTCTCCAGTATTTGAGAGTCTTAAAAACAAACTCTAACATACAGGTCAGCACAGTCGTAACAACTATAAGTATTGTGGATGAATATGGTTTAATGAAGAAGGCACCTTGAGACACAGTAGACAAAATGTTTAAACTACTTTTCTGTCCAAGTGTTTTTGAAAAGGGACCAAGGGCTATGCTCTTTATTTCCTGCACTTACATACATTAAATAAACAATTTCTTGTGAAATCGATTATTGTGGTTTTTTGAATAATGGTTGTTGGTTTTGTTAATGCACTAACTCTACTTAAAATCATCTTTACTTTCCTTTAAATATACCTGACACTTTATGATAGATAATGTTGTATCTGCATATTTACAAGAAAGAGCTTTCTTTACTATCTTATCTTTGATGTTCAATATAGTGTACTTAACAGGAGAACATTAACTGTAAATAAAAATATTAACAGACAAACGGTTTTGATTGAGAATTGAGTATTTTCTCAGCCCTCATTAGTGTCTGCAGGTGTTCCTGTCAGGCTGCATACAGCACCATCAGACTTTGCCAATGAGGTGATGGAGATATATCCGAACCGATACGCAAAACTCAGGACATAATTGTACCACTGGCTGCGCCGCTCCTCTCCTGCTCCTTAAGAGACTCTGGTAAGGAAATCAACCTGGAGCAATAAAAGTGAGGGGGACAAAATGAGAAGAAATGATTGGATCTCTAAAAGGGGAGCATCATGTAAATAAAAAATTCATTAAATGCAATGCATTTCACCACATTGTGACTGAAATTTCTTCATTCAGACCCAATAGGGCGAAAAGGCAAAGAAACATTTTGGAGAGCAGATTGCGGTTTGATTATAATAATCATGCTTTCACAACTAAAATAGAGAAGGATTATAATGATTCAGTCTGCTGTGGAGTTACTTCACTATCAACACAAAAGTGAGGTTTCTCACAGTAGTACCACACTTCCTCTATTCATGTGGGCATCCTCATTGACCTAACGCATTCCCTCGCAACCACCCACAACTTTAACTGCATGATACAATGCAAATCGAACCTAGTGTAAAAACAAGTCTTAACCCTCAAACAATCCCTTTGAATGAGTTAGGAGCATCATCACTGGCACATCGATGTCCTCACTGTCAAGTTCTAAAACTCAAATTGGTCCACACAATGATAGAAGTACGTACACACACACACACACACACACACACACACACACGCCACCGTAAGTGTCTTTGTTGTCTGAATTTAGGGCAGCATCATTCTCAAACAAGGGGAAGTACTGTATTACATGCTCTGTGAATGGCAGCCTTCCCGCCTCTCGGCACACACCGCAGCAGTCTCCTCTGTGCTCGCCTCTCATGTGGCTCTCTTTTCATTGGCCACTTTTTTTTTACACTGAGGAACATAAATTAACCTGACCTGATAGAAAAAAAGAAAGAAAAAAAGAAACCTTTATCTCACATGTGACCAGCGACACTGCAATACTACTAAAGTATTCTCAGAGGAAAACAGAACAGCTCATTCCTTGACTTTTGTTTCCAAAGCGCAGTCTGTGCAGAGGGTTTTCTCACATTGCTGAATGAGGTTCCATAAATGTCAAGTTTTGATTATGTGAAGTGTCACCACAACTCTGGAGCCACTTGAGAGGACTTTCAGGAATGTGAAGTGTCCTTCAAAGCTTTTCACTCAGCTGGCCTGATTAAAGAGACAAAAGGTTTTCAGGAATGTCAGTAATAAGTTTGACTATTTTTCTCTATGATATGCAGTCAGAGCTTCCTGCGGACCATTATCACAAAAGAACACCCAAAATTTTGTCTTTTATTACATCTTCCGAGCATGTACAGAAACTCGTACAACCCACATCCCTGTGCATGCTAACAAAAACATGTCAGGCCCTAATAAAGAAAATGTCACAGTCTTTGTTCGGGGGTCATCACAAGGTTCACAGGTCATGTTATCAGAGGTTAAAGTTACTGAAGCATCGCTGCCATCTGACTCTTTCTGCCAGGAGGGTCATGAAGGTGAACAGTAGGGAAGCAGAAGCTGAGGGAGGAAGCACACTTTAAGCAGCAGGGCCCACTGACTCTGGCTCTGGCCCTCGGACAGAGCGGAGGGTTTCCTGTGGGACCAGAGGTCTCTGCTCAGCCACTAAATCATTATGTCACCTTAGTTAACTCCAGAGAGAGGTGAATCTTTCCATGCATCAACTCCGTCTAAAGGAGGAAATGACATCCTGAAGAATAACCTCCTCAGAGGTCGAGACTTTCACATGTCAGCAGGTGGCATGTTCACATAAATACTATGGTTTCTGCAGGGTTCACCAAGTTAAATGTAAGACTTAAAAAAAAAAACAACCTTTTCAATACTTTTTTCTTTCACTTATTCTGTAGCACTAAGAAAAGAATTCATGGACACTACCATGCATACGTAACATAAACATAACAAAAAAAATCTAACTATTAACTTAATACTGTTATTTGTAGTAATCAGATTAGAGGGGAGGTAGAGCACAGTCTAATCCGGCGAGGGAGAGTTTAGCCTAACAAGGCATCTCTCCCTGACTCTACCTCCCTCATTCAAAATGGCCGCCACTTTCTGGGGAAAAAAAAAAAATCTAGTCCTACACAACAGAACAGAACTGTTTAGGAGAGTTTTTGTTTGTTGAATCTGCTAGTGTGTTTTGTCCTAGTTGATGATAGTGTTGTTTTTGGCAGCATAGGCAAGATAAAGGAGAAAATAGTTGTGGTGTGAGGAGCAGTGATGGCTGGCATTAGGGGAGTGACTCTGGGACGCCAGTGATCACTGTCTAGCCTCCTGGAGGTGTCGTGGGACCAACTACACGAAACACTGGTGAAAGGAGGTTCCCACCTGATGACCCCAAAGACATGTTAGTTATCGCTGCTCATTAGTCTGTATAGCTAAATTAATAGTTATCATAGGACTTAGGATGTTAAGCTTAGGGAGCTATTCACTGAGTCTGGTCCATTTTCTGTAGCACAAGTTTCTTGTGTTTACCTTAAAATAAATGTTCTCACAGTAGATGGTCACAAAAACTTTCAACATTTCCAACTTTGAGAATGCACACACAGTGAGGTGCATGTACATCACCCCAGAGCCCAGTCATAGGATAAAACATGGTATCTTGAGATTTACCACCTCATGGTTGTATGCCTCCACCAACCAGTCAAATTGCAGGTTACATCCATGTTGGTCCAGACTCGTAATCGATGTAGTGAAGACTTTGAAGGAATTTAAGAAAGTGTATTTCATCATAATTTGCACATCATCAAATCAAGTTATGGCCAAACAAATTTTGTCTTAGTGTGGTCACAGTTCATCCTGAGGTCCAAGTGAACATTTGTGCTAAATTTGAAGAAATTCCCTCAAGGTATAAAGTGCCTCAGGCCACCGCTGATGCCTTTGCGGTGGCATTAAAACTACTGTCAAAAGATGGCAACGCTGTTTTCTGTAAAAAGTATTGATGGTGACTCACAAGTCACAGATTTATTGATAAATAACCAGATACAACATCAGACACTGGTGAAGAACAGATAGCTAAAAAATATTTGGTGAAGAGAGATCCAAATGACTTGCATGATTAATTGATTCTCAAAGTAGTTGCCAATTAACTTTCTATTAACTGATCAATTGACTCATCACTTTAGCTATAGTGTTGCAGGTAGGACAATCTCCCATTTTTATGTGAACTTTCAACTCTACTAACTGTCCCAAACATGTTCGAAATGGTACGATGATATGATCCGATATGGTGAAACATGTCAACTCCACTACATCGAACTTCTGAGTGGAAGAAAAATCACCTCATCAAATTAATTACACTGAAATGTATTATTTTTCCTGTTGTCAAAGCAAATTCCTTGCATTTCAAGAAAGAAAAAAACTTTTTTTTTTTTTTTTTTTAATAATGGCAAACCTGCCAGAGCGCTCTAATCCCTGGAATGTGTCACTCTGTGCTCCTGGCAGCCTTTGTTCGGCTTCAGAGAGTGATCTGCCATGAAGTCACTAATGAAGGTATTGACTCGAGAGCCAGGACTTCAATACCAGCACTGAGGTGTGAGCCACTCAGAAAGCACTTGGCCTGCTGCTAACAGACCGGGGCCGCCAGTGTGCGCTCATTAGACCTCATTGTGCTGCTGGCAGGTGTGTTAATCCTGTAAGGCAGGGTGCTGACCCCATGACCTCGCCTGTGGGATACTGTACAGCCTCTCTTCAAGCCACTCAAGGCCTGTAGCCTCCTGTAGGAAAAGATGTAGCCCAGATCTGTCACCAACAGCCTCATTACCCTCCAATAACCTTCTTAAGAGGGGCTAAGGGGCCGGTTTATGTTCTCTCAGATCTAGTTCATAAGACATGTTGTCTGGCCACGTCGGAAATCAAATGTGTTTATAGTTGTTCCAAATGGCCACAATGGATGGTAGAGTTAAAAGCCGGATGTCACAGACGGTGGAAGACGATATATGATGCATATTTTCAGACACTCTCTCCAGGAAGACATTCATAGTGCTACAATTGGTTGTAAACACAAAAACAGTTGTAGAGAGAAATTCAATTCAGAAATCCCAACTAGTGGAGTGACAGTGGAGTGTAGGACAGTCTCATGCCACTCTTTATTTACTTAACCTCATCAAAAAACATTATAACTGGTGTCATAGATATCTAACAGCCATCTGAAGAAACCACACAAAGTCATTTGCAGAGGATCTGTTTTTCACAGGTAATAATTAATAAATAGAAATCAATAAGTCACCATGATCATCCCACAGGGACACAGACACATGCATGACAACGACTCCAAACACAGCTGGAGTCATAAAGAACCATCTTCAGTGACGAGAAGAACAAAGGGCCTGCAACAGAGGAACAGGCCCCCACAGACCCCTGATCTCAACATCATGGACTCAGTCTGGGATTATATAAAGAGACAGAAGACACTGAGACAGCCTGAATCCACAGAAAAACTGTGATATGTTCTCCAACAACCTACATGCCAAGTACCCTGAAAAACTACACAAGTTTTTATGGCAAACATAATCATTGGCGAGATGATGTTGAGAGACATTTTCTTAAAAGAATGAAGTGCTATATTTATGAACTCAGCCCAAGTTGCTGGGAGGACGTCAGACTGGATGGAGGAAGTAGCAGGACTGTGACACAAGAGACCAGAGCTTGCATCCTGCAAATGAGGCATCAAAAGCACTTAGGTCAAGATTTCGGATAAATGTTAATGAAGACGCTGCATCTCAAGGCGCGACAGATGTTCTCTGTATCAAACCAGTGCCTACACGAAAGCATAAAAAAAGTTTAATAATTCTGTACTCACTGCTAGTGGTATACTGCAAGATTAGATTATTATGGCGGATTTTTACTGATGCATTCAATATCAACATTTTTGCAACTTGCCAAATACATTAATTAGAAACAAATCCTCATTAAGTTATTAGTATATTAATCCAATATTAAGACAAAACAAATCTTAAAAAGTCAAGTCAAACTAGAAGTAACTGACTCTTGTCATCATTGCTGCAGTGCTGGTGGTGCTAGGGAAAAGGTCATGTAGAGACTTCCTGAAGAGACCATGAATGTCTGTACAAAACCTTCTTGGAAATCCAACGGTTGTCGAGATACGATGTTAGATGGACCAAAGTTGCGGACCAAACCCACCGACTGATCAGTATCCTGTCCTGCATACCATCACTAGAGCCATGCAGCTAGCATGGCTAACACACAAAAAAAGCTTTAACAAAAAAGATCCTGGAAAGGCAGAGAGGTCTGCCCGGTGGGCATTCAGTATGCTGCAGCAGCTCTCGTTACACTCCTCATTGGTCAAACTTTTCTCACTTGGCTTTCCATGGCTCTTTGCCTGGCTTCACTTGGTGGCACTGTGTTCAGTTTGAATTGAAGTATTTCAGGGTTTAGTGGAAAGAAAGACCACTTTACATCTTACAAGTATTCAACAGTTTCAGGTGGTCTGTGTAAAAAGGTGCCACACATGAGAAGAAAGGATAGCTGTGGCTGTTCTGCAGCTCGGTATGTTGGCTCAGTTATCTCCTCCAACAACACACAGACAGAGGATTTCATGGGTGTGCTTAGTGTATCAGTTACAGAAAAACTCATGATATCTGGGTGTTTCTGGAATTCACTGAATTATCTTCCTCTCCATAAAAGTGAATGGATTCTGCTCAAGGCAAAAATCACATGGTCTTTTCTCCAGAACAATTGTTGTAACCCCCCGCCACCCTGCTTATCACCTAATGGGAAAGTTTGGTTTCACAAACAATGGGAATGGATTGTGTTGCAGTACTTTTGTGGGTCACACAATTTCTCCTTTTGACGCACACAGACAGTTGTAAGCAGATATCACTTTACCTAATTGCAACTACATTGTACTTTTTTATTAAAAACCTATTCATTAATATATTATTAACCATTTATTAAATGTATACTGGTCATAAATGCTAAATAGGGGGACAAAGTACATGTCTGGCTGGGGAAATATCAATCTCTGACAGTGAAGATGAAAAGTTTTGAATCTTGATATTACTATTTTGTCTTGACTGCTGAACAGTACATTTATAATCGTCCATCCACCCATCCATCCAATACAGTTGCAAACCTGCTAAAGCAATCCCAAGCAAAAAAAAAACTAAAAACAAAAAAACCTTACAATATGCCGTGCTCAGAGCAGACAATTTGACGTCATAGCAGGAAAAGCTCAGATGTAATTTAAAACATCAATAATGGTTGTATTGCACTTTGGTGATGCAGTTCCAGGGCTCTGGTATCGTTTATGCACTCACTCCCTAAACAGTGAGCCAGGATGCACAAAGCCAGGACCCTGAAACTGAAGCAGCTAAATGGAAATCGGCTGCTTTTTCACTGGTTGATGTAAGAAATAACTTTGTGTCAGACATCTCTCAAACAAAATTAAACACTGATTTCTGTCAGCATAGTAAACCACACCTCTGTGCTCAGTAAAAATTCATGACAGTCCATGTCTGGAAGTATAATTAGTTCACTCATGTGACACAAATCTGCAGTTCTTAATCTTTGCAGCTTCAGATATTGATCTGAGGAACAGATACAGAAATCCTGATTCTGTAGTCAAACAAAAGTATGCATTTAATTCATATGCCATAAACGTTTTTATTAGCTTTTCACTGTATTCTGTACTGAGTGTATATATACCTACTGTTTAGTATTTAGAAAACAACCTACAACAGAGATCAGTCACACAAAAAGACTCCCCATCTTTGGAGAAGAGACATTGTTTGGGGAGGTATTGTTGTGTCAATAAAATTGACATAATACATACCTATAGATAGATTTATTATGGTGTATGATTCTCATGAATCAAGCAGTGCAACTTCACTAGCTTAATCAAGATAATTTGGAGCAGACACTAGCGGCCAAAACAGAAAGTTTAAGTGAGACAAGAAAATTAAGCACATACATATATTTTTTCTAAAGTTGGATAGAGCAGCTGGATAGGATGTATTTACATTTGGCTTATCAGTGAAATAAAACAGACCAGACACAGCTTGACTCTGAGTGGTGATATCTGACCTCAAAAGGCCACTTTTACAACAACAACAACATGTCGACTGCACAGCTCAGCAGAGCTCTGAAGGTCTGAGTCTGAATGTGTGTGTTGTTTTCCAAATGCATGATTATGGATTGTTCAACAAGTCCTTATACCTGAAAGGTATAATAGGTATAATAGGTTGTTTGTCAGTGGTTTCAAAAATGATACCTTTGTCCATTAGAAAAACAACTCATATTATGATTATGAAAAACATGCTAAAATAAACAACTTCTTGTACCAAAAATTTCAAAACAAGCAAAGCAAAAAAGACAAGCAAAAAAAAAAAAAAAAGCTTAGTATCAAACTATTTCCATTGAGATTCAATTAAAGCTGTGCTCAGAGAGACAACAGCACTACATGAAAGAAATGCAGCCCCACAGGGTCATCTGGTGAAGAAGCTGAACCTGGCTGAACATTTGTCAGAAACAATCCATCATGGCGCTGTGTTAGCCAGTCAAATTGATGCAAGTGCACATTCCTGGTAATTGTTTTGTAACATGACACGTCTTCTTTCTACTGATAATCTAGTGAAGGTCATGATGACTGATGAATTCAATGCCATTGTTGCCATCGCCCAGGTGGTAAAATTTTGTCTTGTAGTATTATAGGCTGTTGCACAGAGTTTTCATGTCTGATAAGCCTTCAAACTCAAGTATTGTGTCAGTAGCCTCTATAGTAAAGAAAAGTCAACTGCAGCCTCTTAAAGTACATGTGGATGTAGAGGAGACAGATGGAGCTTTGCTGTGGATGAGATTTCAAAGTGCAATTTTCTTCTGCCTTACAACCACAACCCATTCCTAAGTGGATTTTATGCTGTTGGACACTATTCCAAAGATAGAGAAGCGAATCAAATCCAGGAAAAATTTTTTTTTTACTCTCTTAGCTACAGAACTACACCTTTACGTTGGCAAATAACCCCAGAGATGACACTGATCAAAGACACATCATCAAAAACCACATATCCAGACTTTGAAGTGAGGACTCTACACATTCTGTGGTGAAATCTTACTCAGCAGCCACTAGGTGTGAACACAGAGCAGTAGCCAATGTCTTAGCTTCCTTATTTTCCTGTGGCCATTACTTATTCTCTGTTTGAATATGGAAAAAGGTCTGACATTAATGTCCTTGTAGGATCACTTTGACAAAAATATATATATAAACAAAACTTAAAATGACCCTTTGACCAAGATTTTTGTCCCAACGACAAACGATAAAGAAATTTTGGAAGAAGAAGTATGTACAGGCAGGAGAGCACTCTTGACATTCAAGTGCAAGCCTCCCTAATATGATAAAAGGTGGGGCCTCTTCTGGGTGTTGTCGTGGAAACCAGTCAATTGGACATCTGTGGGAACCTAAACATTATGAGGAAAGCAGACTCTAAAAGGCAACGAAAGAAGAAACTCAAACAAGGAGAAATATTGAATTAATTTCGCCTTTGTGTTGTCTTTCAAATCGCAAGGAGGATTCAAATATTTCTTGAAAATATTCTGGAAGAAAAACAAAACATATTCGGAAAAGTAGCAGACTGGGGCCAGCAGTTATTTTATGAGGGGCCAGATGAATTAACTCTGAAACTAAGTGCTCATTTTAGCAGAACAGAGGCCAAGTCAGTCATCATAAGGAATTAAAATAAAGACTACGTGTCATTTTGCCAACAAACTTGTGGCGTTAACCCCTTAAAACCCCATTGACCCAGCATGAGCAACCCAACGGTGTGCTCACATGACCCCAAACATCCCAGAGTTATGAACCAGCATAAATCAACCCAACTACCCGTTTACATAAAGCAACACTTTTTTGAGTGTAAGCCTGCACCACACTGACTGACTCTCACAGCTGTTACAACAAAAGTCCAAATGTTTCATTTATTTGAACAATCTCAGCAGCAGCTCTACAACATGGTCTCTTTTCCACTGCCACTTCCTTGGCAGCTTTCACTATTTTAATAATGGATTAATCCTTTCGGTTATTTCTCAAGCAAAAATGTTAAACAATAACTATTTTGTGATGATGATTCTAAACTGAGGATTTGCTCCTTTCTTTATCATGTATGATAGTAACAAGAAACATCTTATAAACAAAACGTTAATTAATCAAGAAAGTAATCATCAGATGAAGGAGAAAATAACTGCTAATTGTTTTGGTTAGACCTTCAAATAATCATCCTAATGAAAGCAGAAGTGCTCGACTTTGTGTTAAAACTGATTTAATCAGGCACACAGATACTGTGATTACTGTTACCTGACAGGCGGCCACTGGCTGCTTCTTCTGTCTGGCTGCCTGAAGGCAACAGCCCTCTGAGAGAATGGACACTTGTGGAAAAGTACTGCAAGAAATACAGGAAAAGTACAATTTGAAGCCATATATTGATAAATTAACTAAACACTTATTCATTTAAAAGGAACACATTATGACTGCTGTAAATAAAACATGTACAAAAAAAGGAAACAGTGAGAAGACTACAAACTTTTAGCTGTCGATAAGAACATTTAGTCATAAGACTTTGTTTTGACTAGTTTTTGATCAGATCAACGTTGTGATTCAGTGTCTTAAATTCAGCGGCCACAGATTTTTCACCAGCGTGAACTCGGGCAGACAATAACAAAGTTTAATCATCATCTGATCAGAGTTGCCAGAGAAAGTCTCTTGGAGCTAAATGAAACCCAAATGTCACAAACACAGCATGCTCCTGGATACGGCAAAAATAATCCTCTAGTCTTTCAGACTTTTTTGCATCCAGAGGCATTATGTTTTGGGGTTGTCCCTCTGTCCGTCCGTCCCATTCTCTTGAACACAATATCTCAGGGAATTTCTTCAAATTTGGCACAAACGCTCACTTGGATGAACTGATTAGAATTTGGTGGTCAAAGGTCAAAGGTCAAAGTTACTGGGACTGCACAAATCAATTTTAGGTCACAACTCACAAATTCATACACTAATTATGACACAATTCAACACAAATATCTAGAAGGATAAAATTATGAAGTGATGACATTTTCTAACCACATGGTGAAGGGTCACCGTCACTCTGACATTATTATGGTCTGCAAAAACACTTCTGGCCATTATGTTCAATGCTGTAACTCATCGATTGTGACCATATTTCCTGCAACTTGGCTGGTTGGCGGAGGCGTACAACTGTGAGGCGGTAATTCTAGTTTCCTCATGACTCACTCCTGACAGATGGAGCGGCTGTATTAAGAGTTCATGATAACAATCAAGCAGTATTTTTCAAGCTGGACAAAGAATTTGTGCCAAAGGAATATTTGACATTCTGTGAGCAGGTTAAGACGTTTAAACCAGATATCATTATTATTGTTACCAGATTAAAGCCTAGGCAACAGAAAAAAGTACTGAAATCTGTATATAGAACAACAGTATGCTGTATCTTCATTAATGTAGCTCAGCCCATGACTGCTTGATGAATTTACACTCTAAGCTCTGCCTCAAGAGTACGAATGAAATTCCTTCAAATATGTCCAAGTGAGACTGAGGCAATAATCATCAGACATACTGATAACATGCAGCTGAAATGCCCATAATACTGTTTAAAACTTTAACATTGTAATCACATTCAAACATGTATTTTCCACCATAGCAGAGTATCAAGCATTCATTTTGATGATTGTTATGATGTGGTTCAGTCAACAGACACAAATCCGCCCATTAGCACATGTAGTCTCATATTACTTTTGTCCGACTGCGACACTTGACCTTTTGCATTGTTGCCTCATCTCAGGTTTCACATTGTGTGTCCGTTTTTGTTTCTTTGCTGTTGTTGTTTTGAAATCAGGAATACAAACTGTTTTGGTGTTTTGGTTACAGGAGGCTGACAGGAGAGTTAAATTAGACATGTAGTTATATTGAGCCTCATACAAAGCATCTTTTTAAACATACTGTGGATAAAGATGCTCAATCATCGGGGTCATAGTATAAAGTAGGACAAAGCCTTTCTGACGCCCCCAGTGATGAGATATCTTGAGGAATAAAATAGCATATTCAGTTGACTTTGACACACAGTTATAATTTTAGATATTTTTACTTATGGCAGTGGGTTGTTTAGTTCATATATGATTCAGATGGATATGTCTCAGCCACAGAGGGTTCAGGTTTTTTTTTCCATTTTAAATGTTTTGAATTTTTCTGGAAACACAACAGGTTATCACATCGTCAAGTTAACATTCAAGGCTAAACTGTTTTTTTATGTCTAAATGCTTTTCTCTCATATTATTTCCACTTATGTAGATTTGATCTGCTGAGCAAAACTAGACTGACATAGCAGAAGCATATTCTTCTTAATCCTGAAACACACACTATGAAATGAAAGCAAACAACACTAGTGCAAACAAATTGCAAGTTGTTGTACGCTAATAATTATAAAAACAAAAAACAATTAAAAAATGGGAACCTGCGAGTATTCATTTGATTTAATTACATAAAAGACTTGTAATGCAGCGTTTTCTGTGTCCTGAAATAAAACAGGCCACACAGTTTTCATTTTGTTTCATCCATGTCAATATGTGGCGCTCTGACACTCTATCCTACAAAAAGAGCAGATGGTTGGATTCAGTTAAATAAGGTGTAATGTTGCATGTTCACATCACTCTGGCTGAATTATATTAAATTAGAAGACACCAGAGCCAGTCCCCCATCTGTTAAAAAAAAAAAAAAGGGGTGAAAACAAGCAAAAAGCCGACCAATGACAACTCACTTCTGAATCTACATCACATTTTCAAAACTACAGAGGCTATTTTAGGCTATTCTCTCTAAAGTTCTGAATAATAACATTGATTTGGCTTAAACAATAACCATGTCTTGTTTTGTCTGATCCGCAGTCACCAACCTAAAGATATTTAGTTTAATGTACTGGTCTGAACTCAGCGCTCTGTGTGTGCGAGTTATTACATCAGTCTGGTCCATGTGTCATTTACATGGGTCCTGTCATCTCACGGCTGCACTTAGAGGATGAAGACGTTCTTACAGCTAAATGTAGATCACAGGTCTTCCTCAGCAGATCCATCCTTTTTCTTTGTTTTCAAGATTAGTTCACTCCCAACCGTTTGCGTCACCCATTTGAACATGTAACCAAATCTCTTCTGCATTTTCTGAATTGTTGTTGTTGTGTGTATAAATCGCGTTGTGTGACATGACCCCACTGTAGACATGTTACAGGGTTATATGAATCTTCATATGTGCCTGTGACATATGCTCTAGTCAGACAGCTAGTGCACCAGATGTTGCTGGTGTAAATGAGAACAAACGGCAAAGGGTCTGTGGTGGAGGGAAGCTGTACTTATGACCAAAGTCTGGAGGAGTATTACAATGTGTGTGTGTGTGTGTGTGTGTGTGTGTGTGTGATATTATACTGCCATTCAGTAATCGAAATTTAAAACTAATGTCCTCATATGTGGACATCATTTTTCTCAGGTCCCAATCAGCCTAAATAGCAAAGAGAAATTAAAAATGCACGCCATGCAAGAGTTCGGGTCTTAGGAGGTTAAATATATCATAGTACAAATCAGTGAGTTCGATATATTATTTATTATTTATTACAATTCTTTGATCCATGAGTTAAAAAAAAAGAAAAAAAAAGAGACCTCAGGTAAATTTTAAACTTGTTGGATAAATTCAGCACTCAGCATATGAGTACCTGTTTCTCTCATGTTTGTTGCGCTCTACTGCCGGCATGTGGTGAAAAGGGGTGATGGCACAAAAGTTTCTGCTAAAGATTCACTATTTCACTTGGTCACATGAAAACAATGTGAAGTTTTGAAAGGCAACACTTTTGATTTCTTGACTTTCTGTCTGATATAACTTTGATCATCGTGCTCTTCCTTCTCACAGTAACTACAACAACAACAACTGCTCCTGCAGCTGCTACTGACAACAATAATAATCATAGTGGCAAGTTAACCGAGGTCTAGCAGCATTTTTTCAATTGAATTGATTTTGAGTAGGGGCTCGGGGCCGACATTGGTGTCAGATTAATGTATAGGATGCAGGAGCGCTTCTTGCTTCTGTTACATGCACTTCTGTCACTCAACAGGTTTTCTCAGAGGAGAATATACAGCTCACAAGGTTATGAAAGCAAACCAGTCCTATGGCCAAGACTAGAACAGCAACAATTAATCAATCGGCAGAAAATTAATCAGTAACTATTTTTGATAAACAAACAATCGTTTTAGTCATTTTTTTAAGCGACGTGTCAAATGTTTGCTGTTTCTAGCTTCTCGAATCTGAGGATCCTTTCTTTGTCACACATGATGGTAAACAGAATATCTTTGGATTTGGGACTGTTGGTCAAACATAACAAGACATTTGAAGGATCTGTGGGAAATTATAATCAAAAAATAATATTTATTCATTAATGAAAACAGTTGCAGCCCTATATCTAAGACTCCATCAATTTTTAATGTCCTTCTGCAACTCAGTTTTTCAGCTTTTTTCTAGCTGCTAGTGTTTTCTGTATTTGCAGTCTACCTCTTTATGCTACGTGTGTTGTCAAATAGCTGAATGTGCTTTTCATTTTGCGGTTTGTTTTATTTATTTGAAGCTATTTTTTAAATGTGACATTAATGTGTTGTCAAAGTGGTGAAGCTGATTTCTTTCACTTGTGCTGTGTTTGTTTACTTGTGTTTTCTTTAGCCAAGTCAAGCTCTCTCCACTACTGTAATAAAATAGTTGATTGAAAGGATTTTAGTAGTTAGTGTAAAAATTTCATCTCCAATGCTGATGCAATATCACGAAATTTAAATCATACTAATAAGAATATCCTATAGAGATAGTCAGTTTGATCTGATGAAACCAGAAATGCTGTTACACAATAATCAAAGTTTAAAAAAAACAAAACAGGCTGATGACAGTATTGTGATGACATAAAACAGGGATTATTATGTTTAGTAATATGAGGATGTTGTGTTATGTTACGAAGCTGGAAGGACAAAACTATGCTTAAATGCATGGAGCCAGTGAAAAGCTCACATTTCTGACTTTGATAATGTGAACACAGGTATGATTACTCCTACCATCTGTTCTACAAAACATCAGCCTTTTACATAATGACCTCTGACAAGGATCACAGAACAGTTATATCAGATCCTGTTTTTTTTTTTATTACATGCCGTTATTGAATGTATCACATCTTATGCTAGGCTGATTTTTATATATTCATTTATTTTATATATACACTGCATACATTTCCTCTTAAATCGTGTATCTCCGAAGTTCGGATTACTCAGTTTTAAGGATTTGACCATATCTTGATTGAGGTTCTGTTTCCTCTTACATACGTCATATCTGATTCTTAGCTACCTTATTCAGATGTGTGTACTGACTATCAAGCAGGTGAATGAGATGTGTGATGAGCCTCTGCCTCTATGGAATCTGTCAGCTGTTAAAGCTGTTGTTGTTCATGCAGCTTTGAGTTTGAAATCTAAAACTTCCACTCTTTGGCTCAGTTGTTTGAGACATGTTTAATAATGACCAGATGACTGTGTTAGTCTCATAACTGGAGAAGAAAGTCATATAGTTATTTTTCATGGTCAGAGTAGTTCGATGGTGAAATTTAGAGCCATGATTGGGCCATGACCAACAAGCGAAGGGGGTCTCTCTTTGGAAGTGATACGTTCCAAGCTCATGGTTTGAATAGTTGTATTCACAGTGACATTTATGCTTACATTTAGATCACTGAATGTACCTTTAAAGCTGCTATTATCAGTATATCATATTAACAATGGACGACTCTGCTGTTCCCCTCAGCTCTACAGAGCGTTTATAGTCCTTCAGCTCAGTGCTTTGATTCGAATCCACTGTCCAACATCAAACAACCGACAAAGTTAGCAACTAGCTGGTGACCATGATGGAATATTTAGCAGCTAAAAAGCTTGATATTTTTCTCAGGAGTTAGTCGAGAGTAAAACAGATGAAGTGAAAGTAAATTCATCAAACGGACACAAACAGGGCTCCTGAATGCTAAATTTCGCCATAGGAACTTATAAGTGACAATATGTCAGTGTTTTGTTTGCAGCTTGTTGCACTGTCCGCAGGTGGCCAAAAATCAATTCACGCAGCTTTAAAGGATTTTTTTGATGGCTTTAGTAATTAGCAAGGAAAGCAAGGATCACGGGATTACAGGCGGTTAAGAACAGCAGCTATAGTAATACAGTAGCTGTATCAAACTGTGGAGGTAAAAAGACAGCCGAGCTATATTTCTGAATTACTCTTGTCACCCTGTTGCTCCTACATCAATAAGTCCCCCGAAAATCAATCAAGGGTTAGGGTTTATTTGCACCAAAAATACAATCTTGTTTAGTGCCATGAGGAGCCTTGGGTCAGCTCTGACTGCATGGTTTTTTGATCATTTAAAATTAATAACCTGTGATCTTTCTCTGTGAAAACCCTCTTGGCTTTGATCTGTGCTCCTCTCCGCCTGACCCTCACCTGTTGTTGACAGATAGCTGATGGATTTCTGTTTGCTGTTGACTGTGATCAAGGGAAAATACTGTTAGTTTCTGAATCAGTACACAAGATCCTAAACTCGAGCCAGGTAGGTGCTATTCAGTATTTCTGTAATGTTAAAACATAAATTAAAACAGTTTGAAATCATACACCTGTGTGCTTTATTTGGCTTAACTAGTGCACATTTTGAAATTAAATGGCATTTTGTGGATACTGAAATGTGTAATATGGTATTAGATAATAAAAAATAACATCTTGCACTCTCACTCTTCCTACTGCATTTTAAAGACATTAACAAAGTCGAGGAGCAGTTGTCGCAGTAGCTGCAGATCAGACCTGCACAGTCTTGTGTAGAAGAATTTTTTACCATTCCTCCTAAGGAACTGCTTCAGCTCAGCCATAATCTTAAAATGTCTGTTGCGAGCGGCTCTCCCAGCTCATTACACAGCATCTCTGTTGGGTTAAGGTCTGGACTCTGACTGTTCCCTTACTTAGTGCCTGCAGCATCCCTTTGACCAGTACATTGTTTACTGCTGATTAATCAAATCTGATGCTCACACATTAATAATACTTATCATTTTAGAATACATCTGACCACTTTCCTTTATTCATGGCTTATTGTAAGGGTTTCTGCACCATTAAAAAGCTGGTCCCCAAATGAGATGGATCTGGACAGTGATGGACGTAACCTAAGCTGTCTGTTGGTCTGTCGCATTCCCATACTGTTTCTCAGCCAGTGCAGAATCATGTCAAAGTTCGGCCCATGGAGTTTGTTTCACCTCATAATATTGACGAGAAGTTTGTATTTGTAGATCAAAAGGTGAGAACTTTTACCACAAAGTCTGTCTATAGTCGATATCAATACAATTGAATAAACTTGAATTTAAAGTTCATGTGCACTTTTATCAATCATGTCTTAAATAGGAATGCTTAGATTTCATTTTTTCAATCCATGAATAATCCAATTACACTAAAATATATCAAAAGATAATAACAATCAAAGTAAATATGCTCATTTAGTACTTAAGAGCCACTGCCATTTTGGCTTCGCTTAATTACCTCAAGAGCTGCTGGGAACATCATTTTGTGAATACTTTCATGACGATGGCATTGCTCATTTAGAAGAATGTCACAGACGAGGTATGTATCTTACAGAAGGGACAATGCAAAACTAAAGCCAAGGATTTCTGTCCATGACAATAATTATGCTGCTTAGTTTGTGGCAGTCTGATCTGCTTTGGTGGCATTACAGTGGTTTGTTGCAATTTCTGTAGCAGAATGAAGCAAAATGGGTGAAAATGGTGCTGCAGTTAATCTTACCTGTGAACAGTTCATCCATTATCAGCACTTGTCCCCCCCTGTCTCCGTCTGATGTAAGTGCTGCAGATGAAAGAAAAGATCAATACAAACTGCTACAAGTTAAAAACAAAAAGAAGGCTCATTCATCACACTAAGAAGCTGCTGGTTCAGTTTTATGAACCCCGGGACCAAAGAGGTGGAGTACATTGCTTGTAGTCACTGTCCTTTTCTATAGCTTATAATATAATATCATGTTGTAGCACCCTGTATTATGACATCTTTTTTTTTTACTGTTTCTAGTTTAAAATTTTATGGGGTACCTTTTTTTCATTAAGCATTGGTTGCTATCCAAGTTATTAAAATGTATCCTCTCTGGACCATGGATGTGTGCACCAAATTTCACAGTAAACCATCCAATAGTTGTCCACATATTTCATTAAAGTCAAAAAAGTCAATCTCATAGTCACACCACAGAGAAAAAGGTAAGAGCATCACAAACAGGATACATTGTCTGGGAACCATAGATATCTGTACCAACATTTTTTTTCCAATCCATGAGGTAAGTTTTGAGATAAACAACAGGATTAATGAAAAGTTTGACCTGCTGGTGGTGCTACTAATTATTGGAGATCATGAGGTAACCACCATCTAACAAATTTTTTAAGGATAACAAATCATGTCTCGATGAACATTTTTAAGATTTCAGAAATGTTTTAATAAATTGGTATTGGACATCAGATAATACATCACTTTCAGGATCCTATTTTAACCATGAAGGAGTAACAACAACAACAACAACAAGCACAGAGAACATCTTTATTGCGTTAACTGTGTAGGTGTCTCCATCTGCACCTGCTGTTTTGGTTCATGTTGGTGCAGCAGCATAAAGTGCAAGAGGTACGATATAAATCAGAGGGTGTGGTGATTAATAAATTCACTCTTAGAGGTCGCATCACTGATCGAATCACTCTGAAACAGCTGAGCCAATCACAGTGACGAATGATAACAGCCCAACAAATGGAATGAAGCTTCTGCAGGAAATTACATTGTTGTCTGGATGGTATTGAACAGTACCTGAAATCTGGTCTTTATAAGACCACATAAACCTGACTCTATTTGTCTAATTTCTACTGCATATCATGCCATTAATTGTCACACTGTAAAATGTGACACTACAGCTTTGCACCATAATGCATTTCAAGATTAAACGTGAAATGCTGCTTTTGTTAAAAATAAAGTCGAAAAGGAGGCAATGACGCACAGAATTGATGAGGAGCTGTAATCTAATATCTTCCATTTAAACACCAGAATAGAGTCATAACAGACCAGTATGATGTATTGTATGGAGCTACTTTGTTGCAGCCTAGTGTTGTATGCATCTAACATAATGAAGGTAAACACTGTGTTCTGACGTGGCAGCTCTCAAATCCCTGGTTGCAGATTTATCAACCTGTGTTGCTGCTTTCAGACACCTGCAGGTATTTAATGAACTGGAGCTTTCACACAGTATAAAGCAGCTGTCAACAGATACTGGAAGAGTCACTCATACTAGTGTATAGATAAATGCAGGCTCATGAACCAACATTCCTGCCTTAAATACAGATTTTCTAATGCCAATTTAAATACCTATACTGGCTGCAGACTGGTTAGTTAAAATGGTTTATTTACATTTTAACCATCAGTGCTGCACATTTGCTCAGTGTATTAATTTTGCTCTTGTTGACAGAATCACTAAAGTAACAGCAGATTGACAGAGGTGGTTCTGAGATGTCTATTCTCAGTGCCCTCATTATTAATTGACTTTGAATGAATACAGGTGTACTAGATCCAGCCCTAGGTCCAGATTGCATAACAGTGCATGTGGAGTCAAACTGCTGTTGTGGGTCTCCACAAGAATATAATCAGTCGCCCAAAGCTTCTCACTAAAACAACAGAGCATTTCAATTCATTGTTTTAAAGGAACCCAGTGAAAGCACCACAACACCCACAAGAAGCACAACTGAGGAAAATTACCCTGAGTACAAGAGCCAACAACAACAACACCACGCGGATACAACCATTAGCCCTTGCTAGCACGGCAATGCTTGCCGTAAGCTAGCTAGCAATAGCAACATTCGCCGAACAAATTCATAATATCAATAGCAGCAAGTTAACTAATGTTATTATGACTACTGTAGCCGATCAAAAACAGACGTAACATCATGCAGCCATCATGTTACTTACCCTTGAAGGAGAAGAAGCGCCAGTTTCCGAGTCAAGCTGGAGCCTTTAGCAGCTCACAGCACTTTCCATCTAAGTAAAGACAGACTTAACTCCATTATCGGACTCGTAAAAAAAAGTTCAACCATGGACTTATACATGGGTCCGGCCGCACAAACTACACTGACAGAGCCGTAAAAACTTTTTGGGTGATTTGATGGTTCTCATGTGGACCAAGATTTGAGCCAGTGGGCCCCATGGCAAGTCCGCCAAGTCTGGTCTTATCCCTTTCTTTGACTGAGGCCTTTTTGAACAAAAAGTGGTTTCATCAGTGAAGGTAATTCTGGAGGGTCCCTTTCACCTGAGTGCTGCTTACTGTCCTGAGCCATCTTAAATGCTGGCTCCCTGGTCCCTGTCTGTTTAAATGTGGGGAGGACCAACTTTTAGTAGAAGGGACTCACGTGCACTAACATGCATGTGTAACTGTCCCTGAAATGAAAACAAAGAACAAGATTACAACATACTTAGTTCTCTGCCCAAGATGCCTTTACACAATTATGTCTTTACATGGAAAATAGCTTGCTATTTTATTGTATACAATCTTTACAGAACCTTAAAAGTTAAGATACTGTATAATTAATGTGTGAATGAGGAGTGATATATTGATTTACTTTCATAAATTGACTTTCTTTACTTTTTGACAATAACCATATTGTATCATACTTTTTTATTTAAGATAAAATAGGACTACAAGAACTTTTCTGAAACATATAGTACAAGAAATAGACAAATAGACCACTTTATTTCAGGCCTAAGAGAAGGTTGTGCAAAATATCTTCAGCCCAATGATCGAGACATTGTTTTTGGGGGAAAAAAGCCAGAGAAGTCAGAATAGGTGCCAGGTAAGGAGGGTAATGCAACATATTCATATATTAGGTGGCCAGCTGACCATGACAAACTCAGAACAGAGAGAGAAAACAAAACTGACCACTGAAAGGTGAAGGCTCCTTCTTCGGCTTGACAGCTTCCATCACCCATTGTCCTCGTTGGTGTTCTTGGGTTGCTGCTTTGAGAGGGACAGATGAACTTGTCCACAACTCCGAGCGGTCATGTCGGCAACAGATGTTTTCACTGGGCCTATTTGGACTTCATGGGCTGAACCTCTCTACGAAAGCAGGAAAAACTGCTCAAGAGATGAAATTTGAGGAGCTTGTGGACAAGGGCGTCATCAGAGAGACATTCCCAGTTCCCCCACTGTATGTTGCTTTTATCCAGGTCTGTGCATCAGCTTCCCCTGTCACCTGATCACTTCCGAGTGGCAAACACTTGACAGCAGGGTTGCCAGATTGGCTAGGTTTCTACTTTTTCTTTATTTGGATAATTAAAAAATGATTAGGGTGGGTTACAGTTTGGGCTCCTTTTTGTAAACTACAGTTAGAGCGGTTTTTACCTTCGACAAGTCTGACTCTATTCCAGAGGTTGTCCAACTGTAAGAGAGGTTCGGCGAGGGAGACTTGAGCCAAAGATACAGAGTGAGGTGAAAGGGACAATTGGACAACAATTGGAAGTTAGTTATTTTAGTTTTGCTGATTACCAACAAGATCAAAAACTGCAGCAGTTGCAATGAAGGTAGACTGCTGTAAAGTCACTTAGCACCATATTACCACAATTTCTTTCCAACTCAGTGAAATCTGAACACAGAAATAATACAGATTTAGATTCAGTGTGGTTTACATTTCCCAGGATATTATTATCTCATCACAAATAAAAATCCATAGACCTGCTTAGAAATCAGAGAAAAAAGAAACTCCTTTTAACTCCAGAACTTGCATCAGGTTTTTGCATTTTCTTCATTATCAAAGTAATTCATTGATAGCTGTCAGAACACCCAATGGTGCAGAGCAAACATAAACTTGTGACTTTGGCTTACTTAAGTTTTTCAAAATGTAAACAGATATAGGCTAAAAGAAAACAGGGCTCAAGCTGTAGCACACAGCGTAACTCAGTGAATATTATACAGTCCTTATAATCCCCTGTCTTTGTAAGACAAGTTTGTCTGTCAATATGAGAACCAAACTATTCAAATTCACTAACAATCTTCATATCCGTTCGTACGGTTCAACCCCCTCCTGGTGTCTTTTGCTACACCCTTACTTGGGAACTAACCAGAAAGGTATTGGTACAAGGCATTCATTTTGAAAAAAAAATGTTATTTGTTTGAGAAGCTTAAAAGATAAATACCCATTCACACTTAATAAAACAGGATCTTGTGAGGACCCTCTACATTTAACTAGTTATTTGCCTGTAAACAATCTTAATTTTAATGTTGTCTTTCTGCATTTTTAGCATTCAATCCATCTGAACTGATTATTGGTAATTGCTTGGTAAAAACTGAATAAAGGATATAACCCTTAGTTTCAAGTCAAGCCAATGGTGTTTATTTTATTTCGTTTAAAAATGTGAGCTCTGTTTGGCATGATTCTGTACTTTAATTATTACTTCCGTAGTGGCACATGGATACTGAAAGCACACACAAGAAACAGTTTTAGGAGATAATTGTCAGTTATAGATGTGGTTCATATGCTTCATTTCACACTTTTTCTTTGTATCAGGCTAGAAGGGTGTGAGTTGTCAGGGGAACCTTTAAGATGAATACATTGAATAACTAAACAAATCTCTGTACAGTTGACCATAGGCAGATGTTTGGCCACTGCGGGTCTTCAGCGACAAGGCCCAACCCATCTCAAATTCATTATGTTCTATGTGTGGCTCTTATGAACACTGTCATGGATCAATCATGGATCAAATATACAAAAAAAATTTATTTTGATGTCTTTATTTCATGATTTTGTTTTATTTTTAAACAACAATTTCAAGCTTTGCACAAAAAGATTCTGACCACAATAGCCTGTGCTCTGCTTAATATCTTGGCCGCGGGAGGAGCATAACATCACATTTCAGATCCAGCCAATGACTACATTACCCATTACAAGATTCAAAGACATCTGAGAGGAATTCAACTGGAGATCATGACACTATAAGTGGTGATAACTGATTTTCTCCATGACCAGAAAGTCACATTAGCGAGTCTTGTATTCTTCCCCCCCGAAGCACATTTAGTAGTTAGGCCACCCAAGACAATCAAAATCAAAATTATCAGTAAAATAAAACCTGTGAGAAAACAGTGACACCACTGTGCTCAGCCAAACTCATCAAATGAAGGTACAACAACACTGTAAATAATAATGTTAATAATAATAGCCTAAGTGTTTTACTGATTTTTTTTTTCAAACAGAAAAATAAATTCCTTTGGTCAAGTAAAAAACAAAATGAAAATAATAGTGAACTCTTCCTTTCACCTTATATCCCTCATGTTTCTTCTTCTACAGTCAACCAGGTTCTTGAGGCTCTAAGGCTGCAAAGGAGGTGTCAAGGCAATATGGTTATGGTGCCCCTGGCGCTCCATGCTGCAGCATGCTGGGAATAGGTCTAGAGGAGGAGGAGAGGAGCAGAGGCATTGAAAGAGGACTAGTATGTCCTCACACAGCAGGTGAAGGTGCATCAGGGTCAGGCTCATTGCTGTAGTTGTTGCTGTAGTGATTCCCACTAGGTGGTTGATTAGGTAGGATATCCAGTTCATCCACTTGGGGGCCAGGGTGCATCACCACCAGCTGGTCCTGGGGGATGTCTGCTGCTGCTGCCGCCAGGTTTGTGATGGACTTGGATTTAACACACTGGAAGTCCACATGGCGGCTTTTACCCTCTTCCTTTTCCCAGGACATGCGGATGAAGGGCCTCTGGACGTAGTTATAAATGACCTCTGGACGACCTCCTGGTCTTTTCTTGACCTTCTCTTTGTATGTAGGGTAACCTATCAATGCCGCAGACAGGACAAAACCATTAGCTCAGTTTATGGTAACAGGTTTTTTCAGAGAGAATATAACACCCCCCCCCCCCCCAGTCATAGGTCAAGACCACATCAACTGGTAGGTGAAGTGATCAAACAAACAAGGCAGAAGCATTTCATATCAACCTAATTTTGTATTGTGAAATAGGATGTATTTTGTTCCATGCTTACAGTTGCTTTGACTACTACAGGCTATTATATAATACAGCATCCCTTACATGCTAAAATGAATTACATCATGAAAAATGGATTTCAAATAATTAAGTTAACATGTCATTTCGCAGCTTGGCAGATACTATTCTTAGCGATACGTTCTAATGATATGTTTTTTAATGTATGTTAACGGTTTTCTCTGCCTTCCCAAGCCGTAAACAAACAAACAGACAGGTCTGTGGTATACTTTTGTTTTCTCTGTTTTCTGGACAACAGCTGTTTGATAAAAGCCAAGCATCCAAAATAACTACTACATTCAGTGTAGTATTCTGCTCGTACTTGCTATTAGTGAAACCTTTGGCTTATTTTGGTGTCAATACTTCAAACGATGACTTGTCTGAATGATATGGATTTTTCCAAAAGTCAACTTTTCTGACAAAACATCATTCTTCATTACTGAAAAGTTCCACTTACCTTCAATGCCCAGTCTTATTTTCTTTAATCCTCTGTCCTTTAAAACTGATTTGGCAACATCACGGTTCTCAATATATTTGAAAAATCTGTACAGTTTTGTGCTGTAGATGACTGCAAAGAGAAGGACAAAAACAACCTTGTTTATCATGTATTGGTGTTCTGTATCTGCTGAGATATGGGAGTCTGTATTCTGTATTAATGTGTACTCACTCTGTGAATACTCTTCTCCCATCTGTGGTGGATATTCTTCATCCCAGTCCACCACATCATCGTCAGTGAGGACAACAATGTGACATTCCCTCTCTCCACTCTGAGCACTGGCCACCATTAAAGGCAGTACCATTTCCTCTAGGTAAAACTCAAACTGTCGTCGAGCTCCATCATTAGACAACTCATGCATGAGGGCACCTGATAACAAAAGACATTGAGAACACTGGTTAGAAGATTTAAGCCACATTATGCCAGCACTCAGAATTGTCCATCATGCATTGCATTAAAGCCTAAAAAAATAATAAATAAAAACACTGGCACAGGTAATGCAAGTAGGCCATCTGCCATAACTTCAGTTACTAGCAGCCTTTGTCTTTCCCCAACATGCTAACATGTACAACAAGTACAACATCTTGAATTTTCCGTTTCATTGACTTGAAGATTGATGTTGCCTTAATTGGTTTTAAACTGTCAACTGTCATAGAGGTAAATAAATAAAAAGCCTGAGGTTCAATAGATATCTACTCTGACAGGGTGTTTCAGGAAATGAAACGTGCTAGAGTTAACAAAAATAGTAGCCTTGACTCCATTTCAGCAACATTTGTGATGGAAAATGTTTCGAACCTGTTTGATATTAAGCCAAACATCGGACCGGACTACCGAATTTTACCACTAGGTGTCACACAACAGACTCAAATGGAACATAATGAGACAGGGAACCCCTGAATGGGAGTGCAGCTATTCCAGTCCACTTGGTGGTGATAATGCATGTCTAGGTTGGTTTACCAGCAACCAATACTGAAATTTGACCTCCTTCAAGCTGCAGGCTTCAGCTCCGTAGAAAATTGTGCACAGCTCGTCAGCCACAAGTGGCTCCGGTAGTTTGTTTATAAACAAACATAATATAACGTTAATCACGTTTTCATATTTCTCATTAATAATGCAATACAATGCCGATGAAGGGTACTTTTTAGTTTGCTAGTTTGCTGCAGTTCTTGATCTTGTTGATAAACTAGCAAGTATGGTTCAGCCAGTTCACAAAAACTTGCACCGGTTAAAGATCCCTACACTGGACTGGACCGGCAAAACAGGAAATCTACCCGACTCTAATAAGTAGTCCTAACATCCCACTAAAGTACTGTTGAACATATGCAGTCTGAACCATGTCCAGACACAGCAGCCATAACAGTTCCAGGCACTCTTCTTCCACAGACATGACACTCAAAACTATATACAACACTAGCACTCACTAAAACACAGCAGAAAATTTATGCGAACTGAGACGATCTATATCATGTTTCGTGGGAATGTTGAATGTGTAACACTACCAGCTTCTGCACCCCTGAGGATATACTCACTAAGGTCTCTGCATTTGATGGTGCTGTAGTCGAAAGAGATACACAGATAGTCACACGCCTCCCGTAACTCAGGGATGGAGATTCCATCAGGACAACGGATTATCCCAGATTTGTAGTAATCCTGTCAATTAGAAAGAAATCACAACAAAGGCTGTAATTTCAAACACTGTTATTCCATTAACCCGTAACATTAAATATACATGAAAGAATCAAGGGCCTACCCCAAAGGTCAAAGCTTTCATATAAAACCATAAATACAACTCTGTAGACTGTTGGCACAGCGAAAATTGAGATCCACAGGTTAAACTTTACTCATTAATTACTTTATGTATGTGAGAGAGAGTTGGTTTGTGATGCAAGACAAACTTCAGAGGAATTTGACAGCACAAAGTGACCTCATCTAAATCATAGCAGTTCCAGAGCAGTCACCAAAAGCCCACTTTTTTGTTCTATCACAAAGTAAACCTTATTTCCCTATATTTAGTCTAGTAATATTTCAAAAGTATACACTTAGTTGCCAGTTTATGCTGTATAGCTAGCAAACTGTAATGTAATCAACATACATTCAACATCCCTATAAATCCTGCATTTATGAAGTTTATAATGGTTGTTCTTTGTTGAAGCTACCTTCAAAGGGTTGTTGATTTAACATTATGGACATTTTTGAAGTTATGGTTTGTCCTGTTGTTAAATTTTATTTCATAATACTAAGAGGAGTTTAAATTCTTTAGCCTACAGTAATGTTAATAAAGACAAAGACTGACCAGAATAGCTCGGAAAACCGTTGAGCTGATGCCCTCGGCCACCTCATACTCCCCCTTCTCGTTGGGCCGTGTGAAATTATGTTCTCTTCCAGATCCAAACATTCTGAAATAAAGAAGCACTGGTTTGTTTTATGCATCACAGAAACAAGAAATCCAAAATTTCCATAATACTTATGTAAACATAGATTTAATTTTTACATTAGTGATTAGTAAAATACGTTCAATAACTGTGCAATAACTGCTATAATGAGTAAGGACAAAGAATTTTGATGATGAAAGTGTATCGTACCTGCCCAACATGGTATTGGGTTGTGCTGTGAAGATGGAAGGATCGACTACAAAGCGTGTGTTGTCAACAATCAGAGTCACTCTTTCTGAGGTCCTAATGTTTCGGTTCCCGACAGTGGCACTTGCTCCTCCCTCCTTGGGATTCTCATAGACAAAAACCATTTCTCCAACTCCCAAGCTTTTGAAGGTGCCTTCAGTACTGGACAAGCTGCTGTTGCGACTGCTTACCACCCCACTGCTGCTGGAGCCGCTGGGAGAGACTCTCTGAGGTCGTGGACTACTGGGCCTCGATGATGGGCCACCATCTCGTTCACGGTCTACACACAGACAGACAGACACTCAGGCACAGGCATGACTCAGACACTGCAGTTTTTCCTTTTAACTTTGGAAATCCCATCAGTAACAAGTGAGTATTCACAAACATCTTTGGTTGTTTTGCAGCTTGTATTCATGAGAAACATTGGTACCATCTTAGGAATCCATTTGAGTAATAGTCCATGGCTACTAATGTCAGCTCTAAAACAACGAAACTGGAAAGGGCCCCACTCAAAACATTTGCCTCGTATCCAAACTGTCAAACTACAAGTTGTCTTGGTCTAAACACAAACAGGTGGATTAGTGCTGACTTGATCCATTCACAGCCAAAAACAGGAGAGATATAAACCATGTCTGAGCTGTGAGGTGATAAATGCAGTCAGCTGTTCTCAACAGTAGCTGCCAAGAGCTGCAGACCTCTAACATGACATCCATATAAGCCCTCTATTCTTTCCATGCATACTCACCACTGTTGTGTTGGCGGGTGGGTGAAGTGACGTTTCGAATGCAGGGGGTGAGCTGGCCTTCTCTCTCGTGTGAGGAATCCCTGGAGCGATCGCTGGAGCGGCGGCGGTCACGTGAACGGTCACAGCCCCCACTGGCACCATGTAGGCTCATCTTCCTCTGTTCTGCCTCCACTCGAGATGCTCGGGCCTGACTGCTGGTTTCCAAAACAAAAGCATAGTTAACTTTCTTCTCTATTCCTCAAGGCCAGACGATACTTTTATTTTATAATTGTAAAGTTATTATGACACGCAGGCACCCAGTCACACTGTTTATCTTCAGTCATTTGTTTACACACACTAATGCTCAACAGTTAGGGGTGTGTAAAACATTAGTACTAGTATACAGGCTTAGATAAGATTCCTTAAAAATGTATGTAAATCAGAGCTACCACATTCTCTAAGCTACCACATTCTCAACTTTGATGTCTAATCTGACACAAAATCAGAGAAGCCTGAATGTTGACAAACTATTTGTGTGATTTAAATAAACCTTGTAAGGACTGTTATAAAAGGAAGTGGATTCAAGAACAAAAAGATTGCAAAAGCATCAGAAGACATAAGGTCGCTACTTGACTCTTCCTTTAAGACTAATCTCTGACACACCAAATCCACTTTCAGACAGAAAAAGCATCAGTTTACATGCTAATTCCATAAATGGGATAAAAAAGTATGGGTGATAGGAACAGCTTCAGGGTAATAATGTGTAGGCGGTGCAAACCCACCCACAGACCACGGGAAAAATCACAGGTGCATACCCCCTTGGCCTGAGATCAAATACACAAGTCTCGACTCTTCCCGTCTTCTCTATTCTGTCATCCTATCTGCGGTTCTGTTGTTCCTTAAGCAGGAAAAACAAACAAACAAAAATTCTAATGCTAGAGGACAGGAACCTCACAGGGCAGGATGAAAGAGCCTATGCTATAAATTTGATTATGGATTAGGGTTTACATTATTTAACAGTGGAGAGTGGAAAGAAACACCTTCCATAACCAAAGCTAACCTTGATGTTATCAATGATACCAATGATACCAATGCCATTATCGATTCTGCTTATCAGTCTGATTTTTTTTATTGATTCCCATATTCCTGATCAGTTTTCTGCATGGAAAATAAATATAATCAGCAATATTGATAATTGTTGAATTGTTTATGTCCATTTTAGGGCAAACCACCAAATATTTGATGGTTCCAGCTAACACAATGTGAGGATTTCCCACTTTTTTCAGTTTCACATTGTAGTTAACTAAATATCTGTGTTTTGTAATGTTTTACAGATCACACAACTACTGGACTGACAGCAGAATAATTGGCAAAGTAATCAATGATGAACAGTTGCAACCAAAATACAGAGATAAAATAACCACATGATAATCTCTGCTCATTCAAGGAACTTCAATAGATTTACAAATAATACCATTAAACAAAGATATAGTCATAGTTTTTTTTTTTACCTTTATCCTAGAATATAAATTCAAATTTCTAAGTAACAAACATGAGACTAATCTATAGCCCAGCATCACAGTGCCTGACATTACATTGCTTGCATGACAGATTTTCAGCTGGCTCACCTCGAATGCTTGCAGAGTTTGCGGGGTCGGCTTGTCGCTTTTCGTTCCCAGTTTTCGGTGTCACTGGAGTTGCTGTCATATGACTGCAGACGTGCTGCCATCACCCGTACAGAGGGGAGTCCGGTCTGGATCTTTCACCGTTCATAATCTGGTTAATGGCGAAATCAACAAGTCAGTTGGATCCCCTGATCAACCCCTGGCAAACCACGGGCTGCTAACAAAATATTTTCTAACTGAGTTCACGTGTGCTGTCAACTTGTGATGCTTAAATGGCTACAAAGGGGCCTCACATCTCAGAACAAAGTCTTGACATCGTTGCTGTCGGACTGAGTCAGCCTACGATCAGGTTAGCTAGTGCGCTGTGTTAGCATACGTAGCAAGCTAACATTAGCTGGCACTGCTAGTAGTACTTTGCAATGCTATTAACATAATATTCTGAGACAGCTGCGTAGCTGGTGGAGTTATCCCAACAGTATTGACATAAAGGCTGTCATGTTCTAGGCAGATACGACAAAAATATTAAACATAGCTACCTAGCTGGCTACAATTTCCGTTGAAGTGTAATCCCAATCGCTCAGCAGCTAACCAGCCATCTCCTTTCAAAACACTCACCCAGCTGACGTCCAACGTGACGACCGTTAACGGCCTGACGTGATGACGCAGTCAAAGATTTAAATTGGAACTACTGCTAAACTTTCTAATTAAATAAAACTTTGTCTGAAAAGTTAACTGGATTTTAAAATAAAAATATTTTAAAGGTGACTAACTTGTTTCCACCTGCTAGTGGACAGTTCTTACTTTTTTCCTAATAATTGAGTTGGAGACTCGGGCAGGTCTCGCGATATGTTGCATGTGCATTTTTTTGTTTTGTTTTTTTTTGTTTTGTTTTGCTCACTTTATTAAAAATGTATCCACATACAAAAGTATATAATATATAAACGCACAGGGAAATAAAATCATAAAAAATAACACAAATATAATAATATAATAAAAATGATATATATTATATATTATAATGCATTAACAGATATTAATTGCCATGAAAAAACCAAAACATACACTAATGAAAAGGATAAGCTGGACAAACTATTCACATTAAAGTAAACAAGTTGTTACAAATGAATAAAGTTGAAAGTCTCTTTGCTACAAGATTCAGCAGTTCTAATGTTCTTATTCCTTGTGAAGAGATTCAAGTCAAACTATAAATAAAATTCCTCTCTTCAGACATGAGAAAATTATAAAATCTCAGGGACACATTATGGTAATACAGATATCAAAGCAAGTATAACAACCTATAATTAAATCAAGCAACATCTTGCCAAAATATTATTGTGGGAACAAGCCAAAAATAAATCTAGTGGTGGCTCAGAATGTGCATGACATAAACTCACAGTGGTATAATCTCTCTGTATGATCTTACTTTTGTATTTTATTTTTATTTTATTATTATTTTGAAGTATTTTGATACAAATTTCATGTACTTCTATTTGATAGTTACAGCTACTTACTGACTTTAAAATTCAGATTTTTTGTACAAAAATGTGAAGATTTTTAAGAGTGAAATGCTGCTTACACATTAATGCATTATAATAATTGTATCATATAATATATAATATGATATATGTGATATAGTATAGTGCTCACTGGGACCATTTCTCTGTATTGAGTACTTTTAAAGAACAAGTCAAAAACCAAGCCATGAGGTGGAAGGAAGTGCCTGAGGAGCTCAGAGAGAGGATTGCATAGAGGCACACATCTGGGGAAGGTTACAAAAGGCTAAAAAAAATTCTGTTGCATTGAAGGTTCCCAAGAGCACAGCGGCCTCCATAATTCTTAAATGGAAGAACTTTGGAATAACTAGGACTCTATCCTGGGCGCCTGGCCAAATTGAACTGAATTCTGAATACTGAATACTGAATGCCAAATGCTGAATGCTGAATGCTGAATATGTCAATGTGATATTTCAGTTTTTTCTTTTTAATAAATTAGCAAAAAAAAAAAACATAATAAAATGTGAAAAAATTGAAGGTGTCTGAACACAGAAAGTTTAGACTCAATCAACATCTCAGTTGATGTTTTTTTTTGTAGGTTCTAACTCATAAAGGAAAACAACAGGAATACAAAGTGGTGAACAGGTTACAGTGCTAGGGATGTACAATGGTGAGATTCAGCAAAGAGTGAGGTGAGGGAGTTCAGACAAAGATAAGGCATCAATCTGAAAAAAATACAAGCAAAAAAGATCATGCCAATAAAAACTAGAATACAAACACATTATTCCCACAAGCCATTAAATGAAAGGATGCCTATGATGTGCAAGTGAAACAATACATACAGTAAGACTGGCTGTTTAGTTGGTCCTTATTTGTACATTACAATATACAGTAAACAAAATATATTTTAAATGATGAATTTTGACACCTATAGTCAGAGCAAGAGGTAATATTTAACTTAAGCAAAAATAAATGAATAAATAAAAAAACTTATGTATGAAGGCCTACTTTTTCTTCCATATGATGGCCTGAGATATTGACTTTAATAGTTGAAATCATATTGCTAGACATTGCAAAAGAATGTAAACACAAATGAAAAATAAATTAAATATTTAACATACAAGGAATACATTTAAAAAAAAATCAAAGAAAATAACATAACAAAACATGACTGAAATAATGAATACAAATTGAAATAAATAAATAAACTAACTAAATAAATAAATATATAAATAATAAAAAAGAAAAAAACATAAAAAAAAAGTGGCTTCTGTTTGATAGGATTCAGGATAGCAAATAAGTTCGACTCAGCTTTTCCACATGTTTGATCCAAGACCATAGTTTGGAAAAAGACTTTTAATATTCCCTGAATGTCCATGTTGTGGTTTGGCACTGGCAACAATGATGTCTCTTAACTTTTCCTGAAGCCAGTCCTGTCTTTCTCCCACTTGTTTGTGTTCCCGAACATTGTGCATAAGCTGTACCTCACTGATTGTTCTCTTTCTGTAGAAATACAAAATACTGTTAACTCAAGGAAGAACTCCATCATCAGTGACTTATCTATTATAATTAGCCATTAAAAATCACATATTTTCACTCCAAAAATTATATTTCCCAAAGTGAAGACACAAGCTAAAAACAGAATTTACCTCAGTGGTTTCGCCTCTGTATGTAAACTGAGGAGGAAGATTATAAGAACCAACGTTTCCAAGTACCTCAATGAAAACATGTTGAGTAACTGAAACAAATTAAATGCAACAGTGGTTAGAAAATGTATAATTTAATTATATAATTTATTTATTCATTTATTTTGAATTTTACTCCAAATCCAATTGTACAAAGATAAATTCAAATAATGATTCACTGTCATGCCTTTCTTACCAGATTTTTTGTCCTTATATCCAGGAAAAAGTATGGCAAGTTTTGTTGATACAGTACTGTATCAGTGAGGCAAAGAAGTCAAACTTGTTGATCAGTCTTTTCGTGCGAGGACGGTTCTCCCTTTTATATACAGCGTAGCCCTCCCCTGGTCATCAATGAGCCATTTTCACTGTTGATGTTGATGTCACTTTTCCAATGCATTGATGGGGACAGGCATCTGCATGACACCACCTCCACCACCACTCACTACTAACTCATCTTTCAACACCTCTGCAAAGTGCCCTGTTCGTCGCACTGTTTTTGAACATGTTCCATTTCCACCCTTCATCCTGAATAATGAGAGTTTGGTTGTGACGCTTACGCATATCTTATGAAACACTATGTTCAACAGAACTCCTTATTGGTCGGAATATCTCTAATTGGATATGTCTCATGCATTGGGGCCGCAGTGAAAACATATACTCTTTGAAATGGCAATGACTGTCACACTTAGTTTATTGGCAATGCAATTTATTTTATGGTTCACCTCATGCAAGCATCTAAAGGTCATGAAGAGGTGCAAGTGGGCCAGTCCTAAGGGAATGAAGCAGAGAGACCAGTCCATTGCTGATTAATAGTTGCTCTCACCCAGACAGGATCTCAGAAGGGATAGCCACTACTATTTAGTGCAGGATGTTCATAGAGTCAGGAGATGACACCTGCTCTTTGACTGAATTTCAATTACAGATCTGAGACTTCTCTTACACTTTCCAAATTTGCTGTTGTTGACAAAGTCCCGCAGTAGCACCTGTCAGCTGTGGAGCTGTCACAGGTATCTGGTCTTCACATTTTAATTAAACTAACACATCACTGAAATGAATGTCTATTTGACCATTTCTGTTGCCTTAAATAACAAAAAATGGAGCCATGTTTAAATGTATCTGTATTTTGTCTTCTCATAGAAATCAGCTGCATGGTGTGTGGATTTCCACAGCACACCCATCTGTAGTTTCACACGCAATATCAGAAAGAAAAGGTTGAAAAAAAAATGTTTCAACAAACATACAGTTAACTTACTCTTTTTAAATGTGTAACATTGCAGTTGCATGACGTATGGGTTGTGGATAACCTTGTCACCGTGTCACAAGGTGCATTAGGTAACCATGAAAGACATTTTCTAAATGTGGCAAAGGAATGGCTATGCCATGACAGAAGGAATAAGTGCCACAGAAGGACCTATATCTTTCTGTCATTAAGGTTCCTGGCACAACGTGCTATGTATTTACAGTGTCCTCTAGCAATTATTCACACTTTCAAGTTATTTATCAATAGCTTTATTCAGTGTCAGACCAACTATTGAATTATGTGAGATTGCCTTGTGTATTGTAAACATCACTGGTCTTCCACAGAACTCCATGTAAGAGAGCAAGGTTATTATAACGGGCCAGTATACCTGGCTCAGGCTAGCCCCCCTCTGGGAGAAACAGAAGGGCAGAGTACATGTAGGGCCATATTGCTGATGCTGACCTGTGTCTTTATCAGCCCTCTCCATCATGCACGTAAAAAGCACTCGGCACCACCTGTGGTTTCAACTGAGCTAGATTTTTTGTACACGTGTAGTATACTCAACCGAGTAGCTCTCATTACCTCATGCGGTCACAATGTGAGCCATCTCAGTAATGGTATGCCGCTGGTGTGCAAGAGGACTTGACAGGGATTGATGGGAAGAATTGCACGCAAATCATTAACTTGGGTCACCCCCATGTCACAAAGAAAGTAATGCACATAAAAATGACTCATCTCTTTGAACTATATATAAGTATATTGGCTGTAAATAGGCTGCCTATATACATATTAAGGTTCTCAAAGAGTTTTCAGAGATTTTCAGATCGCTATACTTTCTATTAATTTAATGTTTTGTTGTACCTGTTGTGTTCTGTTCTATATATATTCATTACAGTAATTTGGAAAGTAAATACAATCCAGTTTAATTTGATTGAACTTAATGTGTGAGGTATGTTTTCTCAATGAGCGACAGATTCATTTCTCTGGCCTCTGTATTGTATGTTTAAAGGTATGGAAGGACACCAAGTCCATGTAATGCTTTCCCTGAAATCTATAAATGGAGTTACTTTTGTCATGAAATGAGGTCACCTCGCTTGCAGATATCATGTAACGAAATAGAATATATTTAGATTGTCGACATCATCCCACCTTTGCCCATGTGAAACCAAACAAACACATAGAATACATATCTAAATCATGCCATTTGGATAGAAATGATTGCTTACGAAGGGGGTAGACTCCAGTGGAGCAGTAAATCATTCACATGTCTGTGCATCCAAGTCTTTTTGGACTTACTCAACAGTTTCTTTGCCAAACTAAATGTTTTATTCATCCATGAAACGGGTTTGCAGGGATATGCCAGTTCTGTCAGTGTCATTTCATATGGATAGCCACACTCACATCTATCTATCACATACTTTTGCAATGTCCATCTGATTACCAGGCACAGGTGGTGGTGGTGTCAAGTTTGTAGTCAGTACCTCTTCACTGTTGTACAGACAGAACATTGACTCCACAGATGACAAAGAAAGAGCCTGCCAGGAGAGGGCCAGTTTCTTCATAATTATCATAATCATCACAATAATCTTCAAAGACAACATGATAATTACCAATATAATAATCTTTGATTAACTCTTTAATGTACTTAATGTACTTTTTCATAGAAAAGGGAAACTCCACCAATTTTACACATGAAAGTCTGTTTACAGATCTTGGGGAGTGTTACTGGAGATGTGAAAAAAGTTGTAAAAAGCCTTCTGTGGTTCCAGAAGAAGGTGCTGGAAGTCTGATTAATGTCCTCAAATGATGTCACTTGGGTCAGCGTCGGTCGAGTCTGAAGACTACAAGTTTGAAAATGAAAAAAATCTGATGGTGAGGAGTTAGATAGAAGTGAGCTTACCAGACCTCTGTCATCTGCTCCTCATCTCTGCTGGAGGCTAACGGCTCAAGGCTATATTAGCTGCCACTAGCATAACACCCAACTGATCTATCTAGTTGCATTGTGGGTAATGTAGGCGGCAGGTTTTGATTGAGAAGACTAATGCATGGAACAAAAGCAACAAAATCTCTGGTTCTGCTGCACCAACTTTGGTGCTTTTTGTTCTTTCTCATCAGTCCCACATTATTTCTGCAGCAGGACAACGACCTCAAACATACAGTCAGATTCATAAAGCGCTATCTCCAGCAACAAGAACAACAAGGAGTCCTGCAACAGATTTGGCCCCCACAGACTCCTGATCTCAGCATCATCAGGTCGAGGTGGGATTACATGAAGAGACAGAAGACACTGAAGCTGGGGAACAGCTGGGTGCCGTTTTAAAGGCAAAGGGTGGTCACACCAAATATTGATTTGATTTAGCAATTTTTTTGTTCAACTGGACTTCATGGCATTATTTTTGAACGCATCCTCACTTGACTTTAAGTGCCTAAAACTTTTGCACATGTACTCTATATTATAATCCCTTACACCTTGTTCCAATTTGTGTGTGGCTGACGTCCTCAAATGCATGAAATATTCAATTCAGGTTATGATTTTCTTTTATGGCTGCACCATTGCATCACATGGAAACATTCTAGTGAAAAATGATTATGTTATTATTTAATTCTTATTTTAGATTTTGGTTTTGGAATTTCTACTGGAATTTAAAATAAGGTTCTGCAGGTTTGGTTTTGTGGGCTGAGTAGCATGACTTTTTAATGGGTTAGTGTGGTTAGAGGAGTAAAATGCTTAGTCCGTGCAGCAAGTACAGCAAGTGGTAAAAAATATGTCAGTCTGGCAAGAAAGAAACAAAACAAAAACATTTCTATTAAACTGTAATACTATTGACACAAAAGCAAATCTGTCCAGGAGGTTGGTAGAGCAGCGGTCAGAAGTAACTGCTTCTGCTCTGTACACATAGTTCGTGTAACATGTAATATGTTTATATGTTCATCCGGCTGAAGTTAAGTGTGTTTCTGGTTATGCTCTCCTGGACGGGCAGTTGTACCATTACACCCCGGGCCTCCCCAGTTGAACCTGGCTTTTTCTAATGTTGTAAACAGCTTCAGAGGAGCGGCTTTGTTTACAATGGCAGTATAATGGTAACGGTTGATGTTGTGGCATTATGCATACAATTTAACCTACAGTGTAAGTCAGTGGTGTCAGACTATCATCAGAAGGTGTGCGTTGTTTGTTGTTTGTTCAGTATCACTGCAGTATTTAATGTATTGTGTATTTCCCCACACTCACACATTATAATTTTAAGTTTTATCCACAAGAGGTCAGTCTGATTCAACTGTTCAGTTAAGCAGACCCAACTCTATTGAAATTCCTATTTTAACAAGTTGCCATTAAAATACTTTGTTGGAAAGACTTTAAGAATTAGTATGTCTGGAACAACACTGAGCTCATAGTCTGCACTTTAATATGTGATAAATACAAAGAGATAAAGCAAAAAAAAGAAAAAAGAAAAAAGAATGATATGAAAACACAAAGAGAAGAGGCTCTGTGGACTGACAATACAATAACAATAAAACCAAGGGCAAAAACTCAGAATGACAATCTAAACCTGTAAATTAACTGGAGACTTGAGATTTCTCCCAGATCGTGACCCAAGAGCAATATGTCATCTAGCTACTGAATTTAATACCAGGTCAATACCATCCATTGCACATTTAATTTGCCCTTTATAGCCTGATAGACAACATTTTTCACCAATACCAGAAATACCACAGTCATTCCAAATTAGTGCATGTACACAAAGAATCGTTTTGCACATGAATCATTCAGAAAGGCCCCATAAGCAAGCAAAGCTCCTACAATCCGTAATCAAACCACAAAATGCTCCAATTGTCAAGGGCAACCATTGGCACAGCCTAAACAGTTTAAGCTTACACATTGCGATGGAGCTATGCAAACTGTACAAATGTGCAGATTAACATATGATTTTCATTTGCGCACACTGTATTTAGTATTAGCCTCTGCCAGAACGTGTAGTATTTACCCAATAAACAATGTATCCTATATACAGTAATCAAACTAGACAAGATTATTTTTGGTTTCCTTATGTAGAGTATGGTCTTTTTTTAAATGAAAGGTATCAGAGCAGCATTGTCTGGGGAAAAACAGTACAAAAACAGAATGCACAAAATACAACTATACAAGCATCCACTATTAGATGAAGAGATAAACACCTCCTGTTGGGCCTTTCCAGCTGCTCTGGGTACTCAGTGGAAAGTTTGGTCCCATGTGGTTTGATATGAATGAAACACGAAGACAGTGAGAAGGTTTCAGAGCAAATGGAATTTAAAATAGAAAAGGTTTACCCAGTTACATAAATATATGAGTGATTTAATTGAGCCATGGAGCATTTTAGCTATCATTCCCATATCATTTATTTTACAATGCTGTTGCTGGTGTCACTGTGTTTTCCATTTTTCATTCATTCATGCTTCTTACATTTTGTGCTGTATGTACCCTGTGCCAGTCCTGCAGGAAAGTGAATGTGGGAATAATTTATTGAATATAATATAAAATCTATTTCATTTTTCATTTTCTACTATGCCCCACTATTTTAAACGGCCTAATTGATACAACAGGCAGTTTACACGGGATGTAGACTAAATAAATATAAACTGAGCTCAAGAAAGTCTGACAGCTGTCACTTTTCCCGATTTGCTTTTCATATTTTTGTTTGGATCTGTGCCACATAAATGTTACCTTGATAATGATAATGTATACTGACTCAGACTGATCCACTGCTGTGCAAGCCAAATGGCAGAGTTGGCTCACTAACCCCCTCTCCTGCTGTGTGAGAAGGAGCCTATGGAGCTTACTGTCGGACAAACTACCTGTAGAAGCTGCAGCTGAGACAATGCTCCAACCAGTGAACGGGTCAAATATTCTGGTGTTCAGGGGATTTCATTTTTGTCTGTTATGAGTGCTCTTTTGGCTGGTGTCATATCCCACAGCATTTCAGTTTCACACAGCAGATCCACAGGGCAGAAGTGCACAGCCAGAGATACTGAGCTCATCATGGGCTGCACTGGTCATGCATGTAAAATAAACTTATGCAAAATTACCATCCCTCCACCAGCATTTGCCTGAATCACCTCCAGGCTATTGCCTCAGTGAGTCATCACTGCCCATTCTTTACTGCATATCTGCATTCATAAACTTATTCTGAAATATAACTTCCTTTTTGCCTGATCCTACTTTACCGTCCCATCAAATAATCAGCAGTGAGGAGTTATGTGAGGGACTATTCCTTTTTTCCAGTCTTTATGCTAAGCTAAGTGTATCTGAAGTAAAATAAAAACAACATTCATCAAGTAAACACTTGATGAATGTTTTGAGGGTCCACCAGCCGACCGACATTTGAGCCAGTAGTCCCAGTGGCCAGTCCAGCTGTGCTCTGGTCTTGTCTCTGTCTGGTTTCTTTGGTAAAGGAAATTCTAGAAGGTTGCTTTCACATGAACGTTGCATACTGCACAGTGCCATCTTGAGTGCGGCCCTTGTGTGTAAATTAACTTATAGGGAGCATCACTGGTTTAACTGGAGGGACTCACATGCACTAACATGCACACACTACCAGAACAATGAACGGAGAGACTCTGACTGCAACACACACACACACACACACACACACACACAGGGTTTTGACTTGGTTCGCTGCTCAGGAACACCATTACTCCATTACAACTGTACACAGAAAATAGTTGTTTGCTGATATATTATTGTTTAAAATCTCATTTACAGAACCTTTAAAGTTGAATATATTGTCAGTACACAATGTACAATAACATTTACCAGTTGACTTGAAATGTATTGAAGTGCTGTTATTAAGCCTGAATCAACATTGCATTAGCATGCTCTAACTAGTCCACACTCTCTACACAGTACTCAAAAACAACAGCAAAAGCAGATTAGTAAGGCATGGTTTCAAATAAAAACCCTCAAGACTGTTCTCGCTGGTGTTCTGCATCACATATTGATTTTCCCTCAAATTTATTTAGAGAGATCGGTGCATTGCTCACAGCCCAAAATGAAATTCATGGGTAGTCCAAATGAAATTCATAGGAAAATGTTGGTAGTTCCAGACTGCAATTAGTTGCGATCAGTAAGGTCCACGTTAGAAAATGATTTAGTGTGACTGATTTTCTATCTTCTCATGCACTGTTGCTTTCACAGTTTTTTTTTTTTTAAAGAAATCACCAGTCCAATCTTGATTGTTGCAATAAGAACAAAGCTTATAGACACAAAGCCTGACACCTCTAACATAAATAATACAGCCGGTACATTGTTTACATGTTTAAATCCAGATAATTCATACAGCAATTATCATGTAAAAATATTTGCGTTATAAGTTCCAGGTTAGTACAGTTGTTGAGCAATGTTTGGCTGGCACTCACTTCTGTTTACACACTGAAACTGAACAAAGCTGAGAGCAGATGCAGCGAGCATGCGATTCATCATTTGAAGCCCTGAGCTTTTGATCATTTGAACATTTATGAATTTTAAAGTGCACACATTTGATACTCTCACTGCATTTACAGATTAAATAAATAATGCTTCACCACAAATGGCTCGTGGAGCACACCTCACTTAGAAATATTTGTGTCATTCCTTCAAAAGAAAAATTTATCTAAATTTCTTCAGAGAAAAATTTACTCGCATAAAGTTTTGAGTTTGAAGGTGCCGAATGCTGAAACCTGACACATCCTTTTCAATGGGAATGGAAACTTCTTCTATCTAGCCAATGAATATTTAATGCAGGGGAAGGTTGCTTTAATAAAATAGTGTGCAGGCCAGTCAAAGACATGTTGGACGAAGAGTGTCTTGGGGGAGCTTCTGTTGCTTCTGTGAAAGAAACGTATCAGCCTGTGAATACTAAAAGGGACAATAACAAAGCAGAAGAGAAAAAGACAGAGAGAAAAAGAGAGAGGAGGAGAGATTCATCTGCATGTTTATGTGGTACTTTGAAGTACAATCACTTTTGAAAACTGATCTTTTTTTTTTTTCTCGTTCTTCTTCAGATTCCGCCACTGCTGTGTCTTTAAGTTAAGCACGTATTATTTTCTGATAGGTTATAATATATGTCTCACAACTCTCTGCCGTCACTTTATCCGGCTGTCATGTAACAAAACAGTCGACGAGCAATTAAAGTGTGGCCAGCAGCTCTGTTTCACTTTCTACGCAACACTGCACTATACACAAGAGGAAGTTGAACTACATAATGCAGACAGGATTTTCAAAGATCCAGGTAAGAATCAGCTGAGAGAACACAAACACAGGATGCATTGAAGACAATTTACTGAGGCAAATAACAGACGTATAGTTCTGCAGCAGTCTGGCAGGCAGAACACTCAAACACTCAATGGAGGTACGACAGGAAGCCACATTGTGAATGGGACCTCAGAATAACATCCTGACTCTACCTACTGTGACTCAAGACTAAACCCTGCAGTGGCACCAACTTTATGCAAATGGAACAACGAGACAAACCGATCATGCTGAAACTTGAGTATATATTGATTTTTACCCCTACTGACTATGTGAAAGTACAAAATGGATGGGAATCTGGACATCACAGTCAACAGCTTTATGATTCACTATGATAGGCTATAACTTCAATGAGCTACTGGGACTTGAATTAGAGAAACACTACATGAAAACTACATTGCTCATGGAAACTAACTGCTTTGTTGTGCATCATTATAGCCATACCAGGAAACAATGAATATGTAGATCATGCGCTGAAAGCTGCAGGCTCGTGAGAGGAGAAGAGAAAGTCTGCAGCTCAGAAACGTGTGTGAACAGCAGGTCATGTGGGTCACAGATGGTCCAGACATGCGTAAAAGTAAACAGGCTGGTTTTGAGGAGCAGGAAAGAGGTTGGCAGGCTATAGGAACAGGCAAGGACAGCTGGAACGCAAAGGCAGTGAGTCAATGAAGGGGGGGAAATGACTGGTGTACTGGAAACTGTCTGCTCATGCTGGATTCACATCCAATCATTCGCACAGTTCCTACTAACAGTGAGAAAAACACCTAATACATCAGCTTCCTATTGTACTTCTGAGTTTGGAATCTCTGTCATCTACATCCCACATCTCCCTGTTAGACACAGAAGTAAACCGGGTTCGCATGGTGGGGCGGCACGCTGGAGCAGTGGTTAGCGCTGTTGCCTCGCAGTGGGAAGGTTCGAACCCCGGTTGTGGCTTTTCTGTGTGGAGTTGGCATGTTCTCCCTGTGCCTGCGTTTGCCTTGCCTTGCATCCCACAGTCCAAAAACATGCACAATAATTAGCAAGTGCCCATAGGTGTGAACGAGAGTGTGAATCTCTGAATCTCTATATGTCGTCCCTCTGATAGACTGTACCCAGCCCTCTCCCGGTGTCAGCTGGGATTGGCTCCAGCCCCCCGCGACCAGGTATAGATAATGGATGGATGGATGTAATGATACGGATTTGAGTAATGCTTGAGATGCATGGAGCAGGGTTGGGTGACTGGCAGAGTGTGTCAGTCTCTGAGGTCACCTGGTGGACAGGTGAAGAATAACAGGGTCAAGTAATGCAGGACTTCCATCACAATGCAGTAAAATGGTCCCTCAACAAATACTCACTTTGTGACTGTGATCATGTTAAACTTTGTTGACCCTGTGTCACAAATGTTACAGGATTGGATCTTATAGATTAGTAAGGTATTTCTGTTATTTTTTCAGTGTCCCTTGTGTATAGGTTTGAACAAAATAAGAAGTCATTGCTTCGAGCGATGCATCTCTGTGTGGCGCCTGTGTAGGATCCGTTTACTTTTCACTGAGTCTAAATTGCGGTAACATCACTGATACACCAGATGATGAGCCTTGAAATTAGACATGGGGAGTAATCTAATGAAAAGAGATGCTTTCTTACTTATTGAACACATGTTTGACCAGCACAGATCTATTTTCTCATCTGACATGTAATCAGTGACCAACACATTGAACATGTACACTATGTCTTGAAATTTATGTCACAAATTAATTTAAAGCCACTGACATGATATAACGATGAAAGAACCTTATTGATTGATGATGAAAAATCAATGACTGCGCTGCTAAATGCCCTTCACTTAATGGTATGACACTAATGGCTGGCATGTGTCAACAGTTCCTAACTGTCAACACGTTCCCCCCCGTTAGTTTTCTCCTCAGGTGCTCCTCTTGATCTTTCTCTTGCACGTCAAGCAGCTCTTTGATTTTTTGTTTTCTTTTGTGGTTTGAGGTTGGAGTTTTGTTAGTCATATTTTTGTTTGTTAGTTTAGTGGTAAGTTTATGTCGGGTTAGTTTCGGGGGAATGTTCTGGGTCCTATGGTCCATTGCATATAATTTGGTGATATATTTTTTTGGTAATATTTGTTTTTGTGTTGAACATAAACAAAACTTTTGTTCATTGAACTTCGGGTGGCGTCCTTGTATGTTGCTGCACACATGTCTTGTGGCTGTAACATTAATTAAATTAATGAAAAAGATGAAGAGCAATCTTTCTGTAACACTTATACAAGGTGTCAAAGTTACAAAGTACTTGAAGAGTCAATGACTAGAAGAAAAAATAGCAAGAAAAGCAAAAAACACAAAAAAAGGCAATTAAAGCAGGACTCAAGCAAATTAATAAGTCTGAATAAATCTTTTATTTACAACAATAGGCAGCGAGGGAGAGAGCAATTTAGGATTACGCATAAAATAATGAATTTACAAAAATGAAAATGACAAAAACTAAAGCTTACAGCCAGAGAAAAGAGGCTGTGGTTATTGTCTCATTTATTTTGGAGTTTGCTCTGAGCTCTGCAGCTGCTGCTTTGGCCAATACAGAGGGAGTTACTATAGTCTAGATGAGATGAGATGCATGGATGGATAACCTTGTCAAGGTCTGTGAGGGACAGATAGGGGCCCATTCAGGTGCTGCTCTGCCTGTGCGGCAGAGAATTTGTGACTGTGGATTTAAGAATAATTTGGAAGAGAAAAAACTAAAATCTATTCACCCGTAAAGCTATAAACTGCTATGAGATACAAACTACTGTATCTCTAAATACGTAGATTAATGTGGTGGTGAAATCACAGATTAGAGATCTTGTTTCACTTTTGTTTAATTATTAACTAACAAAGCAAAACATAGTTTACATGTTTTTGTCTACAAAACCAATTTGTTATGGTGACTGCTAAGCTCACACAGCTTGCACACAAAAAATGCAAGTCTGAATAAAACAAGAAAAGGAAAATAAACATGCCTTAGGCTATTATGCAAATATATTTCATATTTATACTCTTTGATATTGTTTATACTCCTATTGTATGCCTGAATTTGTATAACTGATTTATAGCCATCCTCCCTATTATATAAAACAAAAACAATTAGGCCTAATTATTAGCACTTTGAAGACTACATTTCACATTGTTGTTTATGATGCTTGATTGTAATGGTCACACACTTCTTATATAAACCATATCAATTAATTGTATGAACGGAGTCTGATGTTTTTCTAGACATTTACAGTTTGAGCTGCATAGCCACACATAACACTGTGAGAGCTGACCTTGGCTAAAAGGTCAAAAATGTTCCCATTTCATTTCTCTCTGTTATTCTAATGATTTGATTTGATTTCCCGTTTCAGTGCGCTAGAGGTATTTGTACTGCAGACCATTCATGCCAGAGATAACCGAGTGCTTGAGTCTCATACACTGCTGAGAAAAAAATGTACAAGTTACATCTTTATACATTTCCAGGCACCGAAACCTTTAGCACCTCAAACGTAATGGTCAACTTAAAGGAATAGTTCACAGTTTACGAATTATGCTCATTTGCTAACTTGTTAGAAAAGAAGATCGATATAACTCTCATATGTGTAGGTGTCCTCAGCAGTAAAACCACAATCAATTTTACACTTTTTTTTAATATATGTTATAAAACATTTATTAAATGTTTATATACTGCTTATAAATCCTGAACATAGTGGGTTAAATTAAGGTCTTCTTCACATAGATGTGAGAATGAAACTATAGAAACATGTTGAAAAACAGCTTCCTGTCTCCATGGTTACTATAAGATCTCTGTAACCATGGTTTGCAATTGTCTGACATGTGAGCAAGAGTGAGACACGTCTTTACCAAGATGTATTTAATGTATAAAGCATACAGTAGCCTATATACTGTGTAAAAAAGCAACAACTTAAGCATTTTCTCTGTATTGGAAGTTAAACGGGAAAGCTTATCTAGCGCTCATTGGCCTTCAACTGTGCAGGTCAGAGCAGCTGCAGGGGTTTCAGTACACTGAAATCAAGAATGATAAGAGGTTATCTGCAGTTTATGTTTGAGAGCCATGCAGACAGAAAAGAAAAGCTGGAAGTGCTGTACTGCTCTAACAAGTAGTGATTTCCAACTCGAAGACTTGAGCAGGTGACAGAGATGAGTGCTGAGGCTGAAATAAATTGCAGAGCTGTCAACTAGAATAAACCACAGAGCTTACCGGGAAACTGTCCCCCAACAGTTTGTGCACAGAGGCTGCATAAGAATTACATCACCATGGATGAAAATATAAAACGTCTTTACCTGGATCCTCCCAGGATAGTTCTGTCTTATGCAAAACTATCATTTTTTTTGTTTTGGACTGGTTCGATACTAAAATGTAAATCCCAGTGGCTAAGCTGTTTTAAGAAAATATCCTCTTCATACCAGACAGTGGAACATGCAAAATTGTGGCAGCTGCCTTTAAAGGAAGAAAATAACAGCCACTCACATTCAGTGCTTTACAATAATACAACTGTAAATTGCTACAAATGTTTCTGCAGTGAAGTTTGAAAATGTTTTATTTTTGTTGGAGTCTGTATAAATAAAACTTGTTGTTATCAAATTGTTTTGATAGATTATGGTCTGAACAAAGTGTTAGAGGGGTAAACAATGGCCAAAGGATAAACACAGAGACAGAAAAGAATAGAGCTTTGCCTCGGAGAATCTGAGTTTTGGTATCCTTCATACCAATCAAAACCTTCTATAGATTAGAGGGCACATAGGGACACAGAGCGACTGCTTACTAGAAACCTTATTTTGGTGTGATAATGCAATAACTCTTAAAAATGTAATGGACAGAAGAGTATAGATAGTGCATTTCATACATTCAAGATTCAAGGGGTATATTTGTCACATGCTCAAACTGCAGCGTATACAGTATATACAGTATAAAAGGCGAGAGGGCGAGTGTGCAATATTGAATAATTAAAATCATGATAAACATTAGATTTAGAAAAGGTATCATACAGAATTCAAAGAGAAAAAAATGATTAATAAGTATTAAAATGCTACAGTGTATATTGTCACGGTTCAAAGTGCTTAATAAGAAAAGTTAACCAAATAAAAGTGTAGGACACAATAGGGCAGTATGTTGGTGCAGTGGTTAGAACTGTGGCATACATTCATTATGCAGGTCTGTACAGTTATTTAATCAGAACAGAAGGTTGTAGAGCTTGCTTGCTTTTCTTAAATGTTTCCTCCAGGTGCTCTGGTTTTCTCCCATAGGCTGAAGACTTTGAATTACCTAGGCCTGTGTGTGAATGTGAATGGTTGTATCTATGTGTCAGCCCTCTGATTGACAAGTGATCATAGACTGTAATTAGAAATGGACATAGCCTCCTTGACATCATCCATAGGTTTCTGTAGAGCGTTTTTTGTAGCTCAGAGTGGGCTGCCCTGCCGTCGCCATCTTGGCAGTGCCCGATTCCGCATAATTACTTCCTAATCCAAAAATGGGCAAAGAAGTGTGGTGTGTGTGGAGCGGTTTATGCTCACCCACCTGTCACTCAAAGTGACACACCTCAATTATGCATAACTTTAAGCCTTAATAAAATGTAAACGAGTGAATTATATAAAGAGTCACCCCATGTACAGTTACCACGAAGAGACAAATTAGCCCAACTGTTTTTTGTACCAGGCTGTAAACATGTTTATTTCTTAGGATCTGCAGTTTTTGGCACTTCCATGTTGGCTTCGTTTTTCAGCCTCAGAGGTTGCTGCTTGCGAGCAGATGGATTGATGGTATTTTTCAGTATGTAATAAATTAAAATCTACTTATGGCAAGAGGTCAGAGTTTGCCATCCTGATGGAAAGAGACTTTCTCTCTCTCTGTTGAACTTAGAGTGTAGAGGCAGGAATAATCTACAGCTGGGATGGTGAGGATCCATCTTAATCCTGCTAGTTCCAGACCAAGCAGCAGAGTAGATGGTCTTTATGACCCCCAGAGAGCTGTCTGAGGTGATAAAACCGCTGCCTTGCCTTTCTCACCACAATGACTATGTGCTTGGACCATGTCAGATTCTCTGGACGTGGACTCCCATATACCTGTCCTGTTGATCCTCAGGGATGGGCACTTATCCACAACCATCTCCTTTAGTTTTGCTGACGTTCAGTAAGCAGGTTTTTGGATTTGCACCAGAAACTTTCAATAAATGCTACTTGACTCCATATAATGAGAAAGTGCTACAATGAGTAAAAGTTTTTTAAAACCACAAAGACTATTACAGCGAGATTGTGGTAAAACTGAGACACTTCTCTCTTTATATATATAGTACAGTATAGTGTATAATGTACACATGTCAGTGATACTAGCACGATCAGTTAGCATGGGTCCATAAACTGTCATTCACTTGGCTGATGAAGCATTAGATACATAATATCCTCATGGCTTTAACCACCTAGTTACCTGCTGAGACTCACCAATTTTTCACATCCTATGGTTTAACAACCACTCACTTAAACTATGAATTAAAATTCATTATGCAGGTCTGTACAGTTATTTAATCTTTAAAGGGTGTAAGTGAATAATATTTCTTTGGAGGGAATCCTGGTTTTCAGAGATTAGGCTCCCTACGGCTCCAAAAGAATTTTAAATTTGAGAAAGTTGCATGCACAAAGTGACTGCAGTCTCCCATACACACTGCTATCAGAATACCTTTGTTCTCGCAGATATCTGAGCTTAGACCACAACTTTCCACAAGGCCTGAAGTCAACAAAGAGTCTGTAGAGTTTTGTTCCAAGGTGATGTTTGCAGAGGTTGTTTGCTCAGGAAATTGAAAATAAATTCTACACAGGATACCCACGGTGTGTGCTGTGCTTACACATCATGATACAGTTGTGCAGATTTTGGTGATGTATATGCTAAAAGCTAAATAACAAAATTTCCATTCAAACCATAGCTTTAAACCTCTGAGAAAAAGGTAATTTGCATGTAAGGAATCACTCACAGTCTCGTCTCATGAAACTAATTATTTCTACCTTAGAGCAGAAAACAATGCACAGCAACAACAGATATCTGTGAGTATGGGATGCTGTTATAGAGACGAAGAGGTGTATTAGAGCCAAGTAGTTCATTAAAGGTTTAATGTGTAAATTTGTCGCAATAAAGGACCTATGTTATATTTTTTGTTCAGTTGTGTTACTTACATTATCCCAAATGTTTCGAGAAATTTTCAAACCTAAAGAAATCCATAATTTTAATCAAAGTAATGGTGTGTTTCATTTGGTCACCTGTCAGTGGCATCATATCCCCTTTGTGCATGCGTCAGCATCATGGTTGTCTGCCAGTGGCATTTTATCCAGTTTTAAGCCACATTTTTATGACACAGTTTTTAGATCTTGGTCGTTTTATAGATATTTTGACCAGATGAAGGATTTTAGTCATCAGATGTCTGGATCATGAATTATTAGAGAAACAAGCTGAGCAAACGTTAGTGACAGTCTTGGGTCCACTGAACAGTGTAAAAGAAACACAGAATTTTTTTTTTTAAGTATATTTTTTTGGGCTTTTGTGCCTTTATTGGACAGGATAGTGGAGAGAGACAGGAAATGGGGAGGCAGAGAGAGGGGGAATGACATGCAGTAAAGGCCGTCCGATGCGGGACTCGAACCGGGGCCAACTGCAGCGAGGACTGTAGCCTCTACACATGGGGCGCCTGCTTAGACCACTAAGCCACACGACGCCCCGAAAAACAGAATTTTAACCTGAAACTAATTTATTCAGTGTTTTTATCTGATTTAATCACCTGGTCGATTTATTTTGAAGAGGAGGAGACATCTGTGGATAATAAGTTAAAACCTCCTAATTGATTGACACTGAAGGTATCCTGACCGGTAGAAGCTAGTGAAAGCAACAACCCCCATGATCCCACACTACTTCATGATGTAACCAAACTGTGTCTTTTCTTATTGTTTTAATTGTTTTACCCGTTGTGGCAGAACATTACATTTGTGACTATAAGCTGACTTTAGTGTACATCATAGAGGAAGTTTGACTTTGATTTCTTTTGCATACAAGTAATGTTTAAATTATATATCGATGAGTACAGATTTCTAATTATGCACAGTAATTATTAATCTTCTCTAACATTAGCATTATGAGCACGATGAGTTATGGCTGAGTGGTTTCCCAATCATCCAACCTGAATATTAATCCAACAACTCCCTACACTGAGGTCTCTGTGCCCAATTATTATGTTAAAAGATAAAATATGTGTTACTACTTTTCTGTGACATGTTTCAAGACTGTGTTGTCTGACAAAGAATACATCAGAGACCAAACTTTTAAAACGTGTGTTGTGGCGAGAAGTGGTGGATAGAAAAAAGGAATCAGACAGTTTAGACACAGGTGTCAGTGCGGGGAGTCCCTTTATTCACAGCGGCCCTACTCGCAGTCATAGACGGAGACAACAACAACCCACACAGAACATGACATGTTCTTTTATATCTCAAATGGCTATGTGTGTGTATGTGCATCCTGTTTTCCAATCATTTTGGCTTCGTTGTACTACTCTTGCCTAACTTATTACCCAACTATGTTTTCCTGGTGCACAACCAGGTCACTGTGCTCTTCACTGACAATGTGCCTTAACTTTATGCTTACTCATAGTTTCCCAATCTCCTATTTTCCAGATGTTTTCCCACACAGTCAAAATGTCTTGGCCGCCAACCATGTCTTTTGTTATTGTTATGTTTGTTATTCTCCTACACTGACTCTTGTACTCCGTTGGCATCCACCCAGGTGATATCAGGTTATACATCTTTAGGCCTTAGTATTCTCCTACACATGCATCTTAACAAAATTATCCAAAAGTTAGATTCTGTTAATTGAATAAGAACCTTTACAAATGTTCTACATTAAGCAAGACACAGAGACATGCTGATTTTCTTTTCATATCTCATGTTTTTGCGGTTATAATAGATTCTATAAAGGGGCAGCGATTATATCATTCTGCTACAGTAAAGTGACTTGGCTACAACAGTAACTGAAAATGTTTTACCTTTGACTGCTGAAGAGAGAAAACAGCTCTTGATTGTTAGTTGTCATGAAGCGCAAAGCAAGCAACATCAGAGACATAAATTCTGTGTTGCCAGAATTGATCTGTACCAAACTGCATCTAAGAGGGAAAAAACAGACGCCAGTCTTCACTGCAGTAATATTGTGAGACAGGGGACTTTTATACTACGTTGAAACATTGATTTTATTGACCTGATATCATGTTTTCACAGCAAACAAAGACTTTACATTATCCAGGAGTCCAAGTCAAGAAATGAAAGTCCCTTCAGTGCAGCGAATGAGAAACCTTTATTTTGAAGGTAAAACAATTTGTGCAGACATGATCAATAAGGCGCAATAGACCAATAATCCTTGCCAACATTGGTTAAGCACAATGTTGGAGGGTATAAATGCAAGAACCAGTAGGATAAAGTAATTGCATGCTCTATAATGTGCCCTTGTTCATTGCAGCATATGTTATGGACAATAGACAAGTTCTGATGATTCCCAGTGCAGCATAAAAACATAAAGGACTCAATTACAATCTTTATCATTTAGAAGAATGAGAAAAAAACAGCTGCATTGTCATCAATAAATAAAAGCAGTAATTCTCACATGAATAATGCTTTGCCATAATGAGCTACACAGCGGCAGTGAGGCATGTGTTTACACTTCTCAAAACAAAGATCCTTGTTTATTGTGGGCATTGATTTTCTTAATGTAGTCACACTCTGAGTTACAGGCCCAGTAATTAAAACACAAGGTCTACGGTACAACTACAGCGTTCACAGCCTGCTTGTCGCGGTCTCATTCATTTCATTATGATGACTCTGAAAAGCATCCACTCTTATCAAAAAATGTTTTACAGCAACCTAACAAAAAATGAAAAGCATGTTCTTGTAAACAGTTGTGATTAAATTTAATGGGTAGGTATTTAATAACTGAGTTTTCTGTTCATCAGGTTCACCTCCCAAAGGGTGGTTTTTAAGCTCCTTATCGCCTCCTGAAATATTTGTAGGTAGGTATATATAGTAATTTATTATTCACTATTCCTCATTGTCTGTGCTATTTTTTGCCCACAGCTGAAAGAAAAAAAAAGAAAAAGTCACTGAAATGATAAATAGCAGAAATTTGTGAAAATTGGAGGGCACTTTTAAGAACTCATAAAAAATGAAACTATACAGAAGCTAGGGGATTCAGCTCTTAAAAAGTCCTGCAAAATGTGACCTTATTAGACACCCCTGATAGAAAATCACTTTTTAATGTGGTGTGGCGACTCGTGCTGATAATGAATATATGGAAAGATTTGTCTCCATACAGAAATGTAGAAGTATAATTAAAGTAATGGTCTTTTCACCCTCTCTAATTTCATAAATGCGTATACTACTAATGTTATGGCAAATAGCCCATTTCTAACATATCCAGGCTCGTACATGGAGAGCCGCTCACCACAGGCTGTAATGAGTCTCTGGCTGGCACCAGTGGGTGGGCAGGGAGCAGAACAGATTCACAGCCTAAGGAGGACTTTCCTTGTAAAAGACTTTCTTATAATGTGAGCTGCATTGAATGAACATCTGTTGGCAGACACACATGTAGAGTTTTAGAAACACTAGTATTCAGCCACACCGCATGAAATCTTGTTCGCTGCTTGCTACTGTCGCTACATATGCCATGATATATGTTCAGTTTACTGTTGTGGATTCAACAGTGAAAAATTCTGTGTTACATTTCAAACAAAAGGTCTTCGTCTTCAGTTTCACACAGAAGCAGAAAAAACCCAGATTGCTCATTTCTGATGGATGCAGATTTCGTTAGCTGATTTTAGGAGCTTTAGCTAGCTACTCTGAAAATTCAGCAGACTTAGACACACACATACAGGGCTACATACTGTATATGATGTAATGCTAATTAATAAGTTAATGCCCCTTACAAAAATCAGCATCCTCATGTGGAGCTCTTTAGCCCTATTGTATTATAGAACAGTATAAACAAAAATGTAATTTAAAGGTTATTTACTCTAACATCAAACCTGGACAGTTTCAGATGTTTTCTGTAGATTAAATCACACTTGGCGGGAAACACGGTGGTTAGAGTTATTATTTATAGTTAAATAGTTTTAAACAAATTTTCCTGGGGATGCTGGAGTCTCAGGACAGAGCTGCTATTGTCACTCTCATTTCTGACATAGTTGCATTGTGGCTCCCAGAGACCTGAAGTTATTCTTACAGTTAGCATTGATACAGAATACAATGAACATAAGATTACATATATAATTTCTCGGCAGAAGCCATTTATATCAACAACCAATGCATTTCTGTCCTTCAACTTGCCTCTTGCCTTTGGTAATATGCTATTGTGTGTAGTAGCCGTGCAGACGAACATTTGCAGCTAACTTAACGGCACAAAAACACACAGTTTAATCCCTTCTTGACACTTTTGCTCTTGTTTTCCTGGTTTTGAAAGGCTATGAAAGGACACTATCCTCCATACTCTTGAATATTGCTTTTATTAGAGCCCCACACACACAGTTTGATTTGGAACAAGAAGAAAGGAGTGGGGAGCTGAGAGGAGCTGCTGTAGAGCTTAAGACAACAAAATCTAAAAGAAAATTTTATACATAAGGCAACATAAAAGAGATGTTCATAATCGCTGTCAGTCACAGACAAATGCTTTCAGGTAAACACTGCTTGACTCCATATTAAGTGAGCTAAAGATGACAGCTGTATAATACAGAGTAAAATTACATACAAGCTTAAATCACTGCCGACAAAGGTAGGAACTGGGCTCTTCTTCATGGATTTTTCTTTTGGTAACTGCCCATTTATAGAAGATGGACACAATGACATAAATGCGTGCGCCACACAACGCAGAACAATAGCTCTGGGATACAGTAAATACTACCTTTGTGGAGCCTTTTTGTTGTCGCTGGCAGAGCTGTTGTTTGAGGATGTAGCTTTGTGGTGTTGTGTTGGATTGCAAGGTGTTCATTTTATTCTGTCCGCCCCCTGAAGTGATGAACCTGAGAGAAAACATGAACTGCCACAGTACAGTTTAATGTATAATAATCACTGAGGATTTTTTTCAACAGCTCATGACTTAAGTAATGACCCCTGCGTTTCCTGCTTGGACCTCAAACTGCCCCGTGTTTCACACAGAGCTGCAGGCACAAACACAAACACACAGAGAAGAAACACACACAAGCTTTCATCTTTCTATATGCCTTGCAGACATGACAACTGTGGTCAAAACAGGGAGGGGTTACAGGTTTTCATCTGTCCCCAGGCCTCTGGCTCCAGCTGAAAAAGAAGAGCTGGATCTTTGATTTAAATCGACTCTGTAGGACTGGAGGTCATTCTGCACTGGCAGAAGAATTCTCCTAGAAACTAAAAGCCTAAATATCGAAATATATCATACGCTGCTGTGAGATATAGGATGACAACTTGCTTGCTATCAAGCTTGTTATCACCAAATTCAGCAAAAACTACAAACTACAGTACATACAACATCTTTGACAGTTTGACTGATCTTCAATGTGATATAGCTTTTATTTAAAAGTGTAGAAACACTATGTTTCCAATGCTGTATAAGTCCATCAAAGCAGTCAGTGCCAGAGATATCATTAGAATTATTTGAACAAAATGCAGAATGACTCAATAATCTTATCTCAAGGTACACTTACTAACTTTTAACATAATTTTCAACCACCTCTCATGGTCAGTGACTTTGTTCAGTCATCACTTTGTGACTTTTGTGTGGGTGGTCATAAATGTGTGGTTGAGGACCAATGCTCTAGTCTCTGCCCAAGGACGAGCTTTGAAGACAGCTGAACCAATATTCCATTCCAATTTGGTTGAAAGCTTTGTTGGACCTTGGATTGAGATACTTTGACCGCAGGCAGCCATGTCTCCTAGAAATTTTGTTTCTATACAACTAAACTACAGCAAACATGTTTTGTAGGAACAATAGTATACTGTATGTGTTTGACATGTCGCAGATACACTGACACTCAACATACAAGCAAAATGTTCCCAGACAACTTATTTGTTTGCCATCAGAATATCCAGTCCCTGCAGTACAATGCTCACTTATAGCACTGCAGCATTATTAAACTTTAGCGCTTGGTTTGCTTTGAAACAGAAAAAAGTCCACAGTGACTTCAGACACGTCTTAAATTTACATTTAACAAAAACCATGATCTTTCCCCAACCGTAACCAGAGCGCTTTTTTTGCCTAACCCACAGACGGGACTCTGGATGCGAATCCTGCTCTCTGGTGTGACAAATGTGCACTTTGTACACCTGCCATCCACCCCAACCGCATCTTGGCAACTCTGCTGCTGTTAGTAAATGTAGCGCTTCATTCATTCAAAAAATATATCACCTCTGAACATGATGTCGCCTGCGATTACATTTCCTACAAAGCACATTTGCTGTTGCAGTTTAAACGTAATTTCTAGGAGACAGAGTGGCCCCAGACTGAGAATGGACTTTCAGGCCCAATAGAAACCAGTTGTGTTTGAGGAATCATGAAAGGGTTAACATTCAAAGGGCTCTAGGGATGTTACATATTTTTCTTCTACTGTACACAATATATCAGGGTTAAGCTTAACCATCATTTTAATGGAGAACCACAGGGGAGCTGATAGCGTTTCTTATCCATAATTAGCCTTGCAGCTTCTGTGCAGGATCGAACTGTGACAAACTACAAGGAGACCAAGCAGACTCTGCACAAGACTAAGTCTTATTTTCATTCTGAGACAAATATTCTTGTCAGCATATCTTTTGCAAGTAAAGTAACAATGTGTTTGCTTTGTTGTTTTGCCTTTAATGTTTGAGAGATGTGATGGGAAATGAGGGGGAGAGAAAGAAGGACTGGCTTGCAAAACAAGTCCCCAGCGAGATGCCACCAGGATGTCCAAACATTTTGTTGCTTGCATGCTTATAATTGCATTAACGAGAAAGCCCACCCTTTTTAATAGATCTTATCCATCCATCTCTTTTAATTACTTGCTTACAAACAGAATTCACATAACAAAACTTTCCATCAGAGATCTTTATTGCTTTGTCTAATGTTTTTAGATGTATCTGACAAAGAAGACATCTATTTTTTTTTACATTCATTTTCACATTCAGTACTCTGAATACATTGTCTTGTGTAGTGGCATGTATTATGGTCTGCCATTGTTTCTTTTTTGATAAAATCTATTAGGGGAGGAGGGGGTTCCCATTTTCTGCACATAGTAGCTTTAAAATAAGCCAGCATATTTGTAAAGGTGGGAAGCATGTAGTGAAAAAGGCTCTCAGCAGATACTGATCATAAACCAGATTGCCTGGTTGGTGCAGCTTCAGCCTCTTGTGTTGAACAGTGTGCCTGAGGATGTGGATATAACAACAAGGATGCGGTACAGACCATCAAAACACTTGGGTGAATACAGGAAAGAGATAATAAGCATAAATCCAGATGAACAGTGTTATTATGCTGTGTGGAAGACGCCACGGCAGAGCTCTCATACGGGAAAGAGATAAGTGATGCCTCGGGGTGGAGTTGCTGGCTGCAAACAAGTGGTATTCACTGGGGAGATGAACGGTGCAGAATATGCTGAAAAATTATCTAGATGACTGAAAGAGGAAGTTAAGACAACGGTTGATGTTCTTATTTACTGGAGGTAAACCTCAGGGGAACACACCAGACTCATCATCAGAGCAGTGGCAGCGGAAAAGTAATTAGACCATTCCCTGAGAACATTCCCATTAATTGGAATTATTCAAGGGTGTCATTGTAGTCAGAGGTCAGAGGGAGGGTGAAAGGGAGCCAATCAACGGAGGTAGAAGGCGACGGTTTTTGGTGAACAAACTCAGGCAAACAGACAAAAACACACACTTTTCTGTCCTTTGTTATGACATTTAATGCTTTTGATGCAGTTTTTTTTTTTCTTGAACCCATTTTTTATTTCAATAATTAATTATTTGATTAATAATAATTTCGCTTCAGCAAATCACTGCAATTAGACCAGCTTGTGCTAATAATATGAAAAACAGGCAGTTAGCTACTTTTGTGCACCTGCAAAGGGTTCAAGCGTTCAAGCGTCTGTACTGTACATAGTACTAATAATGCATTGCATAACTACTTGTATGCGAAAGGGGTCACTTGTGGTGATAAACTCATGGAGAATTATCACTTGACTCTGCAGTTCCCCTCAGATATACAGAGCTTGACTGCATTTTATTTTAGCTCATTGTGAGAAACTCAGCGGTTTTAAAGCTCTCCCTAAAAGACTAAAAACAAAGCTAAAAGAGAAGGAATATTTGACTTATACAATTGTCACTCAAAATAAATGGCAATGTTGCTCCTTAATTTGCTGGATTTATAAGTTTGCCATATCTATGTAACAGCTCAACATATGAAATTTTGTGTTCACAGGTTGTTTCTGTGTTCCCCAAGTTAACAAAAGAAAAAAAAGTTTATGGCCAAATATATATATCTTTTTTACTTAGAAGTCCTTTGCCTGACCTATGAAGCAACATGAAGCAATGTCACTTGCTATTTTAACCCATATCACTCCAACAATATTTTGGACGTTGTGGTGTAAATGATACGCATGTTGCAGCTGTAACGTCAGCAACATTATAATTTTATTTCCAGTGGAAGAAATGTGAGGTTGATGATTGATCCTTGTTTGCTTTCGCCCTGCAGTTAAAACACAGCAGGCCTGAAAGACGAACCGGCAGTATCTCATGTTTTATACTCAGCTGTTAATCTCCTCACGGATATTTAAAACGAAGGTAGTGAAGTGCCACCATACTCAGGATGCTGAGCCTCTGTGCCACAACTAAGCGCCGGTGTAAATGCCACTGATTCACACACTAATAATTTATAATAAGTTATATATGCCCAACGCAGGTTCAAATAGGCTCATTGCTCATTCTTAGTCCCAGGTCAGATCATCCTCTCTTATATCACTTCCACAGTATAAAACCTAATCAGAGACAGCCATTTATCCTGCTGAAGGAATATGACTGCCGTTACTGGACTGGAAGTGCTGTGTGTGCAGGTACACCATATATAATGCCTATCAAACTGCTCATTAACATTGTGAAGCTATTTCCAGCTTCTCTCATGGGGTTCTTGTGCTAACTGCACCGTAAAGCAGCACATGTTTAGTTTGGCAGACAGGGTTGGAAACGATGACCCGACGCAATGAACACATCACACATTTGAGCAAAGTTTTGGACCTTTTATACCAGAAGAAATAACAAAAGCCCACAAGTGTCAATGGGATGAATCACATGGTATTTAATTGCATTTTCACAATGACTTTCTTTCTTCCATGTAAAGGATTGCACAACTTCGCGAGGAGATTTACTTATTGGCTAATCCTGAATAATGATAATCATTTCCATCTACAGCACCCTCAGTCACATGCAACCATGCTTTTGGCTGTAGCTAAAGATTAAACAGATGGCTGGCAACTGCACTGAAAAAGAAATTCTGGTTTGACATTTTGCATTTGTTGGCTCAGAGCTCTAAACCCTGACACCAGTGTGACAGTGGATGTCTTCTTTTAATGCAGGCAGATGGGAACAGGAGACTGCAGATAAAAGAAAATAAGCCGAGTAGTTGTACTCATACACAACCTTGTGTCTAAATGACAGCCATTCCAACTAGATGGATTTACTTCTCTAAAGATGAGTCAAATAATATGTTTTTCATATTGTTAACAAATCTCATAAAAAACAAAAAACAAAACCAGCAATGACTTGATCCTGCTAAAAAGTACTGTCTGTGTATTTAAATCCTGATGTGTTTTTTCTCTGTGCCATAGACCTCAATTGTCATCAAATTAAAAACATATCCATGAGCCACACTGCCCCTCCTTTTACCATGAACACGGACACTATATTTTATTTTGACTCCACATACACTGTCCTACTACTGTAAACACTCACCAGTGCCCCAAACGTGTATCAATCTGCAGCGGAAAGTAGTCTGCAACAAATGCACAGTTTGAGCAATGTAAAAACTAAAAACTACAGTGGCCAGCTGTTTTTTGGGAAATTACGAAGCGTTTATGAAAAATGACATTTGTGACCTGCTTTTAAAGATCTATGACTTCAGCAGGAACACGTCAGCGTTGGCCAGAGCCCTAGAGACAGAGTGGGAAACATGGGAAGTATTGAGAGAGGGATTAAAGTTAGTTTAAAATAAGAATATATACACAGATTGCATTGACACCTGGGTGAGATCTGTGCGCCAGCTCCAACTGTGGCTCATGCATAAACATGTGTTTTTCCTGATATGTATATAGATACAGATCACATTTTAATGCTCGGTGTAAATAAGGTATTTAAATCAACCCTTCTTTTATATAATTTGTTAAAAAGTGAAAAAATGCAAGTGGGCGGATGTACCATGTAAGATTGTAATATATTGTCACATTGACCTAAAATGCAAAAGAAAAAGTCAGTAAATATAGATAGGTAAAAGAAGGGTGAAAAGGAAAGGGTCACGTCCTGCAGTTTAAATGGTGTTCAAAGATGTGTGATGGGAAAAACCAATGAAAAAGATTCTTTGAAAAAATAACACCTAGCAAACTGTGGCCTTGAGGTTTGTCTAATTCCCCCTAAACATTTCCATAAAAATCAACTTCAACCTCAGATTCAGCAGTTTGTTAAAACCTCAATTTAAGCTTAATTTTCCCAAGATACATTCATCAAATTCATCATTCATTTAAATCCAGCAGCAAGGTAGCCCAAAAGTCTTTGACTGGGTCGTGCTCCAGCAATTTTTTTGGGCAGGGGGGATTCTGAGGCACTCCCAGGCCAGATGGGATAATATATATATATATAATCCCTGCAATGTGTTCTGGATCTGCCCCGGGGTCTTCTCCCAGAGTACCTCTACAGGGAGAGCTCATCTTGATCAGACCTGTGTCTGGGATCCACTGCCTCTCTCATACCCAAAATCGTTCTGATATTTCTATCATTAAACCAGCTGAGTGTGTAACAGGTATGGCAAGAAAACAATATAGTGGACATTGACAGTGAAATGCAGAAAACAGATAAGTCAATGAGAAATCTGATGAGGTGGAAGGAGACACTTGAGCCAGCATAGGTTATAAATGCAGCAGGTGTCTGAAGGGGAGGAAGGACCAACAGACAGCCGAGCACACACTGCCACGCTTAGCAGGACCCACACACTCAGTGGAGGCTTATGTAAGCAACACACACTGTCACACAGACAGCAGGCAAGCGGTGACTGTAATGATGCGGCCACAGAGTGGGTTCCCAACACAGTCAGTGCGCATATTAATGCTGAGTGAGGAAGAAGGTGAGGAAAGAGACTGTCAGTCCCAAACAAGACAGGGACAGCGTTGGTAATATGACAGTGAAAATAGATTGCTTTTGAGAGTGAGGTTTGAAGATTTCCAGTTTTGAAGAATTAGCTAGAGGAAGTTGGCTCCAAAGTCACGGAGCTTGGCAGGAAAACACTCTGCTGCCAGCTCATTTTTCTTCTTGATCCCCAAGACAGTGGGAAAAATGTGATCTTCCGAGGACACGGGAGGACAGAGAGGTCAGATAAATTGGGCGGTGAACACTTGCAATGATTTACACATTACTGAAGCAGTTAAAAGTGAAGTGTAGCTTGATGATTTTCATTATTCATTTTAACATGAATGACGGACCACACCGAATCGTCACTCACTGACTGAATCAGTAGCTTTTGGCACTGGAGCTCCATGCAGATGATTGCAGGTGCTCCTGCTGAGCGATTAGCCTCATAAACAGAGTTTGAATGAGTCTAAAACTAATGAATAGTTTTATACAGACTTCTATTTGAAATAGAAACAGAGTAAAGTTGCTTTTATATAACTTTGTTATCATGATGGACTGTTTTTTAAAAAATGCAGCAGAATCATTATTGTCTACTCTGTAAAATGCCACTTAACTAAAATATGGGTTGTAAGCTGCTTGGGAAAAAATGCTGACCTTCATGTGTGAGTCAGACAAGGGGATGCATTACGATTTGCAGCTGTAGGAGTAAATGAACTATAATGTGACATCCATTAAACCAAATCTTTTGCAGTCAACTGAACGTAGACACAAGTTGGTAAACCTCTCTAAAGTCTAAAGTCCGACCATCCACGGCAAACAAAAGCTCCAGGACTAAATGGTAAGAAGAAAAATAATCTCTGAGACATAACAATCACATGACGTCCACGCACACAAAATGATGACAATGACAATGTTGATCTTTATAAAAACAGTATTAATACCTATGAAATAGTTTGCCATTGTAAATGAAATACCAGAGGATATAAAGAGGCAAATTCCAGTTGCAACAAAATGGAAAGTAGCAGGAAACGTGGTTTGATGAGATGAATGCATGGGCTTTACTGTATGCAGCCCAGCAGATCCAGGCAGGAAAAGGATGAATAAATATGACATATGAGAGGATCTACACTAAAATGGATTCAGGAAATGCTCTTATGTCCTGCGCTGAAGTAGAAATTTGTATTGAGGCAAGAACGAGCCAAAGCTGTAACAGCAAGATATGCATCTGCTGAAATGTTACACGGATGCTTTATGGAGGGGAACAGGCAAACATACAGCACCATCTCATGAGACAAGTTCAGCAAAGTCGGGGGTATTTCTGTGATAGTCGGCGAGTAAAAACTGTTAAGAAGGCTGTAAAAGTGGGACACGTGGGAAAGAAGTGGATCAGTAACACTATGTTCGTCTGTAAAGAAGATCAAATAATGATCACAATGAATAAATATGAGCAACACCGAATTGCAACAGTAGAAAGAAACAGCGGCTGCCGCCAAGCTCTGAAAAGATAGCTGGAGGAAAACGGCATGTGTAAGTAAATAGGCCTATCACTGCCAGGTCATTAAAGCACTGTGGGGATTTTTCATTAATACAGTACGATATTTTCACACTGAGGTGGTGGAAGGATTTTTAATTCACAAAGTTTGCTTTGCTATGCGTCCCCTCAAGGCTGTGCTGACGTCAATATGAGTGTAATCACTTGTTTCAGACATTCTTGAGACTCCAATGGAGGAATTTCAGTGCACTTAATATGCAGCAGTACATTTCATTCTGTAAATACTCACTCCCTTTTGTAGTCTTAAAAACACATTTATATTTCCGACACTGAAGCATCATGTTTACTCTCCCATCCACAAAATAGAACTTTGGGCATATTTTCCACAGAGTTCTTGGCATTTTATGTTTTCATCCACACAGCCTGAGCAGGTTAGCTTAGCTTCAAACTGAGTCATTGTCGTGAGACAGAAAAGCCAGGGCTAAGCCCAACTTTAGTTTGGTAACCCACTAATCCTGCTTCGTGAGAAAGGCCCTTGAAAACAAAATCTTAATGTCACATCTAATCCTAGAAGCCTCCTTGCCCCAAAGTTCTTTTCAGCTAAGCTTCTTCATGTACCCACTTGCAGAGCACAAGTTGAACTTGTGAATGGAAAATAAGCTCCTTTCATCTTTCATAGCCTTCACTTTGACTTATGTATACTTTATGTGAATATGTACAAACACTGTGGTTGCAAATTAATATTCAACAGCATCTACTTCAGAGAGTGTACTGCGTATGATGACTAACGTTAAACAAAAAGACAAAAAGCCTCTTGAAGAATTTGAATAAATAGAGAAAGACAAACTGTGGAGCAGGATAGATAGTGTAAAACCAATATGGGCAATGATTAGCAAATTATCCAGATTACAATTCAACTACAGTCAAAAGATCTTTTATATTAATTTATAGTCCAACACACGAAGACATCTTCGTACACAAAAAATGAAAGTGAAGATATTTGATTGTCTTTTCTCTCCATGTCATATTAAACTCGGAAGTATTGTCACATTTTATTTTATTTTTAGGTTAGGTTATTTCATTCCCCTCCAGTGATAGGGAAACCAACTCCCCAGCTGTCACAGTAAACAATAGGTCCTGGTGGAACCACCCCACTGACCTCAAACTCAACTTCGTCTGAACACAAAGTCTCCTCTGTTTCTTTATCAGTTCACACAGACTCATACTCTGCCCTCATTAACATACTAAAATGCTTGAGACACGTGATATACACCTGCTCTCGCCTCTAATCTCACTCCATGCAGGTGTTGTAATGTGATTCAGATCAGATTAGTCTCTGGTCTGTATCATGTGTGCTCCTGTTTTACACAGGTGTGCCATTTATAATAATCATCAATTGTGAAAGAGAGACATTTATAAAGACAGTTATAGAGATATTGCATCCTACACAATGTACACTCAGAGGTTTATTAATTTAGTGAGCAGAAAACTGAGACTAGTGTCATTTTGCAAAAGCCAAACAATGCCAAACGTATAGCATTGGAGGATTGTTAGCAGATCATAATGTAGCATATAGCATGAACTCTTATTGTTCCATAGTGGAATATTTTGGGGCATATATTGTGGATAAATTTATTTTAAAACTTTAATTACTCAATCCAGACACTCAAATAAAATAGCTGTAAAATATAACATATAGTGATGATGTCATGTCTTCACATATTTCATCATTTAGAACTGCAACAATAGACTGTGCACTGTATCCTGACACTGACCATCTGTCTGTGAAGGCAGATCGTGGAGACATTTTAATCGTTCACCGTCTAATATTGTCATATTGCACACCCCTAACCATCATGAGGTTCACTTCCCACCAACTTCATCTGTGCTCTATGTTTTGTGCAATGGAAGAAGGCTACACCATAAACTGATCTGAACATCAGCATGTTAACATTGTCACATTAGCATGCTGACAGAAGCATTTAGCTGCTAGCATGGCTGCAGACGCTGGTTTCTTGTTTACATCATTGTGCTGTTGTGGAGCAGGTCTTCGTCACACAGCCTGTTATGACACAAAATGATGTCATACAGTCTTAAGATGATTGTGAACAAGATTTCATTTGACCCATCTTGCAGCTTGTAGGATGAGTTATCACACAGTAAATAGGGGCCTTTGAGAGGAAAATGTGAGACATGTACATACAGTTTACACTCATATGATTTTGACATTTCACCAAGAGAAAAAGACATAGGGGGGACTGAAAATGTACAAACTTTAAATCGATATTTTAATTCCACTCGAACACTTCAAAGCCAGATGATGGTTTTCCCCCTCCACGTCTTACTGGTGGGATTTGCTTTTTTCTCGTGGTGCATCTGTGAAGGCTTTTGCTCAAAGCCCTTCGTCTCTTATCTCCACCCTGAGCCCAGGATAAGACAGGACAGGACTTGCTGTTTTAAGTTGGCCCTCTTTAGGCAGTTTGGCTCTTTGCCTCTATCCTATGCTGACCTGGAAATGAAAAGCATGGAGTGAGGGCTCTGGAGAGATGACAGAGCTGTGTCCCTGTCTTCCTGACAGAGCTGATCTTTAATGCCGCTTTGCCTCTCCTTAGCTGTCAATCTGCTCTCCCTCCAACCGATAACTGGCTGCTCTTGCCTTCTCCTAATTGTGTCTCTTAAGCTTAAGTTTGTCACAACATATTGGTGCATGGCATCGTGGCGGGTATGAGCATGGACAGCCTTGACTGCTCTGACAGCTCAGTGCTTGCCAAGCTTATGCCTCAGATGCCCTGTAGTGAAATTGAAGAATTTTTTTTCTTGATCCTTGTCCATATTTCAGCAACAAATTTTGCAGTGCAGAGGACAGAGTGTAAGACCGCCTCCTCCATCATCCTGCAGCGTCACAGCAGTCCAGCTTAGGTGTAGTGTTTGCACTGCATACACTCTACTGTGGTCACTAGCATTTAGGAGTCAGTTTTCCCTGGGACCTTTTAATGCTAGCAGGGGTTTATTAGAGCTAGGAGGGAAATGGGTGTCATTAACATGCAAAGGATAAGGCTGGCAATAATTTTGGTTATTAGATAGCTTATAGGCAAGTAAGTAAATAGATATTTAAATAGATAATTTGAGACCGAGGTGTGCCATATGGAAACAGTATCAGTGGCTAATTTCCGCAGCTCATAACCCCCTCAATTACTGTAGAAATGCGTTAATATGGAAACTGCTTCTCTCAATCTCAGAGTAAACTAATTAATTAGGGGAGACAGAACCTGTTGTTCTGAATTGACATTACATCTACCACATTGCATGCAGTTACAATGCGTTTACCAGATAATGACTTGCTGAAATATGAGAGAGATGAGCATTCTGCCAAACACGAAAGTGCTTAAAATGCATAATTTAGCAGTGTAGTGGGGACTGAGATGGGAACTAACACTGCTGCACTTTATTGTAAAAACTGAAAAACAGGTTCATTCCACTTGAACTTTGTGAAAATGTATTATATATATATATATTAATATAATATGTACCATAGAAATATCCTCTCTATACAGGAACTTAGAAATAAAGCCATCATATGACATGTGTTGCACTCTTCACCCTAGACATTAAGCATGTCCCTTTGCACAGAGGTGCAGGTTTAGTAACCGGTTTAAGAGATTGGGGGGGATAACTTTCAGCATCAGCAACTGGACTTTCTGTGCTTACAGTGCAGCACGCAGACTAGACTACTGATATCACTGGGTTTCCAACCTTGAGTCATGCAGTCTCTGGGGATTCGGCTCCTGACTGAACATCTGATAAAACTGTTTGGGTTTCGATTGCCTGTTCCGTTGTCCTGATTATTAACTTGTCTTTAAGCCAATGGATGTCTCATTCCAGACGTGGTGAGATGTGTCTGTGTCCTTGCCTGGACTCTTTCTGTGAGGAGGTCGGTCTTCTGTCAGTTTCTTCCCACAATCCATAGACACAGAACCTTGAATATTGTTTAGGATGTTACCCAGCCTATCGGCAATGTCCTTGTCAATTGTAATTTATGTATAAATGATGAAAAAATTATAATAAAGGCAACATAACATGGAAACGAGAAAATAGTAATTTGTAAAACAGCTCAGGCATCTCCTGTTCTGTTGGGTTTACTCTTATCTGCAGCACAGGACTGTTCATTGTGCTCTGTAATGGTTGAATGTCATATCATAAACCTCCAGGGTCTGCCTTTACACTAATATTATTCTCAATACATGCGCTGTCCTTTAGCCATATTATACATACAGTAGACATAATATTGGTTTCCATTGCTGCAAGGATGACACTCAGCTCTACCTCCCCATTGACCTTAATAGCACAAATCAATGTGACATTCTCCACAGCTGTGTCTAGAGTCTCAGAAAACCAATTCAATAATAATAAAAAAAAAAATCTCACAGTGAGGGACTAAAAAAGCCTACTGTTACTGCCTGACATACTTAAACTGCACATAAATGACTAATAAATAATACATTTATAAATATTGTCTACACTGATATCAGCTGGCCCATCACTTTAGCATCAAGCAGGAGATCTCAACAGTTATTGAACAGGCTCTCATGATATTTGGTGTGGCTGTCTATGGTCCCAAAAATTTGATTAATAATTTTGATGACCCCTCGACCTTTCACATAGCACTGCTGTCAGGTCCAAATTTCCCCTCAACCACCACTTGACAGAAACTGTTATTCCGGAAACTACCAGCTGGATTTCCATGACATTTGTTGCGAATATTCATGGTCCCATGACCTTTCCATCTGAAGCTGCTGCTGTCAGGTTAGAATTTCCACTTGTTCACAATCCCTAAGTCCTAAAGGTTGGACTGCTCTGAAATCTACTGTGCACATTTACACTTTTGGGAAGATGAACTCTTCCTAGTTTGGGGCCTTCATGCTCTCCTCTGGCACCATCCTCATGCATCATGCAGGTCAAAGAAACAGATTTTGTTAAGCACATTCATGCTCCCAGTGGGAAAAGAAAATAAATAAAATAAGATGTTTATGATGCTATGGCCTTTCCTCTAGCACCATCCTCAGAACAAAATTTACATTTTAGCTGCATGTGGTCATAACAATGAACAATAACAGCTGCCAGCCTTGCAGGACTGCCCACTTTGTGTCCTGTTTGTTTTTTATTGCAACAGAATTTTAACCACTGTGCTGTATTATATCTGAAAAAGAAGACACCCGCTGTGGAGTGTGGTGATGTTTGTTAAACTAAAATATTCTATGTGCTGTACTGTCATTGCTCTGTCTTTGTGTTGGCTGCACAGCGCATGAAGCCAGCACATAGTGTTTAACTTTTCAGGCAATAAATAATACATAGAATATTACTGTGGCCAGTGAATACAAGTTAAGCTGTCCCTACGTTCTCAACCACCCAATCATCTATCTATCTATTGTATTTCTATTTTTCTATTAAATCTGTGCGTTTATTGGCTAAATTTAATCCAGCAGTGAGTTTAAGCCTCATCAATTTTCACAGAGTAATTTCATTTCCCAAGTCAGACCGCAATCCACAAAGACTCCACTGCGACAGTGTGTCTCTACAATGCTGCGGTGACTGTCCAAACACAGGGAAAGACTGTGAAGCATTGAAAAGGTTTCCATGGCTTCTGGTCAAATGAGATCAAACTCGGTGTGATCCACTTTCAGATTTCGATATAAAACAACTTGGTGTTGGTCACCCAAAGAAGAGTCAAGGCTGGCGATTCTCTAGAGTGTGTACTGGACTATCCTTGTGACAATCTTCTCCCACAGTGGGCTTAGGAATGTAAGACCAACGAGAATTTCTGTACACATTTTTGTCACAATCCATCCAGTAAATCTTGAGATATTTTACAGCAGGTGAAACCTTTTATCTGCAAGAGGTGCTAGAGGAAATATCAGGGGATCACCAAAGTCAGTAAGAGTCATCCTCTGGGGACCAAGCATGTCAGTACAACATTTCATGACACTCCATCTAACTGATATTTCAGTCTGGACCAAAGTGGTGGACTGAGAGGCATTGCCATGTGCAGCTATTATGCTTAAAAACATTCATTAGTGCAGCTATAGGCAAAAGCATCAGTTCTTGTGTGTGGTTGCGTGCTGTTCATTTAAATCTGCTACTGCTGTTAAAGAAATACACTGTATCACTTTTAATGAGTTGCAGCGGAGTTGTGAACACATTATATTGGCATTATTAACCAGGAACTGACGCACCGCTCAACATTTTTCACCAGCAAAGTCCAGAGAGCCTCTCCAACCACAGCGTTTTTTTAAATATTCTACAACACTCCACCGTACAGAAGGATGCATCAATCATGGATTATTCAAAAACAATAAAGATGTCAGCTTTCAGTTAAAATGACTTATAATATCCACAGATTTGCTTCTTTTTTTTTTATTACTGTACCCGCATCACTCAGAGCGTTATACAATACAAACTCATGTTAAAGTCAAATGGGTTTTTCCAGATGACTGCAAATACTGCTCATTTTTGCACTATTTCTTACCCAGCCATTTGTTTCCCCAAATTAATTAGCTTTATTGAGGTAAATTGCCCTGACTCAGACACTGTGTGGTGTCTGTTAGGGAGCCATGCATGAATGGGAAATGGTTTGGAAGGAAAAAGCTGGCAGATAAAAACGGAACAATAGAATCCCTGAATGCAATTAAGCAAAAGAATTAGAAGTCTCTGCAGTGAAAAAGAAATGTCCTGCCTCAGTAGATCCTCTCGCTCATGCAGGGAAAAAGAACTTTGGTGTACTGATAAAGTAAAGCCTTTCATTCTTCTGTGCTGGGAACCCCTGGTGTCCAAGAATTGTGGAGAATTTCATACTTCATTTTCATGCTGGAGCTGAGAACTCAGTGTGCATGATATTAAGAACACCTTCAGTGGTACTATATTTTCGTCTCAAAACAGCGGGCGCTCTTTGAAAAAATGGATTTTTACAAGATGTTCCACATGAATGCCAGCAAATACTGACCCCCGGGCTTTTCATGTTTCTGCTACATTTGCTCATTGTGGGTCTCCACCTCCATCTGCAGTTTGATTGCAAGCAAAGTTCCTGATGTAAGTTTAAATCACTTGCATGTTTATTGAATCGTACCTGGCAAATGCAATCCTTTGCCAATGGGGAATTATAAGATTTAGACATGAAACAGCTGTCATATAAGAATGTGGCTAATTAGTGATGATGTTCAGATATGAAGTGACATATACTGTAAATGTTTTTCTATTGTGCAACAAATACACAGACACATAATCATAACCAGGCTGTCAGTGACGTGCATCGTGATAAATTTATGCACTACATTTACCACAAATTGCCCTTATGAAATGGGATTTATCACATATGCATCTGTGACCAAAACATTTTTTTTTTTTTTTTTTTAAATCAGCTATGGTAGAAGGGCAAATTGGTCTCTCTTTTTCCCACATAATGGGAGTTAGAGACTGAATGTACCTGAACACAGCAGAGGAAAAAAGAAAACAGTTTTCACTGTTTTTAATCACATCATGTTTTACATTATGTTCTGTTTTATAAACACTCACATCAAGGATCAATCCAACCTCTCAGGTGAACTGGACACACAGGAAACAAAAACAGAAAAAAACCCCAACAAGGCAGTTGGGGGTTTTGCAGTGTTGCTCACTGGGTTTGTGCAGGATTATATTGTGTACGTGTATGTGCTTTGTGTCGGTTGCTTGTTTGGAATGCATTATATAATAAGTGTTCCTTTTTTTAAAAAAGCGATTTTAGATTATCCATTGTAGAGGATAACAGTTTTGTGAGACTTTATGGAGTGTGTGTGTGTGTGTGTGTGTGTGTGTGTGTGTGTGTGTGTGTGTGTGTGTGTGTGTGTATGCATTGTAAGCATTAAGCCTCTGACAAGACATTAACCATCTGGGTTATTAAGTTTTGATCTACAACATAAAATATTGCTTGGTTGACGGATGTTTATCGGTATTTACTAAAAAAAAAAAAAAAAAAAAAAAATGTATTCATCAAAAACATCAAGAAAAAGTTGAAACACAACTTTCAAAGCCCTCTTTACAAAGTTGTGAGAAAATCACAATGAGCGACGAGTGTTGTCAGATTTTCATCTCCGGTTGTCAAAGTTGCACATTATCATTAATTCATCTTCTTCTTCACTCAGCAGATGACACATTCCAGGCAGAGAAGCAGATGCACAAGCTGATTGATGTGATTTGTAGAACAGACGCATGCCATGCGTGGAACATTATATCATACAGTTTTGCATAGTTAGTCAGTTGGCATAGGACAGATGTTGTCAGGAGACAGAGGATGGCTGGCCTTCTAAATCATCTCTTCTTGCTTCCCTTCCTGTTTGTAGTTTTTGAAATAATGTTGGCATTATTTGCACTGTTTGATTCCCTCTGAGTATGAAAACCACATTAAACGAGTCTTGGATTTAGCAGTAAACAACATTTTCATTCTGGAGCCCAGTGAAGCTTAATGAACCTTATCATCGCTAAGATTAAAGAGAGCAAATACTACGACCACATTATCTCGATGTTTAGGATCTTTTGACTACAATAATATTCATTGATAGTAACTGAAAGATTGTCACTGGCTAAAATCAAGAGTTAAAATCTCAATAGCTTTATTTTTACTTGGAGGAGCTTCGCTGGGCTGCCGGTGATTAAAAGCTGCTTCACTCGTGATGTAACAGTCGAGTCAGTCCTATCAAAAACACCCATCTTTCCTCTCATTTCCTGCACACACACAATAAACAACATTTGATCCTGTTAAATGAGATGTATGTGTACATCATGTGCCCTCTGCACTGTTATAGACTTCATATAAACCGAATCAATCTTGTTTATTTTGCTTGTTTATTTTTACATGCGCTATGAGAGGTTATTAAAAGCCCTGATAGCTTTGAGAAGAAAAACAAGAACACAGAGGAAACGCAGGTCAGGAAGGCGACATGAGGTCATATGACAGGAGGAAGAGGGTTTCAGATGTGGACCCGCTCTTCAACTTCAGCTAAAGCTTCATTTACAGTGTTTTGGTTGATAGTGAGGTAACGTGTTGTGGACAGAAACTTCAGTTAAGGTAACGTGATAGTAACCAGAACCAGGTTTTAAATCCCTGATCAAGATAACATCTATGGATTCATTGCAACAGCGTCAAATCAAACTCTCTGAACACATTTCAAGGTGCTGCACTTGTGCAGTGAAGTATTGAGGATATTTCTCTCTCCACTGCTCTCACGTTGTGACAACAGTGAATGGATGAATAAGAAAGTTGGCAAATTTGTGTTTGTTGCATTTATGGTTGACTAAGTCCATTATATGGAGAGTAGCGAGCTGTCACTGCTCTCATTACCAGTGTAGGCAGACAACAACTGTGCTTGCTCTAGCATTAGATCCAGTGTTCCCCTCTGTGCTCTTGTGTCTTCATCAAAAAGCCTAGTGATAATTTGAAACTTTAAATTGGTTCCACTGAAGATTTGATTTAGCTAAGAGTTCGAAATATAATGGACTGAATATTAGAGGATATGCCATACAATGGAGATTGCAGGATCCAGGTGACCAACATGTGGAAATGATGCATTTTAATATTTAATATGGCGCTCTCCAGTGACATGTGAGAGCCATACATAAGCAGTGTCATTAGTCAGGGGCAAGTATCTAACATGGAACCCACAGATTTTCTCCTGTCTCATCTGTGCAGACACACAAGGTGTATGTTATTTGTTTGTTCAGTTGTTAGGGTGCTGGTAGCGATGCATGACTTTTCCAGTAACCTTTACATTTTGAAAATCACATCCTGAACACAGACTTTCAGCACAAAGCCTAAAGGACATCCTTTGTTAAGGTGCTGAGCTTTTTTAATACCCTACACTTAGAGGATTAAAGGGGGTGTGCAGGCAGGTAAGTGAGACTGCGGGGTTCAGAGAGGTCAGCACCTGAGCAAAACACTGCTCGGTCAGACACAGGCTGCTGGGCGGTAACACACTGTAGGAACAGCCCTGGAGGACTATCAGTGCTCGCTGGAACACCGGTAACATAAGATCCACTGAGATGCTGTTTGATAGTGAAGTCAGTCAGAGCTGAAAGAAACTGCTGTATTCACATGTTTTTGACTGGTTTGTAAACTAAGACCTTATTATTATGGTTTTACATGGTCTAAATTTCAAGAACACCTTTTCAGGTTTTATTGGGTGCACATTGTGTGCTTTATAGTAACAAATAAGATGAAGGAAAAAATAAGACACACACCACTGACAAGATCACCTTGTCTTTACTGTTATTACAGCATATTTCACTTGAATATTTGGCAAGATTAAGCATCTATTTTTGTTTTTTAAATTTCAGTATGATAAGACAGAATGTAGGCCAAGTAACATGTGTATGTGCCGCTAACTGTGAGAATAAATGGAAAATTAAACCATAATATAACTCAGATATTGTTATTAGGGTGTTATTACAACATATTCCATCACTATTACCCTATTACTTGTTATTTTAATAGTTGAAAAGATAGAATACATATTGAGGTTTTAACAATGTCAGTATGATCAGACAGAGACATAAAGTATATTTAATTCAATTAAAGAGAACTTGTCACTGCAGTTTCTCTTTAAAACACTTGAAAACTTAAATGACTCTATCTATCACAAGACACTAAACATATTTTTCATGTATGTTTATGGTTAGTGGAGGAAATATTGATCTTTTTTTATAATAAGGTGAAATTTAATTGTAGCAAATAACTTTCTGTTTTTTTTTATCACTTGCAGTATTTTACATTAGATTTTAGGCAGCAACATAAATCAATGTACAATCATGTGTCAGCAAATTATGCTGCTGAAAGTATCTAAAATCCTCCTGCTTACTGAGGCTCTGCGTAACTCCCATCCACCACAACATAATGCTGTTGTGTATCAGCGGTTATACATGAACATAATGGACTGTCGACTGTCCTCTACATCTGTTGCCAGTTGGAGAGTGACAAGTTGATTTATGGGACTTGGAGGGACAGTAATGAATCAATTAGGCTGATAAGATGCTCTCCTCAAGGTCACTGTCCAGTGACTCATATACATCTACTCAGTGCCTGCAAATCTGATTCATATGTGCAGAATGAGAATCAACAATCAGCAAATGAACATAGAAAGACCTGACAGCTGCCATCATCTTCATCATGTGTCATCCTTGTTTCTGTTTTAGCTTCATTTACAGTCTATAAAATAGACTGTCAGGAGACGCATTTCCAGTTATTTAAACATCATGAAGCTAATTGATTTATTCAAGTGTAGTATTTTTATACAATTGCACCTTGCAAATACAGATATTTCTCCCAGTGTCTTAACAATAAATAAAAAAATATATAAATGTTAATTTAAAGAAAAAAAACACTTCAAACATTAGAGTTTCAGAACATACACGTTTAATTGTGAATAATGTAGGTCTGATGCAGAACAATTATGATTCAAAACATAATTAAAAGAAAAAAACTGTAATCAGGGACAACCAAAGAAGAATACTGTAAATATACAGGCTTTAGCTGAAAGATTGTAGTGTCAGATTAAAATGTATTGTAATTATTATGCAGTCTTAATCACAACTGGTGCACAGAATGTTTTTTACCTTATCTAGTTTTCTATTCGCTGCAGAAGCTGCACAACAGACAACAGACTCATTTGTTTTTTTTTGTTTTTTTTTTAAGTATATTTTTTTGGGCTTTTTATGCCTTTAATTGATAGTATAGTGGAGAGAGACAGGAAACGGGGAGGCAGAGAGGGGGAATGACATGCAGCGAAAGGCCGTCCGATGCGGGATTCGAACCTGTTATGAAAAGCAAATGAGAAACTGATTTTTTACTAAATGGAATAGAATGCAACTTTATGTGTGTGACTGTCTTCACCCCATATGACAGTCCATCAAAACAATAAAACACACAAAGCACATAATAGCAATGATGACAATATGAAATCTTAATGTAATAAAATGCAATACAGAACATTTAAACCTACAAAAACTGATATTTTGGCCTATAACATACATATAGAATCAAATTTCAACCATTACCAAACAGTTTCATTCATTATCGTAAGTCCAATATTCACTCGTCTTTATGTTTTTGGTCTCCACCACCTCCTGAGGGAAATGTCTGGCTCTTTAGCTGCTAAAAGCTCCACTATGTTCACCAGATAGTTTCAAACTGTGTCTGTCTGCTGTTTGGTTATAAGCATGCAGTAAACAGTGGGGTTTTTTTTTTTTTTTTCTTTTTACAGCTTTTTCACTGAAAGGTGCTGCCTGCTGCTGTGACTGCAAACAACCCTGTGAGAGCAGTGGGAGTGAACCAAAACAGTAAAGTTTGGGTTTTAAAATCACAACAGTGAGCGACCACTGTCACATACAAGTAGTCATATGATCCATTGTTAATGCAGAATATAGATTATAGCCGCTTTGAGACAAAGACGCTTTATGAAACATATTAAAAGTGAGAGCCTATGAATTAACTTATATGGGATAACTGACTTCTTATATGTGTTATTTATTATTAAAGATCTATAAGAGTCTTACAGCTTAAACTTGGTTTTCCCTCTCATCCACTTTTCACAGAAGTTTCCCTTCAGTTGGTGAATTCCATTAGCAGACTGACTCTCCCCTTTTACCTCTCCTACTTTGGAGACATAGCTTCAGGAGACAGAATTTAATTTAGTCTCAAAATGAATCCGTCACCTGAAGTAACGGCCAATTTCTTCAGTTTATCAGAGGGACCAGGGACTGTAGAGATTCCATTGATTGGTCACAGGAAACTAAGAACTTCCACTTTGCTCAGCAAAATGCCTCAGACTCCTTCCCGTGGAGGCCATTAGCTCTCTGATCAGGCAGAGTAAAGACAGGCAGACTTTACCAAGGCTGAGGCTGTTAAATAGAGCCTGCCTGTGGTTTGCAGGTTTCATTGATGATGCTATTGAACGTGCTCAAGCTGTGTGAAACACCCGTAGTGACCCAGCAGGGAGCTCATGGCGAGAAACTATTTAGCCGGCTTGGTGTATATACCAAGCAGGCACCATTACATCCCATTAGCAAACATAGACATTGGGATTTGATGCTGTTGTTTCAGTGAGCCAATTTAATTTTACAGCTCAGTGTAGCTCAAGGACAATATCAGTTAGTTTGTCTGCACGAATAGCTTGTGGTGATCCCACATCTCTGTGAACACATGATGGAGATTTAGGCCATGGTCCCTTCATACATGTCATTTTACTGTACACAACTCCTCTTATACTGTAGGCTATTACAACCCTGTCTCCTATATGTATTTATATATATATTGCTAATTTGAAACAGAAAATATGTTTTAAAGGAAATGTAATGCCACCTGAATTACATTTTTCTTTATCAATATAATGCTGAAATGTTTTAAGGATGTAAAATGTTGATACCGAACATATCTACAAGATGTTAACTGACGTGTAAGATGAGGTCTGCTCTTTATGTTTAGCCACTTACCGTTAAGTTTATAAAACGATCATTGTCTTAGTTAAATACTGAAAAAGTCAAAAGTGACATGGAGGAGACAAACTTTACTAATATTCAACCAAAACCATAATCTTAATCTCTTAATCCCAATCCCTGTTTTTAACAAACCATCCACCCCAACCCCAGAAGTAGAATGTAGCTCTTTGTACTGCTGATAAAACATTAAACATAATCCTAGATAAAGAAATTAGTGTCTAGAAGACAGGGTTGTGTATTTCTGAGGCGGAGTATTTGACATGGCTTGTTGTTGTTGTTGTTGTTGAAGTAAGGCTGACTATGTGACCACAAACAGCCTTTACAGGCAAACAGGTGTCTGCACTTTACAGATCTATGTACACTTTAACAGCAGATAACACTCTGTTAATAGAGCAGCAAAGTGTCCACAGCAGGAAATGTGTTTTCTTTTTTTCTTTGTTGCTTTATGGCGGAGACACAAAAAGAAAGTTGTTTTGACACTGTCGATGTTGTACCTACACAACATGAAGCTGTGAGTCATGGGAGCTCACAGGGTTCATGCAGCGACTGACGGTGTTAAGTTCCTGGTAACTTCCTGGCTCCTGGTAACTTAACACCAACTGAAAATCCCCTCTTTGTCGACTTTCAGTCATTTAACTTCCTTTGTAATTTAATAACATATAACATATCTACTGGTTCTTAGTGGGAGTTAAATGTAGGTACAGTGGACTGCAGGAAACAAGGGAGTAAGAGTTGGGTATTTTAAATACTGGGTATCTACAGGGTACAATAGTAGGAAACTAAAGTGAAATTGCTGTGTAATTAAAGAAAGTTTCTGACGTCAGCCATAGAAGGAAAAGCACATGTGAAACGCGTTTTGTTAACGATGGCCCACTGTCCCAGTAATCTCATGCTCGTTAGGCAGGTTTTTCATGTTATCAGTTACACCTGTGCTTTCCCTGCTTTTGTTCATTGCCTCTGGAACGACACATAGAAGCGTTTCCTTGTTTGACACCCCGTCACCAGGATAATATCATTTCCCAGTGCCTTCTGAATCCGTTACAATTCACTGTAGAAATATAATGGGTTAGGTTTGCTCAGGTTTAGTCAGGATTAGGGAAAGATCAAGGTTTGGGTTAGAATAAGTACTTTATCAAGGTTAGAGAAACGTTGTTTTGGTTACAATACCTATTTTATTAAGATTATAGGGGACCATCATCACCATGGATACAACAATAACCTTGTGTTTAACGTTTGGGAATGATGGTGGTCGAACAACTGTCTCCTGTGTTAAAGTCAGGCTTTTTGTTGACCCATCCATCCACCCTGACCTCTTCCTTTGGCAGACTTTAATAACATCAACCGACTTCCACAGTCCATGGTCTTTGAGAGCTTTGCATACAATAAATTAGTACAATGGTAAAATGTAGTTACGGGTTTTCATATTTTCCACAATAAATAAGGACACACACAGAATGAAAAAATAACAAACAACAAAAACAGCTTGCATTCATTAGTTCATCATTCTCTCATGCGTAAGCTACATGTCTTCATCACAAAGAGTTTTCATAGAGTTGATTAGGTATCTTAGTTACCAGGTAGTGCATAAAGTGTCCCCGTATTTTCTGGACCATCTGCAAATGGCCTTTTAGCACACACCAGTTTTTCCATAGCCAGACAGCTTAAGTGGCTTCTCAGCCACTGATTAATAGTGAAGAGCAATAGAGTTTTTTTAACTTAGATTTTGATCATTTCATAGCATCAGGAAAGAGACCCAAGCTGCAAAGATGTCGACGGAGAAGTGATGTTAAAGAAATCATTGTGGATCAGATATGTCCCTGCATCTCGTCGTATTTCCACATACAATGTACTAACAAGGCCGCCAAGTGTCTGGATTATTTTCCTTAAGTCTGTGTAAGAGCAGGTGACATATATGTGCACACGATCCGTTTATATTGAAACAATTTCAATGAGGGATTTGTCACTTCGTTGTCGTTTTGGAGCATTTGCTTAAACGACTGATTCTGTCCTTTTTGAAAGGACACCCTCCTCTGTCTGTGACTCGTCATACATTAAAGTATGATATGAAAAAGGTTTATTCGTAGATTATATGTTAAGTAATGATTATGATTCTCTCATGGTGGCAGTAATTTATTCTGTGCAGAGCTAAAAAAAAAGCATCACATCTTTGGGTGTGATTCTTCTGGCACACAAACTGTGAAAACTAACAGTCAGGATGACAGTGAGAACCAGTGGGTATGAAATAGGACACAAGTGCTTAACGCCAAGATTAAATTAAACTAATGCATACCTGAGCAGGTCAGACACACTTGTGTTTGAAGATTTATCTTTTGCTCTTATTATACCTCATAATTAAGACAAATGCAGAGCTAGGCTTGTTGGTTAATGTTCTCGCTTTGTTACCACCTCTGTGATCATAAATTCAAAACTGAACGCTGATTGCAGTTAGTGGAGTTCTGCAAACATGTACAGAAGATAAGAAGAAATGATTTTCTTTTTACCTATAAATAGATACAAGTAGCTCACTGTTGTCTCTCTGTTTCTTCTGATTGTCCAAAGGATGACTTTAGTCAGTGAAGCTTCTCTCTAAATTACACTTGAGCTAAATGAGCTCTTTTGTCTTATCCATCTCATTTCTGCAGACTGAACATCTGTGCATGGCTGCAGTCAAACAACATATGGTCCCAAATTGTTTAACAGGCATGAATGGTTTACTGTATATTAGAGGCTGATGCTGAATTAGCAAATAAAGGGGGAAAAAAAGTCTGTCTTCTACCAGCTCTGTGGTTTGTTTTTGGTCAACTACATAAGAAGCTAAAAAATCCAAAAAGTCAGTTTGGTCATCAGCGTATAATTTTAGCAAAAAAAAAAAAAAAAAAAAAGCATAAAAAAAACACAATGCATAATTACATTATTCATGTGGATTTTGCCCTGCAACCATGCAATAATCAGAATCTCTGGAGACAGAGATGTTGTGTGTGTTGGAGGCCGCTCATGAACTACTTTAATATAAAGTAAATGATGCATAGCTATTTTCAGCTATCAGAATAAGGTCAGAGCTATTTTAAGTACAGTAAGCAGCACCTTACCACCTCTGAGTATAATCTTAGTTGTGTTTCATGTCGACGAAGGAGGCAGTTCACAGTCCTGACTTCATAGACATGTATAATAAAAGGAAAAAATGCGTTCTCAGCAGTGTTGGGGAGTAGTGACTGTCATCAAACCAGTAGTTTAACTACATTTTGCAGTAGCTTGCTGGGAGCTCAGCTACATTCATGTTTGCAAAGTTAAAGTAGTTATTTTACCACTGCCTCTCTGTCTTTCATCCTGACCGCTGTGAAGGCAGCCCAGGCAATGCATTTGTCAGGCAGTTCACACCATACACTTGACCTTTGTGTAGTGCATGGGCAAAAGCGAAGGGCATTGTCCGGTGCTCACGGAGCAACAACATCATCATGGATACACCTCCCGAATCTCAGCCTGAGGACGGATCACCGCATGGCCAAGCAGTTTACTAAACCAAAGCAGTGTTCCTGCACTTTCTCATGAATAGTGGGGTATTTTAGTTTTTTGGTTTATGTTGTGACCTGTGAGCAAGTAGGCACTTTTTGAATTAGCTGGCATGTGACCTTTTTGTATTATATTTTGTCTCACATGTACATTGTCAATTTGACCTTGACCTTGCCCTTTTTTTTTTTTTTACAAATTAGTTTAAACTACTTTTTAAGTAGCTTAAATGAACTAATCTAGATTTCTCCCCAATGGCTGCTTTGCAACTTCATCCGATGTAAAGTTATTGGTAGCTTGCGGTATGCTTTCAAAGTTGCCTCCCCAACACTGCTTCTCGGTTTACGGCTCTGGCAGAAACAAAGGTTAGCTGCTCGTAAGCCCAACCCCCGAGCAACCAAGGAAAAGAAGGAAAGAAACAGAAGGGGTCGTGTGACTGGAAGCTGGAGATCGAGTCAGTAATCGCAGCTGCATCTGGATGTGTACCTTCAACATCTGGATGTGGAGAGCTCTTCCCTGCTCGCCCTGATAACAGAGACACACTAACCTGCAGTGACCGGAGGGAACAAACAATCACACTTTAATTGATTTTACTTTTGTGCTCTCTTGCTTAATGAAAATCAAATCAAAACTAAGCCAGGGGCCACTCAGTTTCTCTTTCTTTCTTTCTGTCTCTTCCTCTTCTTCCCTCTTCATCTTTCCTTCTCCCCCCCTGTCTCTCGCTGTGTTGCTTTGAAGTGTAAATCAGATTCTACTGATGTATGAAAGTGAAGTGCAGACTGTACACCAGAGACCATTTCACAGCACTGAGGGCACGCAGGGTGTAACCAGATGTAAGTGTATCTTTTCCATCAAAAGTGTAGGTCAATAATTCCTTATATAACTGTGTCAGTGTGTGTGTAAAGCCACTTACCAAACGACTGGCTTATTAAAATTTATGAGGCTTCATAGATTTGACAGTAACATTTTTTATAGCTACACCTCCTGTTTGTCCTTTATCTCTGCACCAACTATAGTGGGCAAAAACCCAGGGACTATAAAGTGTTAAATACTTAACTACAGCTGCTCTTAGCTCCTCAGTACAATCCTTTTTTCAATGAAGTTTCACTCCGAATTTTGGGCTTATTCTTTTGTTCCCTCCCCTGCACAATCAGTCCGTGTTGTTTTAAATAAATAGATCCTACAACCGAGTGAAAAGAAGCGGATTCTATTATAACGGAGCTCTGATCTACACAATAGAAGACATCTGACGTCTGCCTCCCTTCATTTACATCTCCTCGCTAGCAATTCGTAGAGATTTAATACAAAAATAATTAAGATAAGGGATAATGTCTTCCACCTGCATTTCCTACATCGGTGTACGTCGGGAAAAGAGCGCGCTTTAATACAGCCTCACAGTTATTTTGGCAGGCACAGAAGTGGTTTCATATTCCAGTCACATGTCACACACCATCCAATCATCAGAGAACTGCCACATATCGTATTACACTCCACATCCCTCATTCTTCTGTGTAGTGGAAAATAGAAGTTGTAGTTTCATTCATCAACAAACATTGCTGTGCTGTGCAGCAGAAAAGAAAATATTACAGGTGTGCCTTCACCAGGCAAGCTCCATGCACGCTACAGGAATTTATTATCATCTACTTCACTGGGTGATTTGGAATAAAGACAAGTAAAGAAATGGGTCTATAGTTTTGAGAAATTGTCCCTGGCAGTCATGTTTGCCCAGCACTGCAGCATCTCATAACAGATAAGCTGGAGTAGAAAACAAACATACCTTTGTCAAATACACAGCTGTGGATGGTTTCTGTCCTCATCCAAGGACGAAAAATTAGAGCGAAGTGCGTTCCAAACATTTTCTACCAGCTTCAAGGTGAAATTTGCTATTTTGTCTTCACTTTTATCCAATCTTTACGTAAACCAGCCCATTTAGATTAAAGTTGTATTTTTCATGGTTGGTCTCACCAACAGAGGCAACATTTACAGCCACAGACGAACAAAATTTGATAGACAACAAAAACCATAAATATTACAAAATTCAACATTATGTGGCAACTGCTATTTATACCACTTTCTTTATTCAAAAATAAACAGTGAGTGTTTCAATCTATCGCTACACTCACCTCACACTGTTGTCATTGGTTGTGTGGGGCGTTTGCTGTCGTACAGCTGTTTGCAAAACTGTCACATTACATCTATTACATGTTATTTCTGAACTTCACATTGATAGAGACGAACAGTCTTTTTCTCAGAGATTATAGATGACTGACCTTTGACCGCAGTGGATTCACTGAGGCTGTATCTCCTGCAGTATCGCTCTCATCTCAGCATCCACCGTAGCTGTTTAACATGCATCAGAATTAGTCGACCACATGTTTTTACAGTACAGAGGACTTTGATTTATTTTTAAAACAGCGATCTCAGCAGTATATGTCTGTGTATGTGTATAGGGCCAAGCCTGCATTTGATCAAAGACTCAAAGACTCAAAGACTCAAAGATCATCCCTCTCATTTTATATATTCAGCACAATAAGATTTCAGCTCATATTCAACATACAGTGGCAGCTGCTTCCTGGAGGACTTTAACTGTCACCTCGTTGGTTCAGAAATCAGCTGGAGACGCGCGCGCACACACAGACACACACACACACACACACACACACACACACACACACACACACACAAAACCATGAACACGTTGGGTCCAAATATAGAAACACTTTTTCTGACTCAAAAGTGCTGAGCTTGCTACTAAGTCAGCCACCCACAGCAAAGAGATGTCATCTTTAATGTTAGTCAAAATTGTTTAAGTGGATTTGCTGCATGATTTTCTGCCTGTTACACCTTATATTTTAGGAGGTTTTTCTTAGACAAATTGAGGTTTAGTGTGAAATGTTTGGGCTCTTTAGGAATAGTGAATTATTTCTGGCTCAACAGCTTATAAACAAAAGGATTTAAGACAGATTTATTTTTTCTACAAAGCTCATATTATCAGGATTAAACTTAAAGCTCCCAAGGGCAATACAATATAAAGAGGACACACAGAAATAAGTGTTCAGGGAGAAAGAGTTACTTCGGTCATTTACTGTGGTAATACCAAAAAGAAGCCGTTTTGTATATTATACAAAATCAAAGCAGGTATACAAAGAAAATTCATTTCAGGGTGACGGATTGAAGGTAAAAATGGTCTCAATTGACTTAAAAATGATCCAAGCCCACCTGATGACTCAACACTGCTTTTTGCCATGACCATGAAACAGAATACTCATTTTCACTCACAGACAAAACAAACACTGTAGAGGCTTTGGGAATCTCATTTTGTGTGACACCAAGCACTTTATTAGGAACACCATATAACAGTGGGTACGGTCTGCCTACAGTCAAAAACAGCCTCACTTCTTCGTGGCATGGATTCCACAAGATGTTGGAAACATTTCTTTGAGATTCTGTTTCATGTTGACATGACTGCATCACATTCGTTTCTTCAGATTTGTCGGCTGCACATTGATGCTGCCAATCTCCTGTTCTACCACATCCCAAAGATTTTCTGTTGGATTCAGATCTGGTGACTGGGGAGGCACAACTTATTGTCAGGTTCATGAAAACAGTTTGAGACAACTTTTGCTTGATGACATGGTGAATTATCATGTTGGAAGTAGAAGTAGCCATTAGAAGATGGTAAATTGCGGCAGTAAAGTGAAGCGCACAGTCAGCCACAACATTCAGACAACCTGTGGCATTCAAGGAGAACATTCCCGTGGATTCATGCTGTTGTTGTCAAGCAGAAATTGAGATTCATCAGACCAGGCTGCGACTTCCCAGTCTTCAGTTGCCCAGTGTTGGTGAGCCTGTGTCCACTGCGGCCTCAGATTTCTGTTCTTGGCTGACAGGACTGGAACCCTCCGCGGTCTTCTGCTGTTGTGGCCCACCCGCCTCAAGGTTTGACATGTTGTGCTCATCACTGTGGTTATCTGTGTTACCGTAGCCTGTCAGCTCCAACCAGTCTGGCAACTTCTCCGTCCACAGACCTGCTGCTCACTGGATGTTTTATTGGTTTTTCGCACCATTTTGAGTAAAATCTCTAGAGACTGAAAAATCTCAGGAGATCTGCAGTTTCAGAAATACTCAAACCGGCCGCTCTGAAACTAACAATCACGCCACAGTCAAAGTCACTGAGATCACATTTTTTTCCCTCCACATTCTGATGTTTGAGTGAACATTAACTGAAGCTCCTGACCTGTATTGCACTGCTGTCACATGACTGACTGACTGGATAACTGCATGAATAAGCAGATGTAGCCTATGTTCCTAATAAAATACTTGGTGAGTGTATATGCATGTCCAATACCGGATAGTGCTTTACTCTCTACTTCATTCCTGCATGAAAAGAATTTGAAGCTGAAATGGAGAAAGTAGGCCAAAGAAAAGAGACTTTACGCTGGGCATTAGTCTCCACTATTATAATGTTCAGCGATGATGAGTTCATTTCTACTCCATAGTCGCTGAGTAAAAAGCCGCCAGACTTTGAAAATCTTATCTGAATACATGTTTGAAACGTTCAAGTCCTTCAGTATCATCTAAAATGTATCAAGCTGCAAAAATACCTCGGCTCCGTACACATGAAATGTGAATATATGAATGTTGACTTTTACTTTTTAATACATCCACGGTCACATCTGTACAAATAACAGAATAAACAAGTAAATACTTGTATCTGTTGTGGTTATTAGGGCCATCAGTATCATTTCTGTGTGACGCTTCTGGTGTGGGGTTTTACAGCATTATACACCATTCTTTCTGTTTGTTTCTCAGTTTTCATTAGACCCTGAAAACTATTTTACTCTGGATCAAAACTGAGAAAGAATTACTGCTTCATGTCATTTAGTTTCCATAATAATATTTAGTACCGAACACTGAACATACTTAAACTGAAACACCACAGTACCACCAAAGATTAGTGGTTATGACACACTGCACATCACAGCCATCTTCAGTTGCATAATATCAGATAATAGCTACTTATGTAAACAAGACACTTGATGAGCTCAGTTTATCTGACATCCTCAGTAACATGAGAGGCTCTAATATTGTATTAGCCACAATGTCTAACAATTTACGTCAAATAATTTGTTCAGGAAAGAGCTTTAGGTTAATTAAAATGCTAATGAAATCACATTTTGAAATTACAGATAAAAGCACATTTTAATTCCGGGCTTTGTGAGGGCCCTTTCCTTCCACTATCCGCATCACTACTGCTCAACTGTACTCAGTGTATGAAGAGTTTGGAGGGTTGGATTTGTTTATATCCCTTTTCCAGAGTAAAAACACAATCGCAAACATGAAATGAAATGGATTAAAATGTGTTTGTTGTCTGCTCAAATGTGTCATTAGCATGTGTGGCTAACATACACTATTAACCAAGTGTTACTGCCGAAGCCAAGGAGCATATCGTTGGCTTGAGTTAAATTAGGTAAATGGGAGGAAAAACAAAACAAAGATAACAGCATTTGAAATCAATAATTAAAAGCTGCAGTATGTAAAAAGTAGTTTTCAGTAGTGTCTTAAACTGGGGCAACGCTCAGCACGCCTGATCTCCTTTAATGTTTTCAAAACATTATCTATATTTTTACATATAACATCTTTTCACTAAAGTTGTTCTGTTTTGCCCACAGGTTGGGAACCACTGTGTTTCCTTTTATAAATTTATCAGTCAGTCTTCATCTTGAAAGCCTTTTCTCGAATTTTATTATTTCTATGAGCAGTGAGGTTGTGATATTGTCATTTTCTCATTTAGATCTTGAAAAAACATACAAACAATTAGCTAAGCAGCTAAACACGGTTATGTTGACATAAAATACCAGTCTGATCTCATATTTTTCCCTAACATACTTGCAGCAGTAGAACTGACTCTACACTGTAATACAAAGAACAGTTGTGTATCATTGTCCTCTACATGGACTATCAGCCTGTGAAGATGATACTTTTTGCCTGGGACGTCACAGTATATTGTGAAAATGCGTGTAGCCTGGAAGCAGAGCCAAAACCTATGAAGACTTTTACATGTTAAATCTTCCACAGGTGTCATTATAAACTGGATCTGCTGTGTGAAAACAGAAACCAGCTTAGCAAAAGTCACTGCGGTGAGAGGACAATCAAGAAATTATTTAAATTTGTTTTTAATTATTTATGCAATATGTTTTTGAACTGGATGAAGAAACACTGTTAATGGTATTGTTTTATTCATGTGATATAATGAGACATAAAAACATCAGAAAAGATTAAATTTTTATTTGGGGAGAGAGTTGTCTCATGTCTTTGCTGTCAAATGTGTCATAAAAGTTCAAAGATAAAAACATTTTCACAGCAGAACATCTGTAACTTCAACCTGTCACTGGGGATATTTTGATGATTTTTATAGTTTAGGGTGAGGTTGAGCCATCACAGCTCAACTTCGGAACAATGTGTCTTTGAGTCAAAACTACTTTCCAGTTTCCGTCAGGAAAAGAAAGGATATTTACAGAGGAGTGGAGCTGCAGCAACAGTGTATTTGGAGGCTAATCCTTGTCAACATTGGCCTGACATCATGTCAGTGCTTCCCTCACACATTCTCTTAGTCTCTTATTTCACTCTTTCCTCCTTCTTTTCTTCGTTTTTTAACTCCAGTATGTTTGACCAGAAAACACAAGTTATGCTTTTGCTTGCTTTTCTTTATTTTATCCTTACTTACCTTACTTGACTCCCTCCTGCTTGGACGAGAAAGCCCCCAGACTTCATTTTCAGGGCACCACACTGAGCTTGTAATTTCTATTTCCCCTCAAAACCCAGGTGAGTTCACCTACCTTTCTCCCTCAATATTCTGCCAAAGTCGACTGCTGCTACTCTTCAAACCCTCTACCGTCACTTTCTGATACATCAGTTGATTTTTTCACATCAAAAAAAAAACCCTCTTGAGTCCCTCCGTCTTGTATAATTGTTTCTCCCCAGCAGGGATAGTTGAAATCAGTCCTCTCGCTGGTTACCCTCTGGAGCTGGTTTTCATTTTCAAACATTTTCTGAGCTCATTTACTCTGCAAATACTTTCCAAAATTAAAGACTTTCTTGGTCTTGCTTTCATGGTCCATTGCGGCTGTGTGCCTACCTTGAGACCTGTGGTTTCTCATTTTTTTGTGGTTCTATTTGAAGAGATGAGTTGCTGCACTTCACAGGCAGCCTGCATAGCAAACCATGTTATTAAGACTCACAGCACTGACCTCGAAATGCACAGAGAGATGAAATTAATATTAAAATTATCCTTAGCAAGATAGGGCTTTACTTCAAATGAGTCTTCACCAGGTGGATGCAGCTTTGACTGCAACAAGGTGAAGTAGGAGGCTCTTCTCCACTCTCTCTGTGGGCTCCAGGTTGGTGGTGTTTAAGGGTCCAAAAACTCTCTGCAAAAACTACTACTTGTAATTGTTTGAAACGCTGAGCTAGTCATTGTATTTTGTCCTCATCAACTCCCCTCCAAAAACTATGCTGTGATTCAATCCCATATAAACAGCACAAAGCATAATTTACCAGAGTCAGCTCTTATCTTCCCCGGTCTCAACAAAAAAATACCATATACTGTAAGCTTCAAAGAGGAATTATTCATTGCAGGACTTTTGAATTGCATTGCACAGCTACCTGTGATACTGCGTCTTCCTCTTGTTGATTAATTAGACATGGAAGGTCTTGTGTGCTCTGTTTGCTTCCTTGCATTTCACTTGTTTCATCATGTATTACAGCACTTCATTTTGCCATGTGAATGATTATGATTAGAGAGATCTAGATAGGTTCGCACTTTCTCCCTGTATAGTCCGTCGAGACACACTTGTGATGAAGGGTTCTATAAATAAATGAGCTTGAACTTAATGTGATTTTCATCTCATAATCCCTGTGTCCACATCTCAGCTACTTACCTTAATATGAGGGCTTATTTAAAAGTACAAATATTCAAAACACTTCAGCGCAGAGTCAAAAAAAAAAATCTAATCAGAATCTTTGCCCTTCAGCTGTTGGCAGTGAAGACTTGTAATATAACTTGAAACCATGTTTTTTAACAAGGTGCAGCGATAGAAGCCGGAGACAGGAAGCACTACTGAAAACTTCATCCCTCTGATTCTTATATAAATGTTTCAGATGTGTTAATAAATTGTAAGCACAAACATCACATATGTTGCAGTTCTGCATGTATGAACACGAGGTTATGAGAAGGAAAGACCAGTTTCGGTAATGTGACTTTATGAAAATAGTTTTCTTTCATTTATCCGCTGGTTGAATGTCAGACTTAAAATATTTTGCTCTCGATCAAAAAAAACCCCATAAAACTCTATGGTTGTAAATCATGCAGCGTACAAAAGGGACTGGTATAAAGCTTTTCAAAAAATCACATTTATGAATTTATTTCAGTCTCATGTTCAGTCATCAGCAGTGTGCACCATATACATGAATTAACTGAACGTGATCCTGTCTCGGGGGAAATTTCCTTTTCCTGTTGGCCCCCGCCCTCAGAGAGTTCAGAGTTAAGGAGCACTCACCCACTCCATATGAAGGGTGATTTGTGTCAGCCATTTCTAGCGTTTAATGGGGGGGGGGGGGGGGGGGGGGGTCTTTTCCAAAACCTTTTTATCAATGTGCACAAAATTTTTATGAACAAAAATCACTATAACTCAAAGGCATCATGTCAGAAGAGGTTTTAGATGTAAAATTAATCACAATTATTTATTTACTTTTCTGTGCTGTTAAGGTCTAATATGTACATGTCGAGTGTGTGCTTCGCTGATTAATGGTCACTGTCTCCACGGCTGAGGAAGTCAGAGTGTTAGTGTCTTTGTCGCTGGGACCTCGCTGTAATGATTATAGGATAACCTCTTGCACGAAGTAATTAATCAGTCCGGAAGAAGCCCATTCGCTCAGACTAAATGTGACAGCTGCTTGGCTGGGTGGATGACTCACTGGGAGGATCATAGGTCCCTAATACCAACCTCAAAGGGTCCATGAGGCTGGCTGCAATTCAAAGGAAAGAAATCAATAAAGGTTGCAGGTCTGATACCTGCAGGTGTTTGTGGCTTGTCAGTTAAAAGCATACACAGCTTTGAGGTCGTCTTCATGACAACATTTTGTGTTTGACATCCAGTGGTTGTACTTACAAGGACACATTTTGTTCTTTACGAGGAGGAGAGGTCAAAAATATAAAATGAAACCGGAGCTCAAACTACTCAACGGTGAGATTCATACATCGTGGTGTAGACCCACTGCTCTGTTAGTTAGAAAACAAGCTAATCTTTGAATCTGCCCTTCACTGGGACTGTTTGGTGACGTAGCCGAGATTTTTCTCATTAAAATTTCAATCCGCTTTAATTGTATTCATCTCTACACTGTGCACATTTCGCAGTCTGATAAACATCACTCAGTGGAAGAAATTATTCCAAGATTTGATTAGAATAATTAGATGTTTCTCAGATTTCAGTGAAATATTTCTCCCTCACTCATATCAAAAGTCTATTTTAGGTGATCTCAAAGTTGGAATAAAGTCCACAAAGACCTACTGAGTGAGGACAAAATATCAACTTCATGAAAGAAGTGAAAAGAAAAACACGCAGACTCCAGGGATGAAACAATTATTTTTACCATCACATAATTGGCAGATCATTGTCTAGAGCTGAAACAGTCAGTCAATTAATCATTTAGTTGTTCGACCAAAAATGAATCAGCAGCTACTTTGATAATTGATTAATCATTTTCAAGGAAAAATGACAAATGTTATCTTGTCCCAGTGTCTTAAATGTTGGGCTCGAGTGTTTTACTTGGTTTATATCATTGTAAACTCAAAGTATTTCTGTTTGGATAGTTGGTCGCACTGAAAACATTTAAAGATGTAACCTTAGGCTTTGACAAAGAGCGATGGGCATTTTGTTTTTACCATTTTCTGACTTTTTTTAGACCAAACTAACAGATTTATCCAGACTATCAGATTAATCGATAATGAAAATAATTGTTAATTATTTCAAAGCCTAAACTCATAGTCTTCGAATTTCTTGCCTTTCTTGCCAGAGATATTCAATTGTCGTTGCCAAAAGAGGATTCATTTTGTGCTGATCGACTAATCAATTACGCCTAATTGATCATTTCAGATCTACAAGGCATACATGATTGTAAATCATATTCTGCACAGTCAACACTTTAAATTTATATTCCATAATGGACCTTCAGGAGAGGACCGTTTGCACCTCGGGGCATAAAATCCCACAAATAATTTATTGACTGTCAGCAGATTCTCTTGGGTTAGGATGAGAGATTAAATGAACAGAAAAAGTGAGAAAACACTTTTTCATCACGTCCGTGTAACTAGCAAACAGAAAAAACACTTCACATTTTGCAAAGCAGAACAAAAAGCTTTTTTCACTCTAGCAGGTGTGTTAGCTGAGATGAATGGGCAGCATGCTCCTGCATTGATCATCCCACAGCCATAAATGGCTTCTGCTGAGCAGACAGCACAGAGGGGGTGGTCTGCCGTTACATCTGGATTATAGAAGGAAGAGCAAACGAAGCAATGCTGATGGACTTTGACTGACAAAATGAATTAGAGCCAATTATTGATACCCTCACGTCTTTCTAATGTGTAGTCATGTGCATTGGAGTTGAGGAGAATCTTTTCTTTATCGAAGGGCAGCTTATTTCCAGCTGTCTCTCTACCATCCTCAGTAATTGGAGGTATACGATAGCAGCCGGCCACAAAGAAGACGATTCAAATGCAGTTTGCTCTGAAAAGCCAGTGACTGTGAATATTGTTGCAAACAAAGAAGTTTGAACTTTTCTTTCCCAATCATGCTTTGCAAACATGTTGCATTCATCCAGAAAAGAAATGTGGGAAATCGAGTGACAATAATGCTGTTTATTCCATTTGAAAAACATAATTCATACATTATATCGATGTAACATTTATTTTCTTTTGTCTCTGACTATAATACTTTCACTCCGGCAGCCTGTTGTACCAGCCGTCTCGCTGGCTGGATGACAAAGACTGTTATTAGCAAGGATAATATTGGAAAATACTGTCAAAACACAATCAGGACCTTGAGGACAAATATAGCAGAAGACCTGACATTGATTTAGATACTGCAATTTTCATCTGCATTTAGAGGATCCTCAGTGAAGCTGCAAGATGTCCTCAAAGAAGAAAATGATTTGATGTTCTTAAAGAGTAGGAGGATGACTTGCAAGAAATGACAAGTCACCCAGCCTTACATACACACAGAAAAGGGGGGAAATAAATATAAACAAAATCCAGAGAGTCTGCTGCACTCCTGCAGATGGGAGAATTATTGCATAGTATTTTGGAGAGCGAACACGGGCAAAAAAACCCACTACACGATGGCATTTTGAGCTTTTTCTTTCTGCTGTGCCATTTAATGAGCTCCATTCTTCTCCTTGGCAGCACAAATAACAAGAACTGAGACCAGAACCATTCATAAAATTCTGGTATACTCTGGGACTGATATTTACAGTTTGGTGGGGGGGCGGCAAATTGCTTCAGGAGGTTAAACTGCTGCTCTTCAAGATCAGTTTGTCTGCAGTATTTTCCCTTGGAGCAGATCTGCTGTAGCCTAATTAGTCTGCCTAGTATCTTTTCCTGCTCTGGTCTAATTACAGAAACACATGGGATGAGAACAGCCTCTTCTCTGCATCCGGTGTGTCTCACAGTGAGCTGGACCAAAGCCAGACCTATAACATGACACCCCCCCCCCCCCCCCCCCCCCACCGCCCCCACCTCCACCCCGCCACACCTTGATTTCTCCCGGAGTCCCGCTGTCTCTATCTCGTGGTTTGATCCAGTATTGCAGCAGGTAGCTTACTCTTTCATTTTAGATCTCATGGCAATAAAACTCCAAAAGTGCTTTCTAGTCGTGCTCGGAAGGATGAAAAAAAAAAAAAAAAAGTCTCAGAAATCCTGCGCTTCAGCCGGATGTGTCTCACTGCTCAGGGATGGAAAGCAAACATCAAATGTGCACTGTTCGGGTTGTTGTGGCGCAAATGTCTCGTCGTTTGGACAGAAATAGGTTATAAGACTTTGTGTCCTGGTCTTATGGAAATGGTCCGGTCAGATCCACTTTCACAGTGAATCAGTGCGCAGCAGGGACGCGTGCAGCAGGGAGGCTGTCAGTCCTCACCATCCCTCCCATTGGCTGCAGCAGGATGCTCGGCGTCTCTCCTGTTTCCTTGATCCTCAAATGCAGCTGGAGCCGATGCAGGTTTGCCACGGAGCGGGAGAGGGAACCTTCACCTGTAGATATTTGACATTAACCGGTGTTTCACCGTCTCCGAAAAACCACAAGCCACTTCTGAAGTAAAGGCTGGGCGCATCGGATATTGCATCGCTGCACAGTCTCTGGAAATAACTTCATTATTCCAGTTTTTTTTTTTTTTTTTTTTTTTTCGCGGGCGACTGTCGCCCTGTCCTCTGGTATAACGGGTATAGTGCAGGCTGTAGTGTATGGAGGGATGTTGGCATGGCTTGCACCAGGAGAACCAAAACTTTGGTGTCCACATGCGTGATCCTGAGCGGCATGACCAACATTGTTTGCCTGCTCTATGTCGGATGGGTAACTAATTACATCGCCAATATTTACATCAAAGTCCCGATGCCTTTGCCGGAGAGAAAGTTAGAGGGTGACAAAAGAGGCGACACTCTCCGGATCATGCAGAGGCTGGATCGGCTGGAGAATGTGGTCAACCAGCACATACAAGGTAAAGCATGAGAAAGTTTCACTGTGTTTATACCTTTTACTTCAAAGTGTGAATTCACAGTGTGTGTGTGTGTGTGTGTGTGTGTGTGTGTGTGTGTGTGTGTGTGTGTGTGTGTGTGTGTGTGTGTGTGTGGTCTGGAGAGGGATAGAGCAGGAATTTCTTTTGTGTGTTAAAGATCAGGTTATTTGGAGGGTGTGATAGAGGACAAAACGTCCTCAGTACAGAGAGGCTGCAACCTAACACATCTGAGAATGACACCTCACATACAAGAGATTAATAATTAATCATAAGTAGGCTGCAATATAATAATATTATATTACATTTCTTCCTCAAACGGAAGAAAGCAGGTCAGATAAATTTAGGCGGAGAAGAATTTATATACAACATTTATGTCATGATTTACAGCGACAGACTCTGCCTCTCCTTCATTAGTGGGCTATACCTTTGCCTTTCGTTAAGGTTAATGCGAATGTTCAGGTTCTGCTGAAACCAGCTGCTCATTCTGTAGAAAAGGGCTCCTCATATCTTGTACTGCACTCCACCTGAAAATGTGGCGTGAAGCAGCATTATGCATCCTTACTGAGAGCCATAATCCAATAAAGTGCTCAAGATTCCATGCAGCAGTAAGAGTTTCATACCTCCCTCAGTAACTCCTTACCTCATCTGAATGAACTGGGATTATAAATGGAACTGTTAAAAAGAAATTCTCCGCACCTTGTTTAGCCCACATCATTCGACTTGAACTTGCTCTTTTACTTTTAGGAATGTCTGGAATCCCTTTCTTCTCAAATTCCTTCAAGCCTTTGCTCCACTCCCGGTGTACAGTTTCTTTACGCTTGATCACACACAGTTAATTTGTCTCCACTCTTGTGTCTTTAGAGGAGCTATTCTTGTCATCACATGAGGGCTCATTCTGGGCAGGTCCCAATTTCAAATGGCACAGAGCTGGTGCAAAAAAAAAAGAAAAAGAAAAAAAAAGCAAAGAAATGCAGACAGAAATCTATGCATGCTTCTTTTTGAGCAATAAGGCTCTGTGCTGAGCTGGGTTAAAAATTCCTCCAGGAGGCAGGTCTCTATTTCACCTTGGCACCCATAGGCATCTGTGGGGAGGAACTTTATATTTGTCAGCGTGGTCAGGGAACATTTCTACAGGGATTTTTCCACTTTAGCAAAATTAAAACTAAAAAAAGACACTTTCAACTTATAGCTTATACATTGAATAGCTTGTTTTGTCCATGGTCTCTAGAATCTGTAGGCTAACGTGTGCGTTTTTGGCAGTTTTAAGGAATAGTCCCACATTTTTGGGAAATACACTTACAGTGGGGTCCAAAAGTCTTAAAAACAACTCAGACATTTGGACCCCACTGCATTTGTTTCCTTGCTCTAAGTTAGACGAGAAGATCGAAAACAGGGGTAAACAGCTAGCCTGGCTCTGTCTGAAGTTATGGCACCTGCCCAGAAACGGTTTCACACACAACCCCCTCCATAAAACCGCGACATATCGTACACTTAGGTGTTTGATTGGAACAATATGTAATGTGTTAATTTGTGAGCTTTCAAGGTGCTTTTCGAGGTTTCTTTATGCTACGCTAAGATAACTGACTGCTGGCTGTGTAGCTTCATATTTGCCATAAACACATGACAGTGGCGTCAGTCTTCTCTTCTTAACTCTCCACCAGAAAGAGCATAAGTGTATTTCCCCCCAAATGTTGAACTCTTCCTTTAAAAACTAACCGTGGCTCATTGTCTTTTTATGCCACTTTTAAAACTAGGACACTCATTCTGTAATTAGTTTTTAAAAAGTCCTGCATATCAAACATTTTCACCCATTCTCTCATGAGCTCAAACACTGTCAGCCAGCATCATTAGCGGCTGCTTTGGGTGTTTGTACCCATTTCAGTTTACGAACCTGTTTCCAGGCCCCAGACGTGAACTGCAGGGACGTGACAGAGATCACATTAATACCAACAGTAAGTCCCTGTGCGTGTCATTGTGGAGGTTTGGAGCGCAGCGTCGTTGTTGACAACAGAATCTGGTGGGGATAATGCCGCAGGAGATTGTTGATGCCGTATAAGTGCACATTCACGACAATAAGAACTCTTGCCATAAAATGACCTGTCACTTTAAATACGAGCCACATTGTCTGGGTTTCCCTGATAATTGCTCTGAATTTATTTGCTACAAATAAAGGCCCGTAATCTTGAGTCTGTGAGTGGCTGACGGCATCAACAGTCAGTGAGCTTCAGGCAGAGCCAGAGATTCATTAGTGCACTTTTGACATCTCTAAAAATACATTTCCTTCCCATATAGTGTTGTGAGACAAGTGCAGAAATTGTAGGCTGTATTGTGACACTTGCATCCTCCAGTTCAGTACTGTCCTGGTCAAACAGTCACACACTCTACATGATGCACTTAGTTTTAGTGCTCCGGAGGCCAGTGTGAGCTCCCAGAGCAACACTGCATGTGAGAATGAAACATTTACTGCAGCTGAATCACTGTGGACAGTCAAGAGGGATGTCTCTGGTGTCGTCTTCACACTCATGGAAATATTCCACTACTGTAACTGTGAGATGGAGTGAAGTGGCCTGTTACCAGGACAGAGCAACATGGCAACAGCACGTAAAGCGGCTGAAGTCTCTCTTGTATTAAGTACAGTCAGCCGAAGAGAATTTATTGGATAGTTGGACAGAGCAGGTTCACACATGCTCACCATGAGGGCTGTTTGTTACACTCACTGCTTTATGCTACCAAAAAAAAAAAAAAAAAAAATCAGGGAAGAATTTAGCAGCTGCTTGTTATTGAACTAGAGACAGTCTGCAGAAGACATTGGCAGGTTATACCTCAGTATATTTATGATGTGGTAGGAAAATAATAATTGGAGTACTTTATGTTTGTTTACTTGTTACTCTAATTCAATCATTTTTATGCTTTTGTGCAACAAGGTTACTGTGCATATGTTTTCATCCTTTTGAATATTTCCATTTCTTTACAGAGGTTTACGGTATATAATCAGATTTCCACATAAAGCTATTATTGTGTTTTGCTTTGCTATCAACGCTGTGTGGCTGTTCGTTGACCTGGGTGAGCAGCTGCATACAATTACCCTTGCACGGATAAATAAGTTTAAGTAGTGTTCAATTAAAGCGAGTAGATGGTTTTATAATGTGTTGATCATGCTGTTGATTTAGTCTATGAAATGCTGGCACACACAATTTCTCAAAGCGCACGGTCATCTCTTTTAATTGTCATGTTTTTTGTCTAGACATATTCAATTTGCTGTCACACATGACAAAGAAAAACATTATCAAAACAGGTGATTCATTTTCTTTTCATAGACTAATCCATTAAGTTAGTTAGTGATTTACTAATAATTACAGCTGTTTGATCGAATTCAATTAAATACAGTCAATGCCTCAGTTGAATAGTTCGGGTTTAAAAGGTGATTCATTTTTTATGTTGACAAACTAAAACAATCAAAACTTTATGTGGATACTGATACTGTCGATGCAGAGTTTGTATTGTTAGAAAATCTGTAGTCCGAGCAAACAGTGTCAGATATATGTACATGACTTTGTTTTAACAAAGGCCTGTTTTATTAGCATGGTGTTCATGAAAAGGCAGCTTAGTTCATGGTTTGCTTTGACCTCTGAGGATGTGCGTTACCAGCGTGTTGTCTGATTGAGGCCTGCGAGAGCTAGTCATCAACACAGCGCTGATCTAGCTGCAAATGATAGTGACAGTTCCCAAGATGGCTTCAAGCAAATCCACCCGTCAAGTCAATTGAGAAGCACAAGTAAATCAGCGCTTCTGCTGATGCTCAGAGGACAGTTATATTTGGGTATTTATCTGATGTGATTTTCCAGAGTGACATTGAATGCAGCAGAATAAATGAATGACGGAGAGAAATAGGAGAGGGGTGGGAGCACATGTATATATGGATGTGTGCTAGTGTTTGTGTGCATGCTTGTGCTTGCAGGTTATGGAATGCAGCTCAGGAAAATACAAGTTACACTTGTACATACAGTACTTCCAGTTTCTTAGTCCTCTGTCCTCTGGGAGGAAAAACTGACAAAATACAGTGTAAAAGGAAGGCAGCCTTCTTTCTTACAGAATAAATAATCTGTTCTTAATAAAAATTAAAAAACCTATTAACTAAAGTTTTGGATGATAATATAACACTCTTACATATAAAATGCATGAATGGGTGTCATAAAGGTATGAAAGAAGTGTTAAATGCAGTACAAATTATCAAGGTGTAAGTGCATATTGATGCTGCTGCAGAAATTGGGGAACATTTCTCCTTTTAAAATGATCTTAATTTGCAGAGACCTCACTTCCAGTGATGATTGTGCTGTTTCAATCTGTCGTGTAACTTCCTCTACAAAAATAAATTCATTTGGCAACTGTGAGAGCTCGTTACCTCAGCAGGTAGGAGATTGCAACAAATCACAGAATTGCTGCTGCCATGGTGAAGGCAGCTGTTTTTTTCTTACTTTCTTCTTATAGAGGCAGGTAGTAGATTTATTTATAGAAGGTGATGATGATGATTTTGTAGTATTATGCGTATTTTAAGTGTAATAGATGATGACTGTTATGTGTCGACAGGGAACAGTGACAGAGGACTAGTGGTTCATGAAGTGAGTGGCTAATCAAGGTGGATGAGGGGCAGGTGTGCTGGCAGGTGATGCTCAGGTGACGGCAGAAACAGCTGAGGGCCGTTGCTGGGTGGAGAGAGGAGGCAGCGACCGGGCAGGTTACAGCCAGATGGAAAGAGGGATGGGCGGACCATGGTCACCATTTGAATTTAGTGTGTTGTTTTTTTAATGTGTAACTTATCCTGAGGGGAACATGAACATCATCATCCATCAAAGAGTGGTTGAGATATTTAAGTGTGGACCAAAGTGGTGGACCGACTGACAGGCGGACGTCACTGTGTTGGAGCGAGGTTTATATTCTTTCATTTATTTATTTATTTTCAAATGCAACATAAGCAAACATTTTTGAAAACAATAAAATTTGTTTATGATCGACCAAGTACTGGGCTAGGTATTTTACAGCTGGTAGACAAACTGAGTACTGGCAACATTTGTTCTAAATGACTGCAAACGTATCTTTGGCATTTCTGTACAGCAGTTTAGCAAGACATTTTGATTTATATATGTCCATATGATAGCTCTGCCATCAATAATATATGTCGGCTGAGTTATCCGTCTGGCTTTACCTTTAAAAGATTATGTGATAAATAAAATATATGTTGAGGGAATATTTTTGTCTTGCTGTTCAGAAAGCAGCCAGGTAGGACACTGGGCGCGCTGAGACACACAAAAAGCTGCATACAAATTTGAATGCCTACCGTAGCTTAGAAGTTGTTATGAATTCATCACTGTACACTGATCGTGCTTCTCAGGTCAGTGATTGTAACCAACATATAATTGGCTCCTGTTGAAACAGAGTGAAGAGAAGAGGCTTTACTGTTCTCCACACTTGATACATATAAAATGAAAGTAACTGTGGTTTCTATAAAACCTTCTGCTGTACATTTATTGAAAGATTGATTATCTCCCAGCAGTTGCTGTTTGCACTGCCTGTCTGTAGGCAGGGCTGCAGCCGAGGTGAGAGAGACAGAGTCCGGGGTGAGGAGTGCGAAAATAAAACAGGATATTCTGGGTGGTAATTCCAATAAATCTGGGAGTTATTGAAATATAGGGATATGAGTGCACTGGAGAATATTTGGTAATGAAAACAATTAATTATCCCGACTCCAGAGGGCAAAATCATCATGAAGAGAATAAATTAGATGTGTAGAAGCCTCGTACAAGAGTGTCGATGCAAAGGTCGTCCCTTGACAATTTGTACTAAATAGATCAGTTCACTATTGCAAATGTTCTCAGTGTAGTTCTTGTCCCCTCTGATTTTCTGCAGCCTCAACAAAAATATGAAAACAACGCTTGTAAGTCTGATGGAAATCTAGTTTAGCTGTGGCTGTATGAGATTTACATTAAAGCTAAAGTTGACAGCAAGTCATTTATCTGATATACACTGATATACCGTGATGTATTGCTAAACGCTTCATTGATTGGTCAAAGAAACACTGTACATATTTTCAGGGTGGATGTAGAGCTGCATTGAATTATTTTTGACCAGTAATAGAAAGTGTCTAAAACACAGAAACTCATGTACTATCAGCTTATCAAATACTGGTGACGGACTTCCTGTAGCAAATATAGGATGTCTGGAGTCCTCTCTCTTGCCTGGTTTGATCTGCAAAATAATGTAAAGAATCATATCTGTAGCGATAGCATGCTAAACGTTCAACTTTCCAACCTCGTCTCCTAAAAATGTCATTAAAATACTGCTATCAGCATAACAAAGAGGCATGTACATTTAACGTATCTGCAAAGCGCTCACTGCCACACAAAACCTGCAGTGTGATTTGATTTTATTCCCAATAACCGGATCCTGGCAATTCAATAATCCATGTTTTTGTGGTTGTGTTTTCGCAACTGAAGCTACCAAAAGTGGCAATCTTGAAGGTTTCGGTCCTGATTGATTTGGTGACACCTGCAGTCACTGGTGGCAACAGCAAATGCAGTTTAATACTGCAGGTCACAGAATTCAAACTATTATCGTTTTTATAAAGAAGTCAGGAAATAATTTGCCTTTTTCCATCATTTTGTGAGCAGCCGTGATCTGATTTTATGCTGCAGACAGCATGAGTCTGAGAGAACAGCAGGGCACAGTGAGAGGAGTTGGTTTCACAAACAGCTTTTTTTCCCCCCTTAGCCGTCAGGACTCACATTCCACTAACATGCATTGTGTGCTGTTGCCCATTGATGTACTTGTCTGATGTTGTCCATTCATGTTTTGCAGAAAATAACATACTGCACTGAAAACAAATTCCACTGGCCTTGGTCGTCTGGCTAATAAGCAATCTATATCTACACGCTGAGAAGTTGGAGGTGTGCAGCCTGTCGTCTGCAGCTCTTCATGTAACAGCTCACCGAGGCTGCTTTGTGTCATTCCATTATCCCCTGCAATATTTCAAACCTATTCGCTGTCAGAAAATGTCGAAAATGACCGTTGTCTTGTTTTTTTAGATGCATTTTTGATTAATGATAGAAACAAACACTTTGCATTAATTTTTCAGCCCTTCACTGAATTCAGTTTTATGCTTTTAATGTGAAGCTGCAGCAGTGATGTTCGGTTTGCATTAGCAGAAACTTAACAACAGCATTTTTCTGGGAATGTCGCCACAGACACCCAGTTCATAATACTGCAAATATACAGTATAAATATTGCAATACTTTCATCAGCCGGCCACAGAATCAATCACCGGCAATTGTTCAGCAATAGATAGTGATTAACAGACATCTAGTTAAATGAAAATCTTCAAGATTGAGTAATACTGAAGAAAAACAACCACAAGAGCAGAAGAAGGTTCAATAAATGAGCCCATCTTTTCCTTCTCCCTCCTTACAAAATCCAAGAGTATGCAATTCTTGAAATAGCTAGATCTGCACCCACCATCTCCGCTGGTCCCGCTATAGTTTGTTCCGAACACAGCAACATAGTAACGTGGCTCCACAAACCCTACATTATTAATGTTGAAGAGCTGAATTTGTGTGTTTTCACATTCAGTAATAATTGTTCTACATGTCTGATTTTAGAGGCGTACTGCAGCCATCAACAGCTGGGGGAGTTCAAATTGTTATTACAGTGTTTTATCGACAACACTTCTCAAGCAAATACCATTAGAAAATGATTGCTACCAAAATACCCACCTGTTTGGAAACCCACTTGTGTGAGGTTATTATGAAAGTCGAATTCCCTGTGTGGGTTTCTCATAATAACACCATACTTTCTCATAATTCTCAGATTGAATATCATTATGAGAAAGTTTTGGTCTTATACTTAATATCTTAAACTCCGCTGTAACATCTTTACATATTACATATCGACAGTAAAGGCACCAGCACTAAGGACAAATCGAAGTGTTTTGTTGCTTCCTGCATTTAAAATTTGTCAGCAGTTTTTTTTTTTTCTCACTCCTCCTCTCTACTTTCTTTTTCATAATTAATGGCACTAAGTGAGGAAGTGTTCTCTGGTTCAAACACACCCATGCCATTATGTACAAAATGGTTTCATCTGCTGATTAACAAATGTAGACTGTCATTTCCTCGTCCAGTAGAGTGTTGTAAGTTTCTCTGTTTGGACTTTTTCTAATGATCTAAACTGTCAGTGCACATTTTCAAACCCATGAGATAGCTTTTAGCAAAATACGGCAAAAGCAAAAAGTTATTTGCCCATTTCTGGCTGAGATAGATAATACTTCAGGCAGACATTAAAATTAAATTAAAAAAATTTAATAAAATACATATATATATATTTAAAATAAAGAACTATTATTGAACTGAACAAATAATTCAGCACATTGATTCAAGTCACTACTAAGCAAATCACAATGAACTTCCCATAAGAGTCTAAAGTGGTAACAGAGCACAGTGTGTTTTATCACCCATATCATCAATTATTTTTTGATTGATCAGTTCATAGTTTGGCTATAAAATTACATTATATTGTTAAAAATGGGCTTTTACCATTTCCTACATCCCTAAAAACCCTCAAAAGCAAATCCTGACATTTAAGAAGCTGGATGAAGGAAACATTTGGTTTCGTTAAAAATAAATGACATAAACAATTACTTGAATACCAACGTAGTTGACAATTAATTTTCTGTTCATCAACTAACTGCCCAATCATTAAATCTCTGCACACAATCCTAAGAGGAAAACTGATCTGTGCTGCTGTGCCGCATTCACTGTCCCATGCAGTGTAAACCATGTCAGATTTATAATGTGCAGTTCATATGTGCTGTCAGTACATAAAGTTTATCTGTTCAGCCCTTCACTAAATTCAATAAAGTTCTATTAACTAACCTCTTAAACCTGACTACATGAGTTGTGTTTGCAGAAACAACATTTTTCATGCATTAGATCGAAGCTGCATTTTTTCCACTCAGCAGATCCATTTGTCTATACGACGGTCAGTATTCAATTCATCTTTATTGAGTCAGCTGATACTGATGTGAGGTTATGACGGGGCAGGGTGGAGATAGCTCACAGCATGAGACTCGACAAGACTGAAGTGAATTACTGGTGCCTCGAAATGAAATTCATCAAAGCTAACTATAATTGAGATCTTCTATCAAAATGCATTTTCCCAACCTTCATTCATCATTAATCCGTCGCTAATATAGACACAACTGGAACTGTCGTCATCTGCTACAAAGCATTGCACTAATGAGCCACAGACCCTCCAAAAAAACCCCCAAAACACAGTAGGCATGGATGGTAAGGTTGCTGTTCACCCACAAACGTCTGAGCATACTTGAACGCACCGCCAATGTAAATTTTCATCTCCCCAGCTTATCGCAGCTAAGCTGTGTTTGCTCAGGACAAGAATTACTTAGGGTCCTCCTGTGATTTGTAATAACTGCAGAGGTTGTCTGTCTTCATCATCCCGTGCAAATCTGTTGGCTTTGTAATCTGTAAAATAAAACATGAAGCTGTATTAAGTATTAAGCAGTGATTTTAACCCATAGAGAGTGCATATAGACTATTGTATGTTTGATATTATATTTCATGCTCTATGTCACCAGTAATTATAGTCCTTATTATTTACCTTTATTAATTATTACTTTTTTTCCCTTTTTTTCTGGCAATTTGAAAATACACATAAAAACATGTGGAGGGAAATGTAACAGAAATCCTGACTCTCTTGTCCACCACAGGCTTCCTCTTTAACACAACTGCACTTTTTACCTACTCCTCACAGGCCGACACGTTTTCTCTGCAAAATTTCCCCGAACAAATTACTTAAAACTTTTTAAATCCAATCAAAATGTATCACATCTCTTCCTGTTATTTGCACAATCCTCCACCAGAATGCAATTGTAATAGAGACAGAAGCATCTTCCCTGCAGACAAGCATCAGTGTGCTTCAGATCACTAACAGCAAAAATTAGGTGCAAAAGGCTTAGTTCCCAGTTCCCAGCTAATTTCACTCCTGTTTGAATTGGGCTTTAGGAAGAATGTTCACAGAATTAAGTCAGATCTCTTATTTACATAAATGCTTGAATTGATGTAATAGAAAAACTTGATTTCATGTCTTACGAGATGTTTCATATAGGTCTAAACATGTAGTCTTGTAGCATTATGTCGTAATATATCATGTACAATATGTCTATTGTCATACGTAATCACTATATACATATAAACCAGTCTGCAAAAGATGATGTTGAGCTCAAGTGGAAAGTGAACTTGATAATTTGTTTTCAGACGGGGTGAAATGTCTGAGTAAAGAGTAAAAACTAAAAGGCAAGTTTAACTCAAGGTTTTACTGTTTTTAAGTTCAACAGTTCAGTGCTTCTCTTTCTAAACTGAATTATTAAAAGGAAAAGTGCTTTCAGGCAGTTTTCATGGACAAAATTTGCAGACAACAAAAGCAAGTAGAAAAGATTTTTTTTATAATGAAATTAATGAGAGGAAATTAAATTAAAAATGTGAATGAATTTTTTACGTGATTAGTACAGCTAACTTATCTCACTGCCTATATATCACATGAATAAAAGTTGTAAAAAAATATTGAGTCAGTTTGCTGGCATGAAGAAAAAGGTGAAACTATCATAGTGAGAAGATTTCCTCCGCTACATTTCTGCCACTTTGTCTGACATCCTGTCCTAAAGTCCATATGAAAGTATCCAAAGTGCGATCCACCTGTGCCCCTGAAGATTTTATGAAAACTTACGATCATGTTCGTGAAATGAAGAGGTTGTAAAAGTGTTTCATTCCCTTGTTCTCAAACCTTTCAACCTTTTCCACCCATCACCGTACAGCTTATGGCTCCGTACAGTGACTGTCGAAGATCCGGTAAATGTGAGAAGTATCTACATGACTCAGCCGTCCTCTACTGTGTCAGACACATGTTGCCTCGTGTTCATGACTAACTGTAAGTGATGCTGCGAGGACTCTTCACCTGTGACCAAACTGCTTGCCCTGGCGTACAGACGTGTCATTTAGAGTTTAATTTAAAGTCAACTGCAACAAATTTAGAATTGACTTATGTATAGTAAACTGAAGGTCTTAGGATGTTTTTAATGTTTGCACGTGTGCTGGGCATTTTAAACAATCCTCTGATATTTTAAAGACCTAACAATTGATTTATAGATCGACTGTCATTATGTCATCATGTTGGCCAGATTTACTGATGATAAAAACAATAGCTAGTTGCAACCTCAGAGCAACTGTAGCCACCAGATTATTTCTGTAGGTGTAAAATATTTTCCTACGAAAACGCCAAGACAACTTCGCTCCCGGCTATTGGTTATCTGCTTTCAACACAGAAACCAGATGAAATTCTCACTAGCTTGGAAAGCTGGGGGAGGGCATCTGGTTATGGGGGAGCTAGAGAAATGGCAGCATTAAGTGACTTATATTTTCACAGCTTTTATTATACACCTTTGAGTTTATAAAAAAACTAAATCAAAACTTATTGTCACGATATGTGAGCTTTTAATTTAAAAAAAAAAAGACTACTCCAATATAAAGGAAAGATACAGAAGAGGAAAAGAAAAGTAATGGTGACTCACACAACTATTTGTACTGTTTCTGAATCCCCCGCTGCTTTAAATTAACAATACCATGAGCACACAAATGGTTTTGGTCGCATTATGGAACAGTTGATGCCTAAAGCTCTGCACTTGCATCCCCCGACTGTCTGTGCCTCTTCCTGGTAAAAGTGCAAGCCATCAAATATTCACAAATGCCTCTAGAATGCAAATGCTTAGCATAAAAATAGATCCAATCCATTTTAAGGAGGTGATTCGGTGCAGAAATGAAGTCATTACACTCCCCCCCCAAAGATAATACTCAGAACTTGGTCTGTATTTGCATGGGGATATCTCAGCTGAATTATACACTGAGGAGAACAACAGTTGGTGCATCGCAGCCCCAGAAATGATTTCTTTACAACACTTTCGGTTACCGTCCGTAGTCCTCTGAAGGAGGTGCATTTGTCGCTGTCAGAAATGTTGAGTGCAAGGTGTGTAAACTGTGTACACAGTGTACGCCGCAACATGTGGTCAGACTTGCCTCTCGTGTGTTAGTCACTCTGTCTAGAAATGCGGAATAAGATGATTCAACTTTTCATTTTTAATTGACAAATCTGTGAAAATGACAAACCTCGATCTTGACTTGTAAGATCACAGAGTCTTGATATTGCTTTGATGTTGATATTGGAACTAAAACTGTGCTTCTCTTCCCCACTTGTTCATAAGATTGCACTCTAAAAGCTTTTGGAAAGGTTTTGGATCTTCTGACAAAACATGATAGGGGGATGTAGCCATCAGGCAGCGCTTTGTCAGCTCGGTACAGAGGCCAGTGGCTGCCATCAGCAACCAGCCAGCAGCCAGTCCGCCTGGCCTGAGGTGCAAACCCACACTGCGCAAAAAAATCCCCTGTCATGTGCTTTTGTGGGGCATCTGCTGTGTGGTGATAAGGGCTGGGCTGTTTCACTTTTTGCAACACAGCACAGAGTTTTGGAGCTAATTATTTATCTCTTTGTATTGTTGTCGGAATTAATGTTAGATAAAACTCTCTCTCAAACTATACGTTCTGTGGCGGAGTCATGATTCGTGATAGTGAGTACACAGCAGGATGTTAAGAAAAATGTGATGTGCAAAATTTAAGAGCACATCTGCTACACTCTGATTACAGAACTGAAACACAGAGCAAATAAACTCTCATATTTCTGTGCTCAGAGCCGTCTTTGCCCGAGCATCAGAATCAGCAGCCTCAGGTTCAACACATTGAGGACTCACTGGGCTTGTCAGCGATCGCTGTGGCTCCACAGGCTGAAATGCTGCTTGGTGCCTCCTGGACAGAACATTAACTGTTGGTTGGTGGGTTCTTTTCAGGTGGTGCGCTGAGGCTCCTCGCGCCTCGCCTCAAGCTGCAAAACATTCTTTTCTGTATTCTGTATACAATAGAGGAATCATGTTCTCTTTGTATATTTGATAATGATGCTAATGTTGTAACAAAAATAATCAGTGTATATATATATATACAGATATATAATATATATATATAGGCCTATCCTTAGTGGTCTGACTAGTTTTCTTGTTTGGTTGGTCTTGGGGAGGGCTTTGTGCACAAATGCTCACTGTAGATGAATGTTTCTGGTACTGCCCAACAGTATGCTCATGGTAATTTGATTGATGCAATAAAAAATAGTTCTTAATCACTTCAACTCAACAGCCACACAGGCAGTTAACCAGCAGGGGGGCTGGTGTTGTTAGTCACTGCTTACTCCCATCTGTGATTTGAGCATTCCCTTCACTGAGTAACGTACAGAGTGCTGAGTGTGAGCTAGCTAGGCCTCTACTTTGTGTAATGTGGGATGAACACAGCACTGCGTCTGTGAGAGCCACAGATAGCTGAGTAGACGTTGAAATCGCATGAACAAAAAAAAACAACCTCTAGCTGCACTATCATATAGTTTCTATTTTCTTACAAAAAAATGAATTCAAATTTCACTTTAACATATTCCTCTCCCAAATGAGATAAGCTGTTTTACACATTCATAACTGTTGTAGCAAGTCTGGTGTTTCACATAGTTTGTTTATCACTGACAGGCTTTTTTTTTTTTTTTTTTACGTTTTCTACCAGAGGCATGATAAGCCTCATTACTGGCCTTTAGCTTGTTTCTTCACCCTGAACGGGTGATGTGAAAGGTGCAACACATTTAGCCAGCTGGTCTTGCAAATGGAGACAGCCTGAGGCTATTTTTCTCCATTTCCTCCTGAATGAGCACACCAGTTCATTCTTGCATCTGGACTGCGAGGTTTTATATGACTGAGGTTAATGACACCTATGATAATAAAATGCGTCTCATTTTGTGTCAAAGTCGATTTTAATTTCCATTTTATTTTCCCAGTTTTTATTTTTCTTTTTTTTGGGTGGTTTACTACGTGTTTTATCGATTGTATTCTTCAGGTGGATTTTGAATTACAAACAACTCTTGCAATATTATTTGTATTTTAGTCATTTACGTGATAGTCAATAAAATGAAAAAACAAACACACAAGAGAGCAGTTGAATTTCTGTAACAATCACTTTGTCCTCTATGTTTTATAGTAAGTGCGAAGTTTCTCAGGCTTTTACATCTTGTACTTTATGTTGTGTTTTTCAACCTCTGTTGAAATGAGCATCAAATGAGCAATGCATGGTTATACAGTGATATCCATCAATATTTATCATAGTTTGAAATGTTGGATTCTGTTTGTGAACCTTCAGTCCGTGATTTCTAGAGCTCTTCATTTACAACACACCATGTTTACTTCTACATGAAAGCAATAAACCAGAGGGAATGAGAGAAAACATTTAGATGAAGTACAACCTCAAAGGGCTCATTAAAAAATCTCTCTAAGAAAGGCAAGGGCAAACAACAAATAAGGACATTGAAAACCAATTGTAGCAGATGTCAACACGGCAAAACATGTTTGTTTTGTCTCCGTAAGATGTAAAATTTAATGTAATGTAAGCTGACCTCAAAGCTGCCTTTTTAAAGCGATTCTTATCTCTTATCAGATCAGTGTCGTTGGAAACGGTCGACAAAGACGTGAAAGATAAGATAACGATAAGATAATCATCAATGTATTGACATTGTTGAAAATATCAAGGAGCATCATGTTTCACACGGAGTCTACAGGTTTTCATCTGAAACAAAGACAGCACTAGTTTATTTGGAAATGGTATGACCGATAAAGTCTTCGTGTGAGTAAATTAGAGCAGAACAGAAAAATGAAATAAGGAAATACATAGGGAACATTTTTTTTGAATGTGTATTTCTTGAACTACTGCTTGAATTTTGAGACTACTGGGATTGACAGCAGCTTCATCACATTTCAAGCGGGTGTTATCCCTCCTCCACAGACGGCTGTACAGGTTGACCCAGAGGTTATTTCTCCTCCCTCTGAACAGAAAGGAGAAATCTTGATTGATATCATTGTCCAGGCCTTCAGCTAACTTGCAGATGTTGAGGATGGATAGTCAGTTACCAAACCTCAAGAGCTTAATCTTTTTTTTTTTTTTTTTCTGAGCCTCTCTGTCCATTTCCACTAGCTAGCTTTTGTCTCACTTTGTCTCGCACTCCGCTCTCTTGTCAGCATTTCCAGCCACAATAATGTTGAAATAACCTCCACTGATTTTAACCCACAACATTGACTCACATGCCTCGCATTTGTTTTTGTTACAGAAATGTCTTTCTCCAGCTTTTACTTCCCTCAGAAATGCACTTGTCCTGGTCCTTGATGGTTTGTCTCAGCTGAAGTCCAAATCCTTCCTGATGCCTGTGTCAGAGAGCCAAAGAGCAGGAAAAGTGACGCGGATTTAAGACAAGCAACACATTTTCCAAAACTAACTTCCACACTGGGATCAGTAAAATATCATCTTGCTTTCGTTTAGAAATCCATGTCAGTAACATTTTTATTTTTTACCCAAAACACACATATGTTTACTAGTTTACACAGGCAAAGTAACAATGCAATTATATACACTTTAGTACTGTTACTAAACCCTGTTTACACGCAGCGGGTCAATAATCAGATATTTCCCTAACCTCCTTTGTTAATGTGGAAGCACAGCTCACTTATTTTACAGTAATACTCATAATGACACAAGAAGTTGCCTCCTGAGTTGTATGGGTGTGCAACCCTGTCTCTGCAGACAATATATCCATATACTGCTCATTTGTTCAATTACATTTTGTTTTGATAAAAAAGAAAAAGTAATCCAGGTGGCATTACATTTCTTTCCAAACATAGGCTAATTGTTGTTGCATTGTATGGAAATCTAATTTGTAGGAGACAGAGTTGGTGTGTGTGTGTGTCAGGAGGCTGATGCTGCAGTTAGATCAAGGCTCTGTAGCGGGAGCGCTCAGCTTTACCTCAGTGTGAATGTGTCTGAATTACACAAATAGTCAACTGCTCAGTGGAGGAATCTAATTCTGGAGGATATTTTCAGTTTTAGTTGGACTTTTCATACAAAGCTTCATCCTGTCACACTGCTGTTAAAACTATGCTTTCCCTTTTTGAAGTCTTCGTCATACACGTGTACATTTAAAAACTCGTTCCGCCATGTTTCCTGTCTACGTGATGTTTCAGAAATCAGGTTATTGAAGTTTAAAAACAAAAGAAAAGGATTTTGAAGTGCACGTAAACACACTGAGTTACAGCAGCTCAGCAGAAGGTCAGAGTCACAAAACAAAACCTCAGCACAAATCTCCAGAGATGAGCAACTTTTTGCAATAGAGACCTGTTCTGGTTATTAAGTGACCTGTGCCTTATTTTCCTGAAAACTCCCCAACTGAAAAAATCAAGGAGCTCTCCATGTGAATAATTGATACTCGCCGGTACCAGCCATGAACAGAGGCCATGATCAAAAACAAAACATGAAATAAAATACTGGATGTCTGTATCCGCCATACAAATCCATGTAGACTTCATTAATATAGAGCAAAGACTTCTGTTTCTGTGCAGCGAGTATAAGAGAAAGACAAACTCTGCAGTGTTTTAAAGATCCTGTTAGTACTTGTCAGTGAAATATTAAACACAGCGTGTCAGAAACCTTCACACTTCTGAAGATCTTTTCCCATTTATTAAAAAAATCTCTTCATGGAGCGTTGCAGTTGGAGGTGAACATTACTGTACAGCTCAGCTGGAATTATTTTCATTGTTAGAAAGACATCAAAAAATCATTGTCAATCGTTGACGGACCTCGACTTACTTGAGCTTTAAAGTTGGTGTTCATATCATGATCCTTTAAGAAACTATAATGAACAGACTGCAGAGTCTGTTTTAATTTTTCATTCATTCATTCAAGTTTTTCTTTGTTAAATCATGTGGTTTAATCTAATGAATCTAATTGCCATTCTGGAGCAAAATTTAAATAAATTAAAATAAAAAAAAAAAAAGCAAAGAAACAAAAGATGTCTGTTCTATAACTTTCACTTTCTCTCTGCATCACATTAAACACATGCAAACACAAAGCTTTTGTCAGCTGTCTGTCAAACGGCCGGTCCAACACTTCCAGACTGAAATATCTCAACAACTATGGGATTGATTGCCATGAAACTTTGCACAAACAGTCATGGTCCCCAGGGGACTAAAATATTGATTTAGCATTGCACTCCTGTCAAACTGACAGTTTTATATCATAATCAGAACTGATGCATCAAAACCAGAGATAGAACCAGACCTCATTCCCCTGACGTTTCCTTTACTGCCACCAGCACAACAAATTCTTCACTTATCTTGACAAATATCTCAACAGCTTCTCAATGGACCGGGACAAAATGTTCTACAGACACTCACAGTTCCCAGATGATTCATCCTCATGACTTTGGCGATCATGAAGGTGATATTTATCCCCCCACAGGATGAATTACAAGTATAACCTACTTTTATACTTTATGAACACATGCCTGCAACACTAATGCGTTAGAGCTGCTGCTGTACTTTGTGTTTAGTGCTAATTATCAAATGTTAGCGTGCCAAACTAAGATGGTAAACATTAACTAATACTAGAGTTCTTTAAGCTTAGCTATTTGGATAGACAGTCAAGAAAACAATAAAATTCAGTCGCGTACAAAATAAAAACCACAGTAAAAGCACTACAACACATTACATCTTCCTACATACACAGTAGTTCAAGGTTAGGGGTTTATTTGCAGCTTTTTTGCTACTGGTTTAACTAAAGCACTCATCCATTTTGTCAGCTGCACTCTGAGTTTAAACAAAGACCTGACTTGCTTTTTCTCTTTAGGTCATAGGGGACGCTGAAATATTTTAAGACCCCTTTTCCCGGTCTTCTGCTCATGTATTTTTCAGGACTTTCTTTTTGTTTTGTGTCTTTTTTTTTAACTGTTTAAAAACCTCCACAGTGATCACAATTCAAATGTTGTTCAAGTCAATTTCCATTTGTCTGTCCCCATACAGAACAAAATGTTATCAGTTCCTCCCTAATTGAGCTGATTCTTACTCGTCAGGGTGTGCAAACCAGCAAATGGGTTTGATGGAAAATTAAAGGAAAAATAGGTCTTGCTTGAAAAATGCAAGGGGTTATACTTGAAACGTCATCGCCAGTATATAATTGATATTTGCTCCGAAAGATGGATGCCCTATGTGACAGATTAATGGCATTCTTCACCCTGTGTTTTTCCATGCCTTTTAAGTTTGCTCTCAGGTGAATGTTCTGAAATATTTCTGATTTATATCCTACCCTGATGAGTGCTTTTCTGAGGCTACACCCGAGACACCAGTTTATAAAGAAACCCCCACCACCCTCCCCATAAAGGACAAATGATGTTAAACGCAGGGCACAGATAAAACTTGCCAGATAAAAAGTGAAAAGATAGAGCAAAGATTTTTTTCTTTCACAGGCTGAGTGCTGAGGAAGTCAGATCTGATAGGGTGTTATAGAAAAGGCATTGCAGATGACTGGATTTAATGGAATGACAAATCCAGCTTTTCAAGTTGAACAGTGGGAATGAGAAATGCGGTGCAGGAGCAAAATGTCCAGAGCTTGATATCAAATAACGCCTGCGCTGTCTCATAAGATCTACTGTTGTTCAAAGGAAGGAAAATATTGCAGCGAGTTGCTCAGAATGTGTTGGTTTTAATGACATTGAATTTGTAAAGGAGAGTCCTGCTCCTATACAGGATGAAAAAGCACAAAGAAAGCTTTTGTAGCCTTCTGAGGGGCACGAGTGATTTCAGCGTTTTAATGAGGAGAAATGAACAAAAGCGGTAGAGATGACAAAGGCCACTGCAAGTAAACATGACCCTCCTCCTAAGTTCTGCCACTGCATATCCACTCGTGGGAATAAACAAAGAGACAGACAAAGCTACACACCCCTCTCTTCTTTCAAGAGGAAATTGTCAGTGTGACGTGCCAGCCACTGATGCATCCTAATGAGTGAATTTTCCCTTCCTCCAGAGCCAGTCACGGACTCCTGTACAGCGTCTTTACAGTAGTGGACACAGCTTCCCACCCAGTAAACAGACTAATTGGTTATTAGTTTTATTTACTGTCAGAAAAGAGAGGACTTCCAGTGAGCGAGGAGTAATATTTATACTGTAAACTGTAATTGTGCTGTATGTGCAAAGCTGGTCGCGGTCAGTGTGTAAGAGCGGCTGTGTTCTGCAAACACAAGCATCTTCTTCATAAGACACTTTACACAGGTAGATAGGTAGGGCTCCGGATGTCTACAGTGTTCTCATCTGTTTGTTTTTTTAAGCTCTGTTGACAAGCTGTTTTACAAGCTGGTCATCAGTTTATCAAACTCGCATTGATTGATTTCTTTCGGCCAATTAGGGGCATCACAACAAGATGTAAATACAGCATTGACATTCTGTCATCTTATATCTTTTAAGTTGTTATGGAAAAGCATATCAGTAAACACTTATCCAGGAGGAATATTAGCATTTATTTGGAGTCGTGTTTCAAGCCACCCAATCAGAGTGAATTCAGTCTTCACTCTTGTTGTAGCTCTGCTTTGTTCTCCACCAACTCCTGAGAGAAGTATATCCGTCAGTGTTCACCAGCTAGGCGCTTTGTGTGCAGGAAGCATAGAAGTGTGTTTTATCAAAGCTTTTTCACTGAAAACAGCCACCTGCTGATGAGAGCCAAAACAAAATAGTGAAGCTGTGGAACGTAAACCTGAAAAGACGGTGAAAGGCACTGTGCTCCACAAAGCTCAGAGGAACTGTAGAGTCAGGTGATAACGCTCTGCGGGTTTGTCACTGTAAGAAACACCTTTCACATTACACATTCTTTTGACCTACTTTTAATATAAAGACCTTAAATAGTGCTGCCGTAAAGCTGGTAACAAAACAAATCTTGCCACAAGGACTGCTGTCATCTTATGAAACCAAAACTTACAAAGCCCCTGTGCACCATTATTGTTGCCCTGTATTTTAGTCTGTTTTCTTCGAAGCTTTGCAGATTGCAGATCTTGGCACAACATGGAAGTAAATATCTTAGTTCATTTTGCGAAAAATCCCCAAAACAACACTCTACTGCCGTACAGTTAACAAAAACTTGTAAACCACCTGCAGAAAATTCCTGTGATGAAACCAGTTGTGTTTGTAATGAATCCTGCTGTGTTCATTAGCTGGCCGTTAAGGCACAAATTGCGAGCCAGTTAGTTACAGTAAAAACTAAAAACCTTACAGTCCTGGTGGTTTTATAACTGAAGGACTGACTGACTCACATGTGGTCTGCATCATTCTGTTCTTCTGTAAAATAAGAACAGGAATATTTTCAGCTTACACAGATAGAAAGCTGTTATATAAATGTCTGTGCATGGAGAGGACCTTGCACTGAGGGTGTATTCCACCTCAGTCTTTAGACTAGACTATGGACTAGCCAGAGGGTTGTTTCTTGGAGAACTAACCTCTTGTTATAAACGCAACAATGGCTGAAGCTCAGCGCCGCCACCACCCGCTCCCGGAAAGAACTCTTCCAGCCTGCCAGCAATATGTCCTACTACCTGCATCTGAAAAGGTAAAGGCATGAGCAGAACAAGCTTAGTCATAAAGAGATGAGAGCAAGACTCACCTCCTCTGTCACTGGAGAAGTAGAGCAGTTTTAGCTTAACAGTACTTCTGAACTGAACCTGTCTCTTCACCCGCTCGCATGTCAAAAACAAAAGGCCCTCTTTGAACACAAGCTACACATTTAGACGTGTGTGTTTGAAAGAGGTTAGAAGGAGGCCGTCTACGTCAAGCTGTTGCTTAATGTAAGTTGTTGTATTTTTCTATTTATAACTCTTACGTTCGCACTCGGAAGAGATGCCAACATGGTGAAGTCGAACTAGGGGGGAAATCTCTGAGCAGAACACAAGACAAACACATCTGAGCTGTGATGGATTCCAGGCAAACCCTCAGTCTTAGACTCTTAAGTCTGTTCGCACAGCAGTGAATTAATTGTGGGGACATTTGCTGCTCTGACCAGAACACCAAACATGCCTGATGTTTACATTTATAGACAGAACAAAGCCTCTTGAAGAAAGCGGAACACAAGACAAAAGTAAGAAACAACCGCTAATGGCTCCGGAGAGACACGTCGGAGACTCCTCTCTGGCAGCAGGGGGGTTGATGTCATGCCATGACTGTTGTTTAATCTCTGGGTCTACATATAGAAGAATGGAATATTTTCAAAGAAGGGACCAAATCAGCAGCTTAGTCCTGTGTCACTGCTTGATAGACATAACCAGAAAAGGAACTATCATATGTGCCTTAGCACATGTGCACTCATGCTACAATGTCCTGAATTTATTACTGTTCTTTGAATGTGTGTATTGGTATTCTTACTCCTGATAGGTTTGTTATCATTTATAGGTTGTGCCTTTGTTAAATTCATATGTTCATATTTCCATAACCAATAGACATAAACAAGTGTTTGATCTCCTTAAATAGTTATTTAGGAATTTGTTTTAACAAAGTAACATCATTAAGCATGTGACATTGGCCTCTACTAGACATCGTACCAGGAGGGGGTGTAGGGATGCCACCAACCAAAAAATGGTGAATGTGTGTGTGGAAGCATGCACTGTTGTCGAGACCGAACGTGAAAAGCAAAATGATCTGATTAAGCTGACAGCTGCTTTGATAGCAAGTCTTAGAAACACCTGTGTGCCCTGAAATTTTGATGTGGATGATGAGATCTGTTTTATGCCAAAGTCTTCTCCTCCCCCTCAGTCGAGTCAGTATCAATATACAAAGAATATTTTGACTTCACCACAGCTTTGATGTTTCGGCTTCATACGCCGCTCTCATTATGTTGGATGTAAAATGCCACAGTGACAGAGGATAAATTGCAAACCGTCTGCTTTAATTGAAGGGTATTTACAGACAGAGGAATCAGAAGAAGTACAGACTCATTTTTAAATTTGTCTGTTGACAAGGTCAAACAGGGATCCTCATCTGACTTAGACAATATTCATTTATCGCTTTTAGTTTGTAGTTAACTATCTATGATTTATATAAGCAGCTGACATTAATGTGGCAAAACAGAAATGAACTGTGTTTTGGTTTAGTGAGTAGTATGGCAACATACTGTAAATGATGTCTACATTATCCCTTAAATTCATGTTGGTGACTGATTTTTTTTTTTTTTAATTAGCTTTTTCCTCAACCATTTATACAGCAAATGTCGAAAACAGTTCTTTCACACCTAAGTGGCTCCCAGTTTCCCAATAATCATCTATCTTGGAAGTTAAGAGGGACTTAAATTCCTACTCATGCTTCCTGAAGCAGTAAACTGCATGTTTTTTTCCGCTACATCATAAATATAAGTCACTTTTCCTGTGTCTTCATCAAAAAAAAAAAAAAGATTTATATTTTATATTTCTTGGTTTCATGATGGTGCCCCAAAGTTTTTCATGAGTTCAACAGAAAACCATTCCGATATCTGTCTATGTAGATGGAAACCTTATTTCAATTCAGCCAGTCAAATCTTGCATAATGTGAGTGTTCTATCACAGGCGGAGCAGACGGTCGCACTGAACCACACAGAAGCAGCTACAAAAGAGCCACAGACAACAGCTCACATAAGCTTTTCTGCTAAACTCTTCTTCTTCTTATCCCCTGTCTTGTCCTGCACTGTAGCTTGTTGAACCAAACTGAACTACACTGCTAACATCAGATATGTTGCTAATTAGCTGCTCAGCTGCGGCGCATTAAGCAGCACATAAATGTACCTGCAAATGTCACTCGGTCTGTTTAAGTGCTGCTGTTTTCTTTACTCTTCAAAACCACTAACAAGGCACTGTCTTCTACAGAGCTTCTTTGCTTCTCCTTCCCTGTGGTGAACGTGCACTCTGGCAGCCCGCCAGCCGCTGTCAATCATAGACACCAACACACAGAGCAGGAGCATATCTGATATTTCCCCAAACACCTTGTTTTCTTCCTTTGGATAATATAAAATAAAATAAAACATTTTTAAAGTCTGTGGTACTGGAGATGATGCTTAGAGTGTATCTCCTACATACTGTATCTCACATCTCTAAAAACCACTCAAATATATGTTCAGCATCTGGTTCACACTGAAGATCTCTTGACCGAGATTTTGCCCTTTTATAGATTTTCACTAAAATTGTTATAAGCCCCCCCCCCCCAATAGAGTTTAGGGTTTAGACAGGCAGGTAAAAAAAAAATCTGCCCTACAGCACTTTTGTCAAAAGTCTACATCTGTACCACTGTGACTTAGTGTAGCACATGACAGAGTTATCTCCAAGGTGTCAAAACTGATAATGATTTGCATGTGAAATTCAAAACATTTTCCTCTCCACTGGCAGGAGGGGGATGAATAAACATAATTTGCTAAAAATCTTTGTGCATTCTGGCGCAGTTTCATCACTGTGAACTATTTTTTATGAGCTCCAATTTAATAATTTAAAATGGGCTGCTGTGCGTCTAAAAAGTTTCTGTAGGGCCTGGAGGGTTACTGTTCCTTTTCAGTGACTTCGTTGTCAAGTGTCTTAAGTTTGTTCTCTAGCCATTTTTGTTTTTGCCTGTGTTTATGACAATGAGTGTGCGCATGTATGTGCATATCTTTTCTACTGGCTCTCTCCTCTGTGACTGCACACAGCTATAACTCAGTTGCCTTGCTGTGCACGCACTGGAAGCACACTTCGTGCTGCAATCCACACACGCCCAGAGTGCTGCTGGGAAGCTTAGGGAATACTTCCCCTGTCTACACACATACACATACGCACACATGCTGTTCGCACTACTTATTGCCTCAGGTACTTGGCTGTGCTTTACTTGAGTTAGCACCGAGGTTAGTTGACTGAATGTGTACTCAGGGGGAAACCATTCTCCAAACAGCAAGGTTACAGTAAGTCACATGACCTGCTTGATTCAAAACACGTCATGTGAGATACTGTGAAATGTTTTCGCTTCATGTGATTCATGTAAACGACTTCAAAGATTGTACTAACATGTTTGTCAGATATCTATTGTTTGTATGTTGCCAAGGTTACCCTGTCCAAACAACACTACCCTGACCTAACCGCTGCTGTAGGGATTCACTGCTGAGGGAACCGTCTCTGTGGGTTTAATTAATCACCGCCACATGAATGGACCTTCAGGCATACTTGCCAGGACTGAAAGACTTTCAGAACTTTCATCCTGTCCTTAGTCTAATCACAGTTATGTCTTATGAAGAACTGAGACACTTTCCCTCTGCTTCACATCAGTGAGATTTTAACAGCTGTCTGTTGAATGTGAGGAGCTGAAGTTATTCCGCCTCAGGCTCGTAGCGTTCACTCTGCATTGTTCTCTCAGCTTGGATGTTGGTCGACTTTTTGATTTGTTAATGTTTCACAGATGAATAACTGCGTGTGTACAATGTTGTTTTGTTTTGTAAATGTGAGAGACTTTACTTTGGTATTTCTTAATTAGCCATAATAAATAACTGCAACTGTAGCTTTCATTACAGCTAAAATACAAACACTATTATAGAGAATAAAGCATTTTGTTTTGGTAAAATCTCATTGGTAATGTACATTATTACCACTGAATACATTATTATAGTAAATTTTTACACAGCTCCTCACCATTCAGAGCTAAAACACGTGCAGGTATTCTAGCTAGCTGACAGCATCTAAAGAAAGTAGTAATTTTATATTGGTTTAGCATTAAGCTTCATGTGTCATTAAAATTTAAAACAGAGCAGTTCAATATTTTGTAAAAGTATGCTTATTTGCTTTTTTGCAGTCAGTTGAGAAGAGACCTTTATGATGTCTGTCCGTTGAATATATATAGCTATAGCCCTCAGCCAGTTAGCTTGCCCGCAGCTAGTGAAGCAGCGAAGCCTGTAAAATGAACTTGTTGTACAACTATTTCTATATAAATTAAACAAATGAATAATAATGTTTAAATTAAATTAGAAATTCATCACGTAAATTTATGTAAACATAAACATGTCCTCAGATGTGTAAGAAAGGCACTGCATCGTTGGATTTTACAGAATACAGATCCTGTAACTATCACATTCCAAAGAAACTTACTGCAGCCTGAGCTCCTGCCTTTTCAGAGGCAGCTCTTTTTGTTTTGGTTCATAATGTAATCTCTTCACACCTGCCTTTGTGCTTTTGTCTTAGTCCTTACTTGGCTCTCTGCACAGTTTGTCACTCGTATGTTAAAACAATCTCCTCATGAATATTAACCTTTCCCAAGCTGCTTAAAACACACTAATGTTCAGACACGCACACGCACACACACACACACACACACACACACACACACACACACACACACACACACACACACACACACACACACACACACACACACCTACCTCTTTGTCTTACTATATTCATGGGGACTCATCATTGATAGAATGCATTCCCTCGCCCCTTCTCCTAACCTGACCCAGCACAACTGAATGTCTAACCCCTAACGTAAACCTAATTCTTACCCTAACACCAAATCTTAATCTTCTAACAGCCTTTAAATGTGCATTTAAGTATTTTGGGTCCAGCGTTTTCGTCCGGAACAAGGACCCTATAGGTATAGTGGGCTCCAGGGTTTCAACCCCCCCATCCCCCAAACACACACACAAATTTAACCTTGCCCTTTACATATGGTTTCACCAAGGTCCCAGCTTTTTCCCTCCTCTCCTCACAATAATGCCGTGGGTGTTTGAGGATTCTGAGTTCATGCTAATGTCTCACTACAAGATTTGTCTTCGTTTATTAGCCTAAAGTGTTCATTCATCTTTATCCTGCTCCTCTTCTTAAACTTAAAAGACAACATGATTTAAAACGGCTTAGATAAAAAATGGCACAAAACTACTACATGACAAACAATAATATTAATATTATTCAAAGAATAAATGATTCTTGTCACTCTTCTCCTAGCTTGCATTTCATTTCAATCTAAACAAGAAAACAAAACTGTTTATTATGTCTGGTAGACTGTGAATTGTTCCTGATAACCTCAGTCTGTCAGCAGCAACCTGAAATGTGAAGCTTTATAATGAAACTGGTCCATTTATTCTATTGTTGTATAGCTTCAATATGCTGCAGGGGACTGATGTCTTTGCTTTTAATGAAATTATTAAAAGACGATCCCAGAACCAATTTTCATTAGATTTAATTTCCTGCTGATTACGACATTTAATTGACAGTATGTCATTATTATCCATGACATGGAATTCAGTTTCACTCCAACCTTTGAAATTAGGTAAATTATTATGAAATATTATTTTCCCTCCATTTTCTTCTCTGGTCATTTTATTCTCTGCAGGAGTATAGGTGTGATAAGGTCAAACTAGTTTCTCTAAATTATACTGAGGCAACCTATCACACAGCTCACAGTGTTTTTCACCAGTTTCAGTGCACATCAAATGACATTTTCTTTTCTTAGCTTCATTGGGTCACCAGCAACCTCTCACCCCCACCCCCACCCCTATGTTTTCACAGTTCATAAATATCACTGTGCTGTTCAATAATGGTAAAGCTCATCTGACTGTGGCACATTGCATAATTTCCCAACAGGTACTATGAGTCAACAAAATTGCTGTTAAACAAAAAACCTGGGGAAGCTTTTGTGTGTTTTTTTTTTTTTTTTTTTTAATGTAGAAAAAAAATAAGGTTACACTTTCATTTCAGAGCGAGACACTGTAATCATGCAAGTGCAGTTGGGAAACTTTCATATATACTCTTCAAGATGATATCGTTTCATTTTTTTTTTTTTTTATCAGCTTTACCTACTGCATTTTTGGCATTTAAAGCACAAGCCTGTGGGTAAAGCACCCTGACTATTAAGCACACTCAGAGGTTTGCCTCTAAAGTGCATTAAAACCTCCTGGAAGCAGGACAGAATTTTTAACAGACATTTTTTTATGGAGTCTGGACATGAACTGAGTCCATCAACAAGGACCACAAGCAGTAATAGACTGTTTTTCACGCTAAGCTTGTGTTAAATGTCTCTCTGCTCTCAGTGCTGTCAGTGTTGCTCAGCTATACGATGAGTCAGGGCTGCTCTCATTTTGAGCCCTTTCAATACAAAAGGAGGTCTTGTGTGGGTTGAGAACACAAACAGAGAAAGCTACACTTTCTCCAAAAATGATCACACATTACCACTTGATTAATGATTACAGGAAGCCTGTGTGTTTTGGTCTAAAGATACCTTCAGGGAAATTAGTTTCGCTTTCCCCTCTGTTGGAGGTCAAAGAGCAAAGTCAGCTACAGAACAGTTCACCAGCTGCTGGTAGGAATTGAATCTTTTGTTCAAGGACATTATAGCTTCTCATCATGTGTATGAACTCCGGTGCTTCCTTTGAAGGACACAGAGTCAGTCTTTTTAAATCACAGGCCACCCTTCACCTGCTAACATATATTACAGCTCAAAGAAAACAGCATTTATCACTGTGATTATATTAGCGCTATCAATTTTCCACATTCCTTAAATGTCATCTTACGCACAACCTCACTGGAAGGTTGAGAGGCTGTGGCCTAGACAAATACTCATGCTATTTGTCTTCCTGTGCCTCCTAGAGACTCCAGGGAGAGGAGAGGACGGTCAGGCGGACACATCATTCTCTGATTCGTCGCTGTTCGCTCACTGGGGTCAGGAGCTCAGCCCGGAAAACCGGCGGGTGGCGTTAAAGATGTTCCAGTACTATGGATATAACGGCTACCTCAGTGATCGGCTCTCTCTAGACAGGCAAATACCAGACCTGAGGCCTGATGGGTAAGAGTGCAGGCAGAATGATGCTCAAACACTGTCATTTTTATATATGCTACTGGCATCCACACTAGATGCTAGCTGTTGGTATAGTATCCTATGTTGATTTTGATTGTGTGTAAACTGATGTTTCTCCTCACTTGCTTCTCTTGGTGATTACATTTGCCCTGAAAAGGTGCAATACTACATAAAAGTATCAAAACCAATGTGTGGTGCAGTGTAATCGTGGTATCAGTTAATATGTTTGTGTCTTCATGTAGGAGTGGGCAATTAATTCCTCTATCACAGTGCAGTGTATGTAATTTTATATTGTGATGTGATAATGAGTCTACAGCCACGCTAGAGGCACTGTGAGGCCGTGCACGAGCTTAATGCTCACAATCACAATGCTGACATGCTGTTGTCAAGCAGATATCGCAGATCATCATGTCTGTACTGTGCCATGTAAATATTATATCATGGTCCATGTTTACCAGCCATGTTGTAACATTTAGTAATTAGTAAAAAAAAAATAATAATTAAGTACAGCGGAGGCTGATTGACACTTTGTAGGTATTTGGTCATAAAACAATGTATTTGACCAGTTGGAATTTTGCCCTGATGGTGGCGCGAGATGAACAAATGTCATGGTGGCTTTAGAGATATGTCAGTCTGGACTAAGTAGCTGACAGACTGACATCGCCATCCCTGACTTTTTTTTTTTTTAATCCTATATTAACAAATATCTGCAAATATGATCTAACACACCCAGAGATATTAAAGGGGTAGCCACCATGCTATAACCAGCATGGTAAACTTACATTGTCTCAGTGCTGCAACTAAGTATAGCTACAAAGTTGTGAATTCATGCCCATTATAATTTCCCAGAGCCCGAGTTGCCGTCTTCAAATGAATTGTTTCATCTGACCAACAGTCAAACAATGAAAGAACTATGGAATTATGGCACTTTTGCTTGAAAAATGGGACAATTAACCAACTATCAAAATAATTTCTAGTTAGTTATATCGCAAACGATTAATTGAAAGATCATCAGTGCTGCATCTACAGTGCTGTTCTGTGCTGTTTTTTAAGTTCTGAGGACCTTAAGAGGCAGTTGCTCCGCAGAAGAACACACTGTTGTTCCCTCTCAAACACTGAGTGCCTCTAAGTGAAAACCATTAAAGAAAAAGACTGTACTTCTGCCTACAGCATTCAGTGCAAATACCTGCTGTTGAGTTGATTATATCATGTAGACGGATGAAAACTCTATTACTTGACAGTCAGCTTGATCAAGGGGTGATTCTTATTGTACCAATATGTCACACGTCCCCATGGATATCTGAAGCTGGCAGGAAAAAGGACATACTTTCCATTCACAGCATATAAAGTAATGGACATGTGCCTTTCAAAGCCTTCTGCTGTTATTCATGCACTGTGGGCACTTTGATTAAGTCCTAAGTCCTTTACAGGGAATTGTTCAGACCTTGCTGGCTGGCTGTGACTCTGTGACTGGTTTTCAACACAGCTTATATGTTCACATCACCAAGGTTACAGCAGCACACTGACATCCCGGTGCGAAAGTTTACACAGCTCAGAGAACTTCGGGGCATTTTCGCCACTGCACATCACTAAACTCCCTTCAGACCATCCGTTCCCACTAATACAGGCTCTGTGAACTCATCCAAAACTGTTCCAGGGGATACATTAATCACACACATTTTGAATCCATGTTTTCTTCACACATCTCCCAAACAAAGTGCCTTAACCATGCTTTTCTGTAAATAAAACATGCTCCTGTCAGTAATTAACAGCGTGATATGGTAACAGCCATGTGATTGTGGTTATATTCCACAGGCAGGTAAGACACCACAATCCCAGAGCAATTCAGTCTTCACGATTAAATTAAATTAAATGGTGATGTCAAAAAGATTATTATGGGGAGTTTGCAACAGATTTAGCCACCACCATCCACATACTGTTATTGAGGAAATAATTGCATGATGCATAATGCATTTGTGTCATTCCACACAGAAAACATCAATTTCAAAAAACATTATCTGCAGCTTTATGGCCATGTTTTTACAGCTCACTCTCTTATTTCTTAGAAACGAGCATCAGTCTTCTCTTGGGAGAAGAGGTCGGCCTCCTCATTCACAATGAAAATGTCAGGACACATTGTTTTAAAAGGAAAAGAGAGGACCTTGACTGACAGTCCTTAGCACATGGCCTTTTATTTATTGCTCCAAAACCAATCCCTTTTATAACTGCATCACTATTGCAGTAGCAATCTGATCATTATATTTCCAAATATCTGCTGGCCATGAACTTGTGCCAGTGCCTACATTTATACCTTGATTCATGAAAATAGGGTCCTGATACAGTCTGCCAAGTAGCTGGGTTGGCATGAAATCTGACATTCCCCGCCTCTCCGGGAATCAATGTCAAATGTATCTGTTAATCCTTCAGACAAGATGTAGATCTAACCATTGCCTCACCAAGGATTTGTTATTTCTCCTCCACAGGTGCAGAAACATCACTTATCCTTTAAACCTTCCTCAAGTGAGCATTGTGTTCATTTTTGTGAACGAAGCCTTGTCCGTCATCCTGCGGTCCATTCACTCAGCCATCAACAGGACGCCCTCCCACCTTCTCAAAGAGATAATCCTGGTCGACGACAACAGCAATAACAGTGAGCAGCATCATTTTTAATACAGCAATTGACCGTTTGTTAAACCCCCCCTCCCCAAACAGTGTGCATTTGTAGCAAGGTAACTATAGGCTATTCAGGCCTATTCAAGCTTTGGGTTTCTTGACATGTTAAGTTTGCATGTGGCTTCAGCAAGAAAGATACTCTGCATTTAAAGGATTTGGCGGCAGTGGAAGTATAAGGATAGATTTAACAACTTTCTGGGTTTTAACATCATCGGTTAATAATTTTTTAGAGAATCCAAGGGTCACCTACAGTATGTGACCTCAGTGTATGCAGAATCAGATCACAGACAGAGATTACTCTTAAAAGCCAAAAGAAACCAATGTGAGAATATGATTTATTATTATTATTGTGTGAGTTTGACTTAGGTGGAGGAACTTTGAGGCTGTTGGCTCCTAGTCTCACCCTTTCTTGACGATGTCTTGTGATCGTCATTCAGTTGCACACATTTCAAATGACTGGTCAGATGCTTATTGCCAATGTGGCTGACCTTTAAACTTGTTTTTTCAAACCAATTTTCATAAAGAAAAAAAATGGGGGGAAAAAAATGATTTGTTGATAAAAGTCCTTCAAATGTTCATACAAACTGGCTTCAGCACTACACACCACACGCATGCCGGTGCTATAAATCCTTGGGTGCCACCATAAACACAGTTCTTCTTCTGATGGTTTTTGGCATTTGGCAAACAGCTTTTTGGTGCATTAATGCCACCTTCATGTTCATTACTTGCAAATGGATTCATTCACCAGTTCAATGAACAGTGCTCATTTAGCACATTCATGCACAACACTGATCACAGTGTTGCCACCTGTCACACTTTTAGCTCAGAATATCCACTGTCAAATACAGTGTCTCACGCTGACCAAAACTATGTAGAATATCGGCTCCTTTTCCTCTTTTTCTTTGTGCACCATTTACACATGTGGCATAGTGGTAACTTCACTGTTTCGATCTTCTGATGTGGCATTGTGATCTTATGGTAGCCTTATCAACCTAAACCTTTTTCCTCACAGCAAACAGGCGAGCTGTTGCTCACAAATTCCAAGTTTATGCAGTGAAACGGTTTAAGGAACCAAGCTGCCGTGTTCACAATGAGTCAAGCACTTTCAAACCTTTCAGCACATTTTTATGTTTATTTTTTATGTTGTTTCCTCTGGAGAATGACTTTTTATTCCTGGCATGTCAGCTGAGTTATTAAAGGTAGTTATCAATTTTGCTGCTTAAATGTAATAATATTTGCAGTAGTGTCATTGCTGGAAGCATAGAACTTGTCAAATCACTGAAGTAAATAAAAATAAGGCAACAGATAATAGGCCTAATAATGAAAAAACTGTTTATTGTACTCAGCTTATTAGTTACTCTGCTGTTGTTTTCTCAGTGCAGAAATATCTTTATCTTTATGCATTCATAGGTATAGCAGTGGTTAATGAACCATAAATTCTATGTGTATTTGGATGTACGCCTGTATTTTGGTTTGCTGTGTCATTGCCTTTTGGAACTTCACAGTGCTTCACAGTGGTGGAATCTTTTTTTCCCCTCAAATTCATTTGATGGGTCATCTCACCCAAATTACCAATAAATAAATAAACAGATACATTCAACTAGAAATGAAACTGTTGTCACTTTTCCCTCATGGTGTCTGGCCACTTAGATAGCTAGATTCAATTTGAGATATCTGTCTCTAAAATTCCACCAATACAATGGAGGTGAACGGAATTATTTGGTACTGCGTTAACATCTCTTTCCACAAACAGTGCCATTGTTACTCCACACAACACAGTGTCATCCATTTTCACTGGAACTACTTTCTACTGCAAAAATAGTCCCTACAAAAACTGTCAATCATGAGGTCTGTGGAAACCAACCCACCAATACCCACCCACCCCCCCGCCATCCTCACTGGACAATGGCTTCCTGTCCTTATGAATCCCATTTTAACCCCTGAACAAAGTTTGAAACTAACTCATGGAGCTAATGTTATCATTTCATTCCAGCTGGCTAGAAAATAAAGTCTGCTTTTTTCTATATCTGAAGTGAAGGACCCAATTTTTAGTTATCGTTGTAAACTGTGCATCACATGTGCAACAATTGGAATTCAAACAACCATTTCAAAAAGTACTTTTCATCAGCTTTGTGCTAAAGGAGGCCTATAGTTTAAATATCACTGCTTCATGTGTGGAGAAATCGGTATCTGTGATATGTACTGCTCCTCTCATGGCCTCTAGACTCCTTTTAATGTTTTTAATTCGAGTCTGTGTTCACTGGATTGAACCGATAGATGAATAACACTAATTAGCTGCAGAGCCTGGATATTTGCCCTGAGGCAGATAACAATCCAGCAAGGTGATGAAGTGTTTGCAGATATCTTGTCTGCATTTGCAACCCTCATCCATACATCTGCATGCATTGGATGTTGTGTAAACAGTATTTGGTCGAAAAGATATCCAGTATATGCTGACAATGTGCAACTGCTGAGCTCTGTTCGCCCATTATTACAGAGACTGGCTGTGACTGATGTGTGAGAATACTAAAAGGTGACTTTAGTCTGCCGTGCAAAGCACAATAAGTTGTCTTGAAGTAACCTGTGAAAAGTGGACCTTGTAATTTACAGTGTAAGGCTTAACGACATTACAAAGGCAGAAAGCAGGCTATAAAACGGTAATGATACTGTGCCAAGGTCATTTATAGGCAATACACATTTAAATGGGCTGTTCTGCTTGTAACAAGGACTGAGACAACCATTAGGGGCAATCAACATGGCAAATACTGGCACTGGGAAGAATATGTTTACCAAAGTCAATTATGCAAAGCATGTAGCGTGGCCTGTAGCTTGCTGGAAGAGAATATAGATCACTTTGGTATTGTCTTGCTAACGTGTCTCAACATGTTGGCAAAAGAATGATCTCTTATTGACCAGGAAGGTGAATATATACAAAGTTATCCATTCATTAAAAAATGAAAAGGTGAAAACCCAAACGTTTGCTCCCATTCCTCCTAGCACAGGAGGATTATCACATCACATCTCATAAACATTCATATTTCATCACGTAATTGAGAGCTAGGAGCAGTCGCCTTTAGCTCCCTCAGATACCCAAATCATGCACTGACATTTTGCTGGTGGCATTTCACCCTGTTTGCTTGAGCACTCTGTCACACTGCGTCTGATAGGCCTGGTGTTATCATTATCACCATGACTGTGAATCTTATCTGTGCTAAATGTCATTAGCCCGCTGACCCGTGATGCTGCTGAGATTGCTGAAGGGGTCATCGTCCACAGCTAACCTCCCAGGCATCCACAGCTTTACATTAGTCATCCGCCACTGTCACAGCTCACCTCCGTGAGGCATTAGCATGCAGGAGAATGTGTAGCCATCAAGGGAGAGAAGGGCAAATTGACCTAGCTGATTCTGCCTTAATTGGATAATGTCCCAAGCTGTGGCCCAAGAAAGGCTTGTCTGTGTAAGAGCGAGGTTTTGAGAAGGGCTCACTTATTAGACAGGCTGTCAGAGGGCTTATGATTCAATACTTTAACTGAAATGATTAATACCAAGAAGTCTTGTATATGTGTGAGGGTGGACGATTTGGTGGCGAGCAACTAATTTCAAGCAAAATGTGCTTTGTCTATAAAAGAAATTAGTGGAAATGTCCATGACAATCTCTAATGGCCCGCAATGACTTCTTCCATTTGCCTGTTTTATCCTTTAAAATGTATAAATATTTTCTAATTTACTGACTTGACCAAGAAAAACACCAAATATTCCCATTTGAGAAGCTAAAACCAGTGAATTCTCTACCATTTTTTCTTAAAATTAAAACAATTACAATCAGATATTAAGATATTGCTGATTGTTGTCAATCGACTAATCAATGAATCAACTTGTCTTTTCAACTCCAATTAAGCTCAAGACCTGTATATTCATGTTTAGCATTTACAGCAGGTGACAAGTTATTACTGATCACTTGCTTCTCTTTGACACGTTCATCCAGCACCTCAGGTGTGCAAAGAAGTTCTAGCAACTGTTTAAAACCAGTTTGACATCCCGCAAGCAGTCTCTGCAGGTCTAGCCAATGAAAGCTGAATACACACAAAAGCTGGGACAATATCAGCACAAGCCAACAAAGCCGAGTTTACAGCACATACTGGCATAAAATAAAAGCAGAGCCCATTTGTACTGGAACTTCAGCGGCATGTGTTAAATGTTTTTTACAAACTGCCAATGGAGCCAGGGTTCGATATGAGCCTGTTGGAATTGTGGAGGACGAGCGAGTATCAGTTGGATATTTTAAACATGGATTTTCACAACCGCAGAGTTGTGTAGTCAGAAATTGCCAACTTGTGTAGTGCTAAGTACACAGCAACTGTGAGACCTGTATCCATGCCGATTTGCCATCTGCTGGGCCAGCAATAACGCCAGCGTGGTAATCAGTGGTGTTTAGTTTAAACACGCAGGAACAGAACATAGAGTATTTGGCACATAGACCAACAAGCTCTGTTCAGACATACAGTAACACAGAGTGATGGAGCGGCAACAGGTCGTAGATGAAAGGACACAGTTTATCCCATTCATCAATCAGAGATCCTTTGCCTGGTTATAAGCAGAACTACATATGAATGTCACTGTCACAATTCAATTCTGTGCACACTAAGAGAAAAGCTAAAGCCTTATAAGACTATAAGAGAGTGTTGTTGTGAATTAGAAAAACAATATCCATATTCAGGTAGTTATACACATTTTTATTCCATGTTATTTTGTCATATTGCACTGAGGATAGTATAGAGGTGAGCTAAATGGCATGTTCACCATTTCGTTGCTCACCATCAGCTTTGCTCTTTATCTTCTGAGACAGACCTTTACTTGTTACATTGAGAATGTGTTCCTGCATAACTGCACAGTGATGTAAGAAACCTGTTCGCATATTGTTCTAGTCCAACTCCATCCCAGAGCCCATTGCTTTCCAGCTGAGCTTCAGCAGGATATCGGTCCTGAAAGATTGATGACTGTTGGCCATCAGCCATTCCTGGTGTAATGAACTGTGCTTTATTATGATTTGTTATGAGGCATAGCACTTCATCTTTCTTGTTTTCAATTCACTCGCACCTCAGAATGTCTTAATTATTAATAGATTAGGAATTATTATAGACAGAGTAATCTGGTGGAACGTCATGAGCAGCTGCTTGCATGAGTAACTACAGTAGCTTTTCTCTCCGCAAACCTGAATTAGTAAAACTGAGTGTTTCTGAGCCGTGGCCTTCCTGGTCCAGAGTCCCTCTGCTTGAAGTTCTGAATATCTAATCAAGGGCAGGTTTACACCCGGGATGTTAACCGATTGCAATCAACAAAGAAGGACAGAAAACCAATCACTGCTCGTCTGAGTGGGATGCTATAATACTAAACATACATGTAGAGTACCATAGAGGTTCATGTTCAATGTAGCGCATATAGTGTGAGTATTATTCCTCTCAGGACTTGTTGATAGCAGCAGTTCATAATTTGAAATGACCAGCAGCTCCAATGGTATGATAAGTGAAACTCTATTTCTGACTGTGATATATTTTTACGAAATAATTGTATTTGTAATATTTGTATTTATTGACTCATGATGTCAGTTCTTGCCCAGGTACAGTTAAGACAAATTGAAGTAAGCGATGTCAGTATAATTGTGGCCACTGGTAGAGCTATGAAGCAATATTTTTACAAGCGGGTCTCTATTTTGTTAGTACAGTGCACATGTTTGAACACATGCTGGCAACAACAGACATCACAGTCCTACAGTGGGTTTGACAGGAAACCAGCAAAAACAATGTGACGGGTAGAAAATATGCTAATATTAAGTCATGAGCTGAATGAACTGAATGCAGATGGGCAGCGGCTGAAATAAATGAAAAAAACAAACAAAAAATAGTAATGAAAATAAGAAAACAATTTTTAAAAAGATCTAAACCAGCGTAATTTCTATCAAGCCATCTTGATTTTTTTTCTTTTTAGTGTGAATGCCTATGGCAACCTCTCACCCTCAGTTCATCATCAGCCCAAAGCTGTGAAGCTGTCCTCGACATGAAAAATCATAATCCTAATCATTCAATACTCATAATGGCCAAATACTATTTCGATTTTTAATTAAACTGATACATTGTTATTTTCTTATATTCAACAAAAACAACACACACTATACTTGCAATGTTGACATTTAACTTTTTTATTAACTTTAACTTGACTAACCTTTCACTAAATCAAGATGCCTTTGAGAGTTTATCTCTATCTACAATATTTATACAGATGGATGTCACATACAGTACAGTCTGTTTTCTCTTGCAATACTGTTGCTTGCATACTTGTAAATAACTAGACCTACCGCCTTGTAGTTGTATGCCTGCGCCAACCAGTCAAGTTGCATTTTACATCCATGACTGTCCAGATATATAGTGAAGACTTTGAAGAAATTTAAAAAAGGGATTGCGTTTGCACATTATGACATTATGATGTCACAGTGAAGTTGACCTTTGGTTTCAAGTTTAAGTTTATTTGTCATATGTACGTTTACACAAGGTTTTACCATTTGAATAAAAAATGTCATCACTTCATAATTTTATCCTATTAGAGATTTTTGTGAAATTTTGTAATCAGTATATGAATTTTTGAGTTATGGCCAAAAATGGGATTTGTGAGGTCACAGTGACCTTGAACTTTGACCTTTGACCACCAAATTTTCATCAGTTCATCCTTGAGTCCAAGTAAATGTTTGCACCATGTTTAAAGAAATTGCCTCAAGTTAATGAGATATCACGTTGAACCTCTGAATAAACAGTACCTAGATATGGAAATTCTTATATTAAATTCTTGTATTTTATATTAAAATTCACTGGTGTGGAGGCATGAATTGATCTGCTATGAGATGTGCTCACCAACAGGTGCCAACTTTAGCTACTTTTCTAACAGAACTCTTTTTCCAGTGTTGATGGATCAGAAAATCTAACTTTTCTTGACTTTATAAAATGCCGCACCTCTAAAGAAGCCGGGCGAAGCATGATTTCACGGCGACTGATTTCTGTCTGTTTGCAACTGCTCCCCATTCCCCTTAAAAAACTCAAAAGGTACCACCAGTAAAAAGTAAAATAGTGAGCTCACAGCCTCAGGTAATTTATGATGAAACACTGTGCTGATAAAAGTAAAAAAAGATTTTTCAAGCTTTATTCTGTTGATAATAGAGTATAAAGTTATGATATGGTGGTTTTGCTTACTCCCTGGCTCCTGCTGTCATTTGACAGTAAACTCAAAAGCGTGGCCTTACAAGGACAAGGTATTTTTCACTTGCCTTGAAATTTTTTACTTGAACCACATGGGAAACCTTTAATATTCTACCATAATTTATGTATTTTTTAGAAAATTTGCAGAATTATTGCTAACACTTATAACTTGTAAGGAAGACTATAGCACTGACTCTTTTGTCCTGCAGGGTATCTCACCACACAGTATATAGCTCAGGTAATAATGGAGGTAAACAATGAAGCCAAACATTAAACTAGACGGATGTCCTCCATCTCCTTCCCCCGTGATTTGAAAAGCATTGCAGGCTGAGTCTTCTATATTGCAATATCCCGTTATGACTGGTAAGCCCCATGGAGGTCTGCAGTGCTGGCTCAAGCTGCTGCCTCTTTGGTCCAGTGATCAAAGCAGTGAAGCGCAAGTATTTTTGGACCAATAAAATACTGCCCAGTGAAGGAGGACATGACAACATCTTGTGGGTGGAAGTTTGTTCACAAGCTTACTCACCGATCTCAAACGGGATCTTCAAAAACTGCTCAGATATTAATGTAAAATTCCTGTGTCTGTGTGCTTTGCAGATGAGCTGAAGGAGAAGCTGCAGGATTTTGTGTCTGAAACGAACAGCCAGCGTCCAGGGTTCATTAAGATGGTGCGGCATGCCAAGCAGGAGGTCTGATCCGGTCCAGAGTGAGTGGGTGGAGGGCTGCCACTGCCCCAGTTGTTGCCCTGTTTGATGCCCACGTCGAGTTCAGCGTCGGCTGGTGAGTCACACACAACATGTGCTGCATGAGGTTAGCACAGCTCAACACAAGAGCGCTGGTTCTTGAGTCATATCACCCTGTGTGGGTTTACTGAAAATAATTTAAAAACAAAGAGAGCAGATTGGCTCATTTTCTAGAGACAGTATTCTGTATCTATTACAAAACCTTTCATACGATGTACGTATAGAACACGCTCTGTGCACAACATCACAACAATCACTAATCTGCCATGGTACTCTAAACTAATGTGATTTTATACCCTTATTGTCCAAATGCCTAACTTCAAATGATCAAGACATGAACGTGTTAAATCAATAGCTCTGCATTTTCCAAAATACCTTTTCACTTTCTAAAGAAAGACTAGATGAGAACATCAGTGCCACTCTCATGTCTGTTCATATGTCTGTTAAATAAAAGGCTAGCAAGCAGCCAGTTAGCTTAGCTTAGCACAGAGACTGGAAACACAAGGAAACGGCTAGCTTGGCTCTGTCTGAAGATAATAAAATGTGCCTACACTTTGTTTTTTACTGTTCAAGGAAACAAGACAGCACTCATTAATTAGTAAGCTTTCTTCTCAGCCTACTCTCAACAAGAAAGAAAATGAGCTTATAATTATTATACTAAATCTTTACATGATATTCTTTTGAATTAATATGCTTGTAGTCATACATATAGAGCATGAAGAGCTTTGATCCCTTTTGCGGATATTCAACAGTAAAGTGTGAAGTGTTTGAATAAAACAAACAAAAAAAATCTTTCAGTTTATCTGATGGGAAAAAATGCTGTTTCAGACTATAATAAATTGAACTGAATCATCTCTTGAAATTGTTTTTTAAAAGGGGCCCTTACATGACAGACATGATCACCAAGCTAATGGAGGAAGTCTGTCAAAACAAACAGTCACAATAAAATTACTTCCTCTCTCCATATTTGAAGGGCTGAACCCATTCTGCAGAGAATTAAAGAAGACAGAACCCGCATCATCTCCCCATCATTTGACAACATCAAGTACGACACGTTTGAGATTGAAGAGTATCCGCTGTCTGCCCAGGGCTTTGACTGGGAGCTGTGGTGTCGCTACCTCAACCCACCCAAGTCCTGGTGGCACAAGGGCAACAAGAGTGCACCAATCCAGTAAGTGAACACCACAGTGTCTTCGTAGCCTTATTCAAATATGATATGATTAATATAATATATGTATATACATATTATCTGAAGTTAAGTAGATGAATATCAAATCTACAAAAAGGGTCATTTATGCAGCATTCATGACAAAATTATATGTTATACAGGGTCACATTTCTCCTCTCCTTGCGGCTGTTTCTATAGCAACTGAGCAAAGCTAACATTACCTGTGCAGACAACAGCAACAGACAAATAAAACTGATCTCCATTATCTTCAATCCCCCAGGAGCCCAGCCCTGATTGGCTGCTTCGTGGTGGATAGGCTGTACTTTGAGGAGATTGGGCTGCTGGATGAGGGGATGGAGGTGTATGGGGGAGAAAATGTGGAGCTGGGCATCAGGGTGAGTAATAATGTCATTCGCCATGGCCGTAGGCCATTTTTCATCCAGGTAATATGTGGAAAATTAACTATGATAATGACAGTTGATGGTTGTTAGAAGCAAGGTCAACGTGGGCCTGACTCTCTTCTTTGTATGTAAAATGCTAAATTCCTTGAAAAAGTGACATTTGGTTTTATATGATGTGGGTGGCATTTAAAAACTGTGTAGAGGTGGAGTGGCAGTTATTAAATTCAAATATGACATGGTCAAGCCATATACTACGTTTTGACCTAGTCTTGTTTCTGTTGTTGACCTAAAAATCCAATTTTTATATGGTGACTTTACATATAATTGAATCGAACTTACCATTTGTAAGTTTTTAATTGTACAACGTGAGCTCAATGCTGCGGACAAAGCTCCTAAAGTGTCAAAATCAATAAACACTGTTCATGTATGTGTTTTTTCTTTAGCTTTTGGACAGGAATGGAGGTCTATGATGAGACGTTGGCTATGTAGGAAATAATTGTTAGTAGGATCAATTCATTGGGATTTGTTTACAATAAGAAAATGAAAGAATATCATCAGCCTGTTTTTTTAAACCCTTTTAAACAGGCAAACTAATGTAATGCCAGTTAATACATGCTTTGACAGGAACAAGTGAATACAGTGGAAGAAATTATCCTTTAGCGAGTATTCAAAACACATTGTGACCTGCTCTCTCTTGTGTCATCCTAGCTAGAATAAATAATCACCTCTAATTAAGTCTGAATGATCACCTCCATCCCCTGGTGATTCCACAGGAACATGTGAGAGTTGTAGGACTCAAAGTCATCGTTACTGTTAGCAGTGATGTGTGACCACAATGCCGAAATTGTTCAAAGCAAATGGATGTACTGTCTCTCTAGTTGTGTTACAAATTATGGAAGGCCACAAGGCACCACATTAGAATGATAATGTAAACTTGAAATTGCAGTCCCACAATAGTTTTGTAGTTTTTACATATGTATGTGTAGTACGAGAGTAAAAATTTAAATGAAATTGCAGTAATCATATATTATATTATTTTCATATTCTATGAGCATATTAAAATAATAGATATAATAATAGAAAATAGAAAAACCTATTGTAATGCTTTGATGATTAGGGAATTGCAGGCAAATTGGTGTCCCTCCTTGCGCTGGTAGTGGGAGTAGTATTCATTTTCATTATGACACCGTTAGAGCCTGGTGACATGTAAGCGTAAAGGCAACAGATTGGGGGTGCTGTTTCGCATATAGCATCTGAATCCATGTTTCTAGAACCCTAAAATGTTATTCCATTCATATCTCAATGTATAGAAAGGGCATTTTTTAAGCAAGTCTCAGAATTTCTATCATGAAACAACCTCCTTGATCCAAATCCGTCGGGCTTTAAGAGTGGCCACTCCACTGAAACGTCTCTGTTGTCTGTGACAGAAGCCATATGGGCAGCTAGAGCTGCAGGTCAGTCCTCAGCTCTTATCTTACTGGATCTATCAGCAGCCTTTGATACAGTGAACCACCATACCCTGCTGTCCATACTCTCCAACATGGGAATCTCGGGCAAAGCACTTTCTTGGTTTGAATCTTATCTCACTGGGAGCTCTTTCAGTTTGTCATGGCAAGGACAAACATCCTTATCCCATCCATACTGGGACCCCTCTGCTTTGCAATAAACACTTCCTCCTTGGGTCCAATTATCTGCTCCCGCTACAATAGGTTCAATCTTTGAAAATGAAATGTCAAATGCTGATGTCATTTTCAAATCATTTCATGTCACTTTCAAAATTGCATTTTAAGTGACTTGAATATTACTTGCATCAGTGGAAAATCAGGTTAAATTTGACATTTGAATATTGTCCACTGTACAACCAGGTATGACTTTGAAAATTTAATGTCAAACAGCTTTTCCATATTCATTTTAATATGGCCATAGAACGCCCATACAAGTATGTGAAAAAGGAAATGCAAATTGGATTATTTCATTTTCATTTTCATTATTACTCACATATATATATATACACATACATATGTGAAAAAAATGAATGTTTTTTTGGGAATTTTCAAGTTTACAATTATATTAATATATTCCCAAGGCTTCCATATATTCTTCTCACAGTACTATACTTAATTTGTACTACATCATCAGCTTTGACTGGGGGCTGAAAATTGCTCGGTGTGTGTTCAGTTCAGCAGTACCACAAGCAGATGGGCTGAAGAAAGAACAACCCTCCTTAGGGATAGCTAATGATAACTCACATCTACTGTACAAAGATCATTAATGCAGCTATCAGCCAGTTCAATAGCAGCGAGAAGTGAGGGACAACTCCTCGGCTGCACTCTCACTAGATTGCACTGTGAGAAGGAAATGGAGACAAGCTTACAACAGGACGTCGAATGTGGCAATATCCATCCTCGCTAATGACACAGATGCAATCATCAGTAAAGAAGGGAGATTGGTCCCCTAAGTCATTTTCCTCCAGAAATTACATGCTTTTAGAATTCCTGTGCCTGATAATAGCCTCACTGACGGCTTTATAGCTGGACACATTGATGATTTTATCACATACTATATTATAAAACAGCGTTCTCCCCCTCCTTACGTATTAACAGTTTGATGAATCATTTTGGTTCATTGCTCTGTTTCTCAGTTTTGAGTTCAGTGTTGCCCTCCATGTTGTTTACTTGCTTGGTTCTGACAGACTGAAGGAACTCGCCCTTGCCTGGAGGTTAATGTAGTGTAGAGTTCAGTAATGCTTTTGGAACAGTGGGTGACACAGTGAGCTGAGAGCTACAAGACTGGAGGACCCTGGCTTGGCCCCGGATTAACAGTGCCAGAGAGCCCAAGCAGGGTCCGTCCGTCCGTCCGTCCGTCCGTCCGTCTGTCTGTCTGTCTGTCCGTCTGTCTGTCTTTCTGTCCGTCTGTCTGTCTGCAGTACATTGGTCATGCCTCCAGACCACCTGCCAGCACACAGACTGGCTGCTGACGGATCCTCTGAGACACACTCTAACCAGGCCAACAGCTACAGGCTTTGGCAGAGGCTTGAAAGGGCTGTCCTGGGTAGTGTGAGGGTGAAATGAACCGCTGCTCTCTGTTCACATTTGGTCAGAAAATGGAAGCTGAATTTTTCTACCACGATGTACAAAAAGTTGCATTCTCAGTAAGCACAGCAACACAAATGTTTCCGTTATTTTGTGTGTCAGTTTCATAAAACATCCTTCTGTACAGTTGTAGTGTAGTTTATATGTGCATATGTACCGCCACTACCACCCTCTCTATCTCTCTCTCTCTCCATTTCTTCCTCAACCCAACCGGTTGAGGCAAAACAACCGCCCACCATTAGCCGGGTTCTGGTCAATTCTTCCCGCCATTAAAAGGCAGTTTTTCCTTGCTCCAGTCTCCAGGTGTTTGCTCATTCGGTAATGTAGGGTCCCTGTAAATGATATTATAAAGTAAGGTCTCTACCTCTTCTATATGAAAAGTCTCCTGAGAGAACTTCTGTTTTAATTCAGCACCATATAAATAAAATTGACTTGACTTAACTTGTAGTAAATATGTATGAATGTAGAATTCCTACACTTTCCTGTAGACAAATACAGTAAGTACCTACAGTGCCAGCTCTCTGTTAAATCCACACAGCAATGTAAGGTATCTAAAAAATTTTTACGTCTGCCATAATATATAACTGGGAGATTCTGTAACATCAGTTACAATAAGCACCAGTTACATGTTGAAAATATGGTAATCTAAATGTCATTGAAATAAAGGTTATGATCTGAAAAACTTAAATCCAGTTTTAACAGACTAGACATCTTTTTCCCCATAAATCCCCAATAACCACATTGACTGTTCTGTGCTGGCGAAATCCACAAGGCTCTGCTACATGAAATTAATTTAACTTCAATATATTAAACCTTCAGGTTCGTATTTCAAGTAGCTTGCCAACAAAAGACCGATCAAAGACCGTTTAAGATTGAGCTGCCTGCCTTTAAGGTTCCAGTGATCTCTCGCTAGCTGAGCTGGGTACACTCTGCATACATTTCTCATCTGAAATGCCACTTTAATAATTTCATGTGATTCAGCTTTTTTCAGTCTCAATTGGTTAGACTGAAAAACTTTTACATCTGTCGGAGAGGGCAACTGCTAACTGTGATCAACACAATATCTGTGGTTTTACTGCCAGAGATTGTTTGATTTTGCCACTGCAGTAACAACAGCATCTATATACAACTGAGATCTTGTCAATGAGGGGAAATTATGATTATGCAATCTGTGGTGTCTTAAAATAAATTTCTAAAAGCTGTTGATTGAAAGTGTGGTCCTTGTCCACCTGGCCTGTCACAGCTGTCTTACAGTACTGGCTGTCTATCTGAGCTTCAACTCACAATGTGTTGATTTGTTTTCAGAAAATCTGAGGAGGTGGGTGTTCAGCAAACCTAAGATTTAATTTTATTGTGAAGTGTCCCTTCAAGTCAGTAGAACACACAGCGAATTGGACAGGATCCTGAAACGGAATATAATTCAGTACAAATGCTTTCCTAAAACACCTGTGAATGCTGGGTAGTTTGCCAGTGAAGCCAGCCCGCAACAATGCATCACTAGAAGACCAAGGCAGACATCATCGCTCTCAACTGATGCCAGGACGGTTGTGTTGAGAAATTAGGATCATTGAGGGCTATGAAAAACAATTATGATGCAGGCTCTGTGCACAGTATTTACGAAAGGGGCAATAAAACACCATTACTGTCAAAATAATGATTTACACATTACAGTTTGCCCAAATGTGTCATATTATCTGGATGAGCATTTTGAATAGCAATGTGAAACATAGTGAAACGTTATTATACAGTAATATTGAGACTTTGGACACTTACATGGATTAGACCCTGGCAGATTGCACCGTGTGTAGCAGCTACCAATTAAAAAATAAAATAATTAAAATGATTGTAATATCTTCTAGAAGTGAATGCAACTAAAACAGAAGACATGGTCACATTCACTCAGCATTAACCAGTGACTCAGCTGTTTCTTATCGATCTGATATGCACTGTAGATGAACACTGTCAGAAAAACCGCATCAGTTTTTCACTTTCTTCCCTGCTGTCCTGACTTTCTCCATCATTTGAAAGGTGCAAAAGCTTCAGAGTTCTGTGTAATCAGACAGGATGAATGACAAAACGTTGTTCCATAATGACTCAGTCTGTAATTGTAGAACAGCACTGATTGAGTTTCATGACCCCCATGCTGCTGAAAATCTATTGAACCCCACTGTGTAATCTCAGACCAACAGGACAATCAATGAGAAAATCTTTTGTCTGACAGAGGTTATGTATCCCTCTAGTACAAGAATAAGAAATACGATAGCTTCATGCAATATAAAATCAGCATAGTGAACTACAATAATGTTGTTTGGACCATAATTTAACCCTAAAAAAACATATTTTGATGCAATATTTTGTATAATAAAAGAAAATAAATGTAGAAACGTTATACATAATAAGAGCCATATTAACAGTATACAACTGTGAGCTACCATGACTGCTAATAAACATCAGTCTGCTCACATAACTCTGATTGGCTTCATTACTCTAGCTCATTTAGAGCTGATTGCAAAACTATTTTAATTGCCTGTGAGGCATTATATGAAAAAGACCCACAGTTGATGGTTCAACTTTTAGCTGTTTGAAACCATACCAGCTTTAATTTTGTTTTAGTCATGTTTATACCTGCCCTATTTGATTATTACATTAATATCACTGTATTACAACTACCTAATGATCATAGGAAAGTATAGCAGGCTATCACTATCACTGCATGTATTGTTAGAGGATAAGCAACAATGATTTTCTATCATACAATATGAACTGTTGGACTAAAATATATATTAAATATGTAGAGATGTTATATGTAATATATAGATGTTATCAAATGGGCACTATGGTTGAGTTTAATTATATAGTACTGTGCTATATTACACTATAACAGCAAATTTCATTTTTTATAACCAGGCAAATTACACCCTAGTTAAAACAATAGAAGCTGAGTTGCTTTGATTAAAAAGACAGAATATGGGGCCGATGTCAGGAACTGTGTTGTTTTAACTGGCATCACAATTGTAGGGGGAAATTAAGACTGGGAGCAACGGCAAAACTTGTCCAGAGAAGGATTTGAAGAGAGGGTTGTGTTTCCCTTTGCCGTATCGTTGCCATGAGCAGCAGGGGAGTGATATACAGTTGGAGGACTTAGCGAACACAGTGTGGCTGCAGCATGTGTGAATAATGATGTGTGGTAGAGTTTCAGTAGCACGGAGTAGATACTGGTTGCAGTACCAATTCTGGTTGAAGTGTGGGCTCGGTGTAGTATACAACCCCTATTTCATTTTGTGCACTCCTTCCCTGAGCTTTTATCCTGGATTTTTTTGAATTCACAAATCCATTTATCAGTGAACAATCTTTCTGAAGTCATCTCTCTCCAATAAGTTGATATTGGTGGTTTTTCTTTCTCCCCTGCTGAAAGTTATATTTGTTGCAGTGTGTATTGTGATATAAAAGTGGATATGCTTTGATTTACATATTTATCACCTCAAATAGTCAAACAGGTCCAACAGGAACTGAAAGTTAAAGTTCATGTCAAAAACTTTAGTTCTAAATGGGTTTTTTTCTTATTTTTGTTAGGAAATGTAAAGGTGATGGAGGTTTTGACCCATAGCTGTTTGAGTGGCTGCCTGTTTATTTCATGCACATGCACGAGGACGCACATACATGAGGGTGAAACTACACACACTCCCACCGTCTTTACACTATTCCACTGATCTACAAATAGAGATAATCTGACAAAATATGCAGCACTAACAAAGGCAAGAAAGAAGAAGACCCAAAGCTATAGTGAACATGACAATAACAACACATGCAAACAATACATGTTTCAAATTTGTAAGTAAAATCAGCTTTTAAAAGTGTTTTTATCACGTTCATTACACCTCGAAGATACACATGTGTTTTGATGTGTAACACTGATGTAAACAGAACTTTAGTTCGTTTTCAAGAAATCTCCACGGGGCACCTTGAAGTATTTCAGTAAACGCCTTATGAGCTCAGATATTTATTATAAAATCTTATGGTCCAATGTGAAAAGTCTTAATAAAGACATGCTGTGGAGAGTGAGAACGTGCTTGATTATGGTGAGAAATCTTTCACCCCTGAAGGTGTTGCTGTGTGGATAATATGCCAACATGTCTGAATGATTCACACTTTTTTGTGCTGATGATAACAGTTCTGAGGAGGAAGGAAACTGTTTAGATTATGAAAAAAAAATCAAGTCCCTCATCACAAAGATTTTTGTTCTCAGTGGGTTCAGTTTCACGTCCACACAGCAAAACTGTACTCGTCAGTGTTCCCACTGCAGCTTTTTATTTGGAAATAAGAAGCTCTGAAGTAGTTGCAACTGGTAAGATTTTCCTCAGTGCAGACATGCCAAGAGATACTCGACATTGACTCGACAGCTGAATTAAATTCTTTATAGTGTTGCCTCTGGAGGTAGAATCAGTCTACAGCATTACAGCAATCACAGTGGCATTTTAGAAGACTAATGAATTAGATTTCGACTAGTGAATATAAATGTAAAATATCTTCCTTTTTTTAATTAAATCTCTAAAATGTCTTTAGGTATTCATTATATCACTCTTTAGATTAGATAATCCTGAAATACTAAATAGTTTCCTGTTTGATTTCATTATCCACACTTTATGAAAGACGTTGGATGGTAATTACAGATACTTTTTTATTACTGAAACACAGTTTCTGCAAATATAATTCAACCCAAATTAACACATCACTGGTTACCCATGGTTGTGTATGTATAAAGTAATAACATTAACAGCCCCTGGATAATTGGATAACACAAACAACAAGTGAAGAAGCTCATCAACACCTCTATCCTTCTAGAAAGATCCTTCTTTTTAGTTAGACAGGATGTGATGTTAAGTGGTACATTAATAATTCAAGGCTATGAATCTTCACTTGGCTGTCCGTATGCAGCCCTGTCGCATTCAAATTACATTTATATGCATTTATTCTTCATTAGCGGTTTATGTTCAAGGGCAATGTTCAGAGTCAAGTGAGGGTCAGCAAAATCAAAAAGAGGATGGATTGGCATGTAAAACACTGACCCTCAATACTGGCAGCCTGTTTTCATTTCCCTTATCAATCTGATAAAACAAACTACTTTTTATTTTTTAAACTATTAGTTCTTCAGAATTACCGAAAATATATTTACCTTTTTTCTTTTTTGGGTTTTTTTTTTTTCTCTCACTGACCTTTTGTGGTATATAGCCATGCAAATAGTTTTGGCTTAATTAGTCTTTTGGGATTTCTGTTTCCATCATAATACAGTGGAGACAGGGGGTGGGGGGTGGGGGGGGGGGGGGGGGGGGTATTTTGTTTGTGGTCCTGACAACAGAGATATATTCATTAAAAAAAGATGGTTATCTACATGAAATTTAAAGGTAAACTGATCAAGATATTTTAGGAGAATGGACTGGGGGGTTTGTCACCATGTTTAGTGTAGGGCTGCAGCTATCATTATTTTTCATATTCCATTAATCTGATGCTTATTTTCATTTATAAATTTTTTGCCTGTGAAACATCAGGAAACAAAAATCTATCACAGTTTGTGGAGCCATAGGTTTAAAAACTTTAAAAGTGTTGCATTTGAATGACTGTTTATCTTGCTGGTTTATCTGATGACCCCCTCATCATTTAATTGACTATACACTTTTGTTGCCTAGTTTATTGCCTACAGTCCAACAGCACAAGTATACTTAGAAAATGTTATTGATTTCTATTAGCTGGCATGTTGTGTGTGAAGTATTTCATTGGATTAAGGCAGATTTTAATGGATGAAAGTTGAACATAATGGCAGGGGTATTCAAGTACAAGTCTTAAAGTTTCATTTACCAAATTCCCACAGTGCGATTGATTGAGTGACTGATATTTGAGTTCTAGGTGTGCTCACAAAATGCACTTCTGTATTAATGTGTGATGACCAGGCAAAGACAGCTGGTGAGGTTTTGTGGTTTTTACTGTTGTCATAGTGATGTTTTACCTCTTCAAAGTGGACACTGTTTGAAAATTAAGCAAAGTGGTCTCATGCTTTCCTCGGGTAAAATGATCACACGTATTTTTCAATCTACATGCTTAAAATATCAGCCTATATTTGAATCAGGTTCCTTCACCATGGCTACTAGCAGTTAAGAGGTGTGTTGACATGATAGATATGTCTCATGTGTTAGTGATCTGAATCAGGTTGCTTTAAAACTTAAATTGTATTTCGATCCAGATCTGTACCAGAGATTAATCAATGGAAGATTAATGTTCTGTGGATTATTGTGGTTCAACCTACATGCTGTTTTCATCTTTATTAAGCATGGCACTGAGATTGCAAGCACATCAACTTAATGAAGTAATACAACCATTTTTTTATATTGTGTAATGTAGAAACATTACATTACAACATTTGTCTAAATTTTGTCACAGGTGTGTCAAGTTTGATAAACACAGCCTTCAAGCTAGATAGTAGGTAATACGTAACTCAACTGCCCTGACTGTGTATTTGTCCAAGGTGAAGACAGTAGAGATGTTTCCTGCCCATCTTCCTCTACAAGTTGATTTAGGATTGTCTGTAAAAGGTTCAGCTTTTCTGTGAAGTGAATGAGAAAGGTACTCCCCTTTTCAGACAGCAGACAGGGCAAGCTCCTGCACACACAGTGGAAACTCTATGCCAATTGTCTGCACTGATTCAACTCTGTGCTCTGGGCGGCAAAAGAGGAAGCTAAGCTTCACCTTAAAAGTAAGTCTGTGCTTTGATGTGAAGGGGTTTATTATCACAAAATACAGAGGAAATGTGAAATGAATGCAGTGGGAAATATTAGGCTATTTTTTTAGAGTCAGTTAAGGTTTCTGGGGGCACAGGAGTGGTGGTGCGGGCAGATGAAAGCAGATAGCTTCAGATACAGTATAACATCAAAAACGAACATTCCTAAAGCAGCATAGTAAATCACAGAATGTGGAGCACAAAGTTCCAGGGGTTCTGCTCATCTTGTCAGGAGGCTGTAGAAGCAAGTGTTTCCATTGCTGTGGCATTTCTCTTCAAGTTTGATAGTTATCATTGACAAGGTGTCACCACATTTTCACATCAGTAACTATCAGGATGCTTGTAATATCATTGCTACCCATAGATCCTATAAAATTCCAGTTTGCAAGGCATTTCTGATAAGATTTATTTTTGTTTTGAGCGTAAATGAAAAAAATTATCTCTAGACCTCACGTCTAGTAAAGTGATTTTGGATGTGGTGACCAAGAACATTGCTAGAAATGCCGTAATCTTTGTGAAACCTTTCCTCTGTCTTGAAACACCCTGTGGTATCCTGCAGGAAAACAATCTTTTCAGAGAGGTATGCTCTGCTCATCATATCCTTACATCTAGCGGTGTTCAAACGTCTGTCAGCTTTTATTAAGGGGGATGATGTTTACAATGAAAATCCACCCTACCTCATCATATCCCTACCTCCAGTTTCAAGCAATGAGTCACGGCATGACTGATGCGTGAACTCATAGTTCTGCAGATCTCAGTCCACCCAGCTTGAAACGAGATGTTTTTTTTTTTTTTTTAAATCCTCCTGGTGTCTCGAGTATGTTTATCATCTTCACTGAGACGTAACATATCCCGTAGTGCTCTCTCACTGAAGGTCTGGACGTATGCCTGTCTTACAATTCATGGTATGTGGGCACTGTGAAATACTTTTCAGGAATGCATTGGTCATTTTTATTCCATGAGTTCATGACATAAATCAAGAGTGCTCTATAGCTCAGTGATAACAAGTTAATAATGGGATGATATCATGCAGTCATCAGGTAATATATATGCTGGCAATCGCAATGTAACTTGATAATATTGGCATTTCATTTTTGTAATAGGTAATTAATGGGCAAGAATATCCAATGTATCACATTAATAATATCCCTGTCAAACTTGACCGTCTTGTATGTAGTTCACATTGACAAAAGAGGCAGATCTTCCACTCAGAATTTAGTCATTAGTAGTTAGACAATTTCAACATGCAGTCAAATCCAATACAAAAAAATATTGATAAACAACTTATCAACTTATTCAATTACCAGTTAAAATGTGGGTGAAGGTGGGTTAATATTTGATTAAAAATGACTGTTTCTGCTGGCTTTTGTTGAGAATACAGAGCTGTGGGGGGGGGGGGGGGGGGGGGGGGATAGCATAACTGGGAATCATATTCAGACAGAAGAACAATACTGAGCACAAGAGTGAGCAGCAGAGAAATGTTTTAGGCTGCAGGAGTGGTTTGAGATATTTTATGTACATCTTGATCCTTTTTTTGGCTTTGAAAATTTTGGAATCCGTTGTTACTGACACAACTTCAAGCTGCTGCTGTTCTCAGTGAAGAAGAAAAACACAAACACGTTACAGCCGCCTAAGCCTGCAGGGGGTGAGTGCTTGACACTCTAAAGATAGATTTTGGGTGGAGGACTTTCACGCAGTGAATCATACACAAACCAGAGGTTGATGAAAGTTCATGAATTTACTAAGTAGATTGACTGTCCAAACATTAAGCTTAAGCTTGTATTTTCTGGAATTTCATTTGACATATTGCTGCACCATAAAAGTGCATCATTATTAAGCATCATATCCCCAAAAGATTTTGAAATAACCTTGTGAGCACTCCCATCAAAAACCACTTTAATCACCAGACACTCTGCTTGGTTACTGGCACAACTGTACATAGAAAAATGAATAAATGAATGAGGCACTTCCACTCACATTACATGCCCATTAAAGGTATTTAGCTTTTGCTCTTATCCAAAGCAAATTATTATGAGGGCAGCAGTAAAATTAGCTTAGGCTCAGGCTGATGGTGCCCTGATTATAGATCTAAGCAAACATTGCTGAAATGTGAGACCACGTCTCTGCCAGAAAAGTTCTACAAAAAGAAATTAGAGGAAGAAGAATGCCTAGAGAGCGAGGAAGATCGGATTTAGGAGCATATTTGCAGGAGGATAGGGCAGAAAGGGGATGGATACAAGAGGGTACGTGAGGTATTTCTTGAGGAGGTGAGTTTTACGTTTACAAGGGAAAGGAGTGGTTTTGCTGTCCTCACTCACACTCTTCCATTGCTGTAGGGTGAGGACCAGACTTTTAATAACACCAAGTAGCATCAAACATAGAGTGGTGATTTATCTGTACCATAGTGTGGATGAAGTTTGATATCGCCCCCTAACACATGACATGGATCACATCACGCAGCATGGAGGTGGAGTGCAGTCACTGATCACGCCACCATTATGGAGTTCGCTGCACTGCTGTTGAGCCATGCTCATGCTCGGCAGCGAGCTGGAAAACACATTGTATGAGTCACCATGTAAATTAGATGGTGGGTTCGATCATTCAAGGGGAGTGCACTATTAGGAATATTCAACCGCATAAAATTGCTGTATTTTGAATAGAATAACAATACAGACCTCCATAGTAATGGAAGACTTCTGTCTTGACAGTAATGACCCATTTCTTGTAATTAATTTGAAAAAGGCAGCAGAAAATTAGTGGTTAACTACAGGGGCGTCACAACGGCAAAAACTCAGAGGCATTGTTTTCATTGTCGGAAGGGAAAACTGACAGCGAGGAACGAAGGGAGAATTATCTTTGGGCCGAGGTTGCATACAAGCTCTAATTGACTGTGTTTTAGAAAGTGCTGGCACTAGTGTCCCAATGTTTTATGTGCCGTTTTCAGCTTGAAAAAAAACGCCAACGTTTTTTGTTAAATTGGGTTTACAGAAATAAGATTGAAGACTGATTATTTTCTTTATCGGTTAATCTGTTGATTTTTATCCAAACTAGCCGCACTGCTCTAGGAATCTGTCGGTCAATCCACCACTTTGGTCTAGATTGAAATATCTCAATAACTGTTTGATGGACATATCTTCAAAATGAATGACACTCCCGTCAGCCTCAGTTGTACTTTGTGTTCAGTGTGAATCAGCTAATATTAGCATGTTAACATGCTTAACAAGATGTTTAACATGATACCTACTAAACATCAGAGTAGTAGTAACATTATGAGCATGTTGCTCAGCATGTTCCTAACATCAGTGGAGTGGACACCAGGAAGTTGCTACCTTGTTAGTGGCTAATGGGGATTCAAATAAATAAATGAATGAAAATCAGCAGCCTCAGAGAGTTACTAATTAATTGTTTTTCTCTATTAAATGTCAGAAAATTGCTAAAAATTAAGTTTAGAATTATAAAAAACTGGAAAGTAGTAAATCCTTGAGAAGTTGAGAAGCTTGAACAAGCTTATTTTGGCCATTTTGCTTTTTAAATAATTAGTCAATTATCAAACTAGCTGGCAATTAGTTTACTGTTGTCATATGTTTCTATCACCTTTTAATATGAAAAATCACCATCAACATGGCCAAAGTTTCGATTAATGAGGTGAACATACATATGTAACAATAATCCTCTGAAATCTGAACAGCAGGTTCCCAACATTTCTTTCTGTGACAAGCAGATTTTCTTGTGCAGTCCTGCACTCCAAGCACAGCTTGTTCTCCCAAAACTGTCTCCTAGAGCAGTATTACAGGCATTTCATGTACTCAAGCATACAGTACACCATACAGGTTTACTATGTAGTTGTTTGTTGACAGCAGAGTAACATGTTACTAGCAGCATTAGCTTTTGTATTTCCTGACAGCAGACATTTGCACTGCAGTCAGCATTTTAGTGTTCGCCACATGTCCAACTATAAACTGGGGAATATATAGAAAAAAGTTTATATACAGATTGTGATTGACTTGTGAAGACTAAATTCACGTTTGTGTCACACAATAAGCAGGTAATGGACTTACAATTTACCAGAGAGGTCCTGCTGCTGTAATATAGGTTACTGTGGATGTTTGTGCTGCCTGCTCTCATATTGCGGGTCGCATATGGTCTCGAACATGTATAGATGAATTTGAGAAGCTGCCATTTCCAGTCTATTATGTAATGTTTCTTGGTAGTTTCAGTTTGATTTCAGTACTTCCTTGGTGCTCACAAGCACTGGGTGCTGCAGCTCAGCAGGCTTCTGGAGGTTAGCCAATCAGAAGAAAGTGGGTTTTTTAGGAAGGGAGACCTTAAAGAGCCCAGAGCTAATATTGCCTGTGTCAGTCAGATGCTCAAATGAGGGGCTGCGTAACAGACAGTGTGAGATAAATAAAGATTTTTTTTGAAACTGTGACTCATGCAAAGCTACTCTAGTGGAGTGCCAGAATAAAAGTATAGAGCAGGAAATGAACATAATACACACCCTTTAATGATAACGTGGGTCAATCGGTTAAGTGATTTGTTAGCATACCACCTGGCTCCCTGGTTATAATAGCTGTAACATGCAGTATGTTAAAGTTATGTGACTGATCTACTTTTGGAAATTGCACACGAACAGGCATATCAGTCAGCAATATGGAGTTTCAGTGCTATGCCAGGAAACCACTGCTGCTACAACTAAACATTTTCTCTTGAAGCACTGAACTTTAAGACCAAATGAGTATATTATATGAGTTCCTCATATAATATGTACTCAGGCTCAATTTTATGTCCATTTTAGATTGGGAAATGAATAAATGAAGATGTTCCTCAGATAGTTTCATAGTCTCAACTGTAATATATATATATATTTTGATCAATTGCCTCCCAGAGAAATCTCACTATAAAGATGCCTTACGTGTTCAGCCTTGTTTTTGATGCCTGTTAACTACACAGCCACTTCAATAAGTGTGTGAGTAAAATATATACAGTTGTATTTTGTACATACTGCAACAACCGACCACAGGTCCAGGCTTTACCTCTTCTTTTTTAAATTAAGAAAATAGTTGAAAAAAAAGCCTAAGGAGAATAATTGTCAGTGACAGCACACCAATGGGTCATGGACAGATCTGCTTGACAGCCAGTGTCCTGTCATTAGTGTCCCAGTCACATCCACAGTTTATGTCACATCTGATATTTGTTATTTACCCTTGATGATGGGCAAAGAGCACGGGAGGAAATATAAGGTTTAAGGAGATAAGACAGGTATGACGGGGCCTTCCCATTTAGGATTGAATATGTCATCAAAAGCACTTTAATGTCCAATCTGACATGGAGACGAAGCCAATGACGAAAAGCTAAAATAGGTATAATGTGGTCCGATTAATTGATACAGTGGAATCTGAATCCATAGAATTCAGGTGATCATTTACCAGTTTAGCAAGTGCAGTTTCAGTGGAGCGACAGGCCCTGAGAGCAGATTGAAAAGGTTCAAAAACATTCCTGTTAGATGTGTGGGCTGAAAGCTGTTGAGACACAAATCTTTCTAGTACTTTTAAAAGAATGGAAGGTTAGACTGGTCAATAGTTATCCAGTGACCCTGGATCAAGATGGTGTCTGTAAGTTTTACCACAGCAGTCTGAAAGTTTTTTGGGACAATGCCAAATGTAAGGGACGAATTAATGATATAAGAGACGGTACCAATGAGTTGTCACTACAATAATCTGCACTCTGAGGATTTCCCTGGCTGGACATAAACTAGTGGACTCCAAAAACCACCCGTCCTATAAATCTAGCAGGCTCTCTAATCACCTGCAATCTGCCAAGCTCTAAGTCCCTAACGTCAAACATGACTTAAACCCCTGTCTATATTTCTAGATAAAATATCAGCGTCTATTCCAGGATGAAAGCCATCTGCTTTCAGCAGGTCAGGGGGGCCCTATAGGAGGAAAGCCAGTTGTTGATTAAACAGGAACAGGTAGGAGAAGGAGCAGACAGCAGTTGTCAGTCTCATGGAAAATCTCCTGTACTAATGTTAAGATCAGTAAATTTCAGTGATTGAGCATCCTCCACAGGCTCTGGTAGTGACAGCTCCTTTCATGGCCCCATATAAATGAGAGCATGTTAATAGAAGAGCACATCTTCATTCCTCCTGCAGAGTCTTTGAATTGCTTTGAGATACCATTCAAATTCTTCAGATACTAATCAGCAGCCTTGTACGGCCTTATTCATTCCCTAATTCATTCCCTCCAAGCTTTAATACTCATTTTGTTCTTTTCAAAGTTTTTGTAACTCAGAAATCCATATCCTTTTTGATGTATTAATGCTAGTCCTAAAAATGACAGAATAAATTGAAATATGCAAAACTCATATGGGAGATTATGGCTGTTAACGAACACAGGAAAGAATGTAAATAAGAATATAAATCAAGTGGGTTTACATAAATCACCATATCCACATAACCAACTATTTTAATTCTTAATTTCGTGTTAATTAGAAATGCATGGGAAAAGTATAGAAAAGGCTAATTATGCGATTATGCATAGCAGTTGAAAAAGTGCACAAAGCTGCATTGGTTTCTTTGTTCTTTGCTGCATGCAGTGCACAAAGATTTGCGTAATCTGAGAATACAATGTTGAACAACATGAAAACTTAAACATGTATATGATGCTGAAAAGCTGTTGCAGAAAGTATAATTGCGTTTCTGTTATAGCTTTTTGTCTCTATGAAGGAATATGCTATAATCACATCCCATCACCATTTGCTGAATGGAGCTTTCACAGTTGGGAAAAGTTTGGGGTCCTGTGCCTCCCAGAGGTCTTCATTATGTGAGGAGTAAGTGCCGCTGGATTTTGGTTATCAAGGACTCCGGCTTCTCTTCTGGACACTGGAACATTAACATTTTCCACCATGGGAACTCCTTTCTCACAGTCAAGGACACATTAAGATGCAGAGGTTATGAAGGGCCTCTTGTTATTGGCCAGTACGGTACATGCTTTGAGCAGCCTAGAAGTGATGCCATCATGGGCCGCTGAGCACACTGAGTGGATTTAGATCTGACTAGTCTCAAGCCTGACTGACAGTCTGTTTTTAAGTCTCATGCTAGCACTAAAAAAAGTACAAAAATGCAAAAATAACTTTACATTGACTGATTAGAAAAATAATACAGTGAAAAAGATCAAGGATTCACAGCTCTACACAGACAAAAAAGGCATTTTTCATCAGATTAATGAAACAACTCAGTAGTGAGATTATGTTTTTCATAAGATTTGTGTTCCGGGGTAGCATAACGAATTCTGCTCTACTGTAACTTTTTACTTCCTAAAGTAATTGTGCTCCCCAGAACATCCAGGATGAACATCAGGTGCAAGGCTTATACAGTATGTCACAGCATATCTGTGCAGCCTTTGTTACAGCTGAGGTTTATAGCCTTGATGATTGTGTGTGTGTGTGTGTGTGTGTGTGTGTGTGTGTGTGTGTGTGTGTGTGTGTGTGCGCGCGCGTGTGCGTGCGTGCGTGCGTGTGTGTGTGTGTGTGTGTGTGTGTGTGTGTGTGTGCGCGTATTGTGATTTTTAATTAGTGCGAGACCACAACTGAAAACAGTCAAATGAACTCTAAAAAGTAAAGCAGACACATTGCTAGGCTATTGTTGTCGATGGATGATAATTTTCTCTTTTCTTTTATATTTGTCATGTTTAAAACCAGGTGTGGCAGTGTGGCGGCAGCGTTGAGGTCCTGCCCTGTGCTCGGATCGCCCACATCGAGCGTGCTCATAAGCCTTACACTGAGGATCTAACGTCTCATGTGCGGCGAAATGCCCTCAGAGTTGCAGAAGTTTGGATGGATGAGTTTAAAAGCCATGTGTACATGGCCTGGAATATTCCCCAGGAGGTGAGTGGTCGTGCTCCTCATGTTATTTTCCTAAAATGTGCAAGTCACAGTCGTAGTACATATTAAGTTGGTGAAGTAGTCAATTTTGACCGACAAGGTCTCAATGTGATATGCTGTCACAATATTTGATTCATAGTTTAACATACAGTGTAGGTGTTCCAAATCTGTCTAGTCATCAACAATACAAAGGAATCAGTATTTAGTTTTTTTGATTTATCACAAATATGAAACAAATATGTGACTATTTTGAATAGTAAACAAAACAGGTGAAATAAAATATATGATTAAAAAAAATCTAACATAATAATAATAATATCTAAAAATCAGGCTTTAATAATACAATTCCTTTTACCATTCAGTAATTCAACTGTTGTCTAATCACTTTGAGGGACTAGTATAACCAGCAGCTCCTTTCATTCACCTTTTTTTACATAAAGATTATGTTTCTGTCATTTGGGCTTCAAGTTGAAGTTGAAGTTACATGGCATGCGTCTTCCACAGGATTTCCACAGGATCTTCTATTTACATCTTCACTCTGTATTTATGGAAGAGTATTCTGAGCTTTGATCACCACTAGAAAACATTTTACCGCTCTGAACAGTGTCTTCAGGGTGTAGGAACTATAACAGTATTTGTGTAGGGACATAATGTTAAGTAAGATGTTAACAGTAAGCCAGTCTTAAAAAAAAAAAAAAGAATGGTTATTTTTTGTTGAGAAGCAATTAAAATCAAAACCCACAAGTCGTAAGTTGTGTAACTGAAGACGAAAATATACCCTTGAAATTTCACTCTTAAAGTTTGTAAAGTAAAAAACCTTTCAGTTTCTCAGCTTTACAGTCAGCTAAGATGAAACAGTTTATACCATATTGCATGGCTTCTAAACCTTGTCAGTATGTATACGTGTCCCATTTTTCAAATGTCAGATGTCAGATACAAACTGGCTACAGGCTTAATTGACAGATGGCAGAACCATTGGCACTTCATACATGCAGAAATACAGTAGGTGTCATCATATGAGCAACATGTTGCAAAAGATCACATCACAGTATATGGCAATATGGATTATTTGTCCCATCCCTAATAGAGACAACATGACAAAAAGAGGAGCTTCAGTTTTAGTTTGTTTTCTTGTGTGTGTGCATGCGTGCGTGTATGTGTGTGTGATTATAGCCTTTTTTGTGTCATAATCCAAAGGGAACACACAGAAATCCAAATCAGATGTGCAAAAACGATGCACAAACCCACAAATATGAATACAGATGATATCGACTGATACCTTCATAAATCTACAGGACCAACAGGCAGCTCTGTTCTCCAGCAATCTAAATGTTAGAGGGTTATCAGCCGCACTCCTCCAATCACAGACGTTCCATTGAATCATGCCCCTGACACCTCCAGAAGGCTCTAATGAAATGATTTCTTGTCACTTACAGAATGGCCTGAATTGAATACGTGCCACAGAATAAATAAATACATAATTTGATTCAATAAAAGGGTCCAAATGGAGACATTAGCAGTTAGAAAATTCAATACAAAGAACGACAATAAAATTTTAAAGGATTAATTAAAAAAACGAACTGGATTAGAGCGATGACTTGGGAGCAAAATCATTAATAATACAGAAAGAATAAATTAAATATAGAGAAAGGAAGATGTGCGTAATTTATTTTATTCAATTATGTATTTTTTTCAGCAAAAACGCAGACAAATGTATTATTTTGAAAGAAAGACATCTGCAGTGTCAACAACTCACATAGTTCAAAATATCTCATAGTCTGGAGAATCAACATAAATCTGATATAAAATGTATATGCTAAACACTGTCTGTGTTTTTTCAGAATTATATTATTGTTTTATTTTCAGGGTTTTGAGGAGACACTGATTTTTATTTGATCTTCAGATGGATTTCTGGATTCAGCTGAACTCAAAATAAATAATCCTACAATGTCGTCTTATGTTAAATGTAGCATCCCTCAAAGGCGAAGTCAAATGTTTGTTCACTGAAGCTTTTTTTTTCTCCTGCATAATCTGTTTGAATATGTAAATCCATGTTATGAATAGATGAACATCTGCAGGCAATTCATTCAGTCAATAATGAGGCGTTTAACAGAGTCTGTACTCAAGAAGCATGAAATTTAGCCCCAGTTTTAGCCCCATGAATTAACTACACAGCAAAATTGTCAGTGTTAATTTACCTCTGAGAGTGTAAAAATCAACGCAGTGCACACTGTTACGCCCTCACCCATCTGACTTCACTTTTTGTCGTCAGCAACAATTGCACCTACTGAAGCCTTTGGAGTTATTACTGACAGGAATCAGTGCCATTAGATGAAATACAGTGGACGCTATGGGGCAGATGGTAACATTGATGGTAACAGTGATGGAAGCAGGATCTTAGCTTAAATGCAACCAGCAATAAAGCTATATTGAATACTGCATTTAAAAACCCACTTATGTAAAAGTACAGAAATATTAGCAACTAAATGTATTTAACTTCTCATTCTGCATCAGATTTACGCTATGACTGGTCATGTATATTATTCTATGTGACATTTTCATGTCACATTATTAGATTTTTTCTGATGCAGCAAATAGCATTTTACTGTTGTAGCAACTTGAGATGGATCTATCTTTAGATGCCATTAGGTTGTTTAGTCCAGTGGTTTCAAGCCGAGGGATCTGACCTCTCTCAGACATCTGTAACATAACAAGCCCCCAAAACACATAGCTTTTTTTGTAAGTCAAGTATGTTGTGAGCCACTGGCTTAATCCTAACAATGTATTATATTTTATAAGCTTTGTCTATGGACCATCCAAAGGATGTTTCAAAACAAATACTTCAAAGTATTTCACAAGCAAAAGGCATCAAACAGTAGGACATCAAACAGATACAATAAAAATTATATTAAAACAAAAACAAACAAAAAATATTACAAAGAAAAACAAGGGAATTATAAATGAGTCTTGAGATATTTTTTTTTAAATGCCAGTTGAGTTGGATGATCTAATAATGAAAGGTAAAGTATTCCAAAGTTTACATATAAAGACAACAAATGCACAGTCTCCCTTCATTTGAAATCAGGCCCAGGGGACATCCAGAAGGCACTGATCTTCTGGCCTGAGAGACTGTAGGTTTCCATATAGTCACAACAATTCAGAAATTGACTCAGGGCCTTCACCATGTAGAGCCTGGTAGGTAATAAATAATGTTTTATATTTGATTCTAAATTGCACAATTAGCCAATAGAGAGAGGCCAATCCTGGAGAAATGTGTCTACATAAGAAATCAGGCTGCAGTATTTTGAACCATCTGCAGAAAAGCTACAGCTCCTTGACTAAGGTAATAGTATAAAGAATTAAAGTAATCAAGGCATTTGAACACAAATGCTTGAATTAGTTTTTCAGCACATTCAAAAGATAGAATGTCTTAGAGATATTTCTTAACTGCAGAAAGGATAATTGCACAAGCTCCTTAATGAGCATGCCAAATGTTGTCTATGCTGTTTGATATTTCCAGAGTCCCAGTCCCACAGTTTGGTGCGGTGTCTTTTGAGCACTACCAGAACCTGTAAGGAGGACCTCTGTTTTATCCCCATTCAGTTTTTGAAAATTTTGACACATCCAGACTCTCGTGGCTTTTAAGCAGTCATTTAGGTTCACTAAATTGCTGAGATCCTCACATAAGATCTATTGAAATAATACGTATATTAAAACAGCCAATTAAAAAGGCTAATGATAATATACAGAAAGTAAAATAGGTCCAAGAACAGACCCTTGAGGCACACCATAGTCCAAAAACAGCAGTGTGAAGTAAACAGTACCTACAGTCATCAGATAAATGTAGTGGAGAAAAACAGTTCACTTGTAGTGAAGTAAAAGTCTAAAAGAGCATAAAATGGCAATACTGATGCAATTTACAAGAACCTCAAAACTGCAGTTAAGTTCAGTACATGAGCAGATGTACTTTCCAGCACTGGTCACATGAGACTGGCCCTGATTGTGGCTGCGTGGTGGGCCAGCTGGAATAATACAGTAGATGGTTTCGAAGTCAGAAAAAGAAAAAAATCAAAACCCTACAGAGGCTATTCAAATACATAACAAATGACTCCACAATGCTCCTCAATGCCCCATTATCTGATTCACTTCTTCACAAACCACGGTTAATCAATTTTATGCTTTGTGTCCATCTGTGTCTCTCCCTCCCTCTGTGTTTGCTGTGTATGTGTGCGGCTGTTGAACGAATCCAGGACTCAGGGATTGATATTGGCGACATCTCAGAGAGGAAGGCTCTGAGGAAGAGGCTGCAGTGTAAAACTTTCCGATGGTACCTGGTCAACATCTACCCTGAGATGAGGATGTACAGCGAAACCATCGCATATGGAGTAGTAAGGCGACGACTCCCTCTTCATCCAAAATTAAATTCAGTGCCCACAAAAGCCAGAACAGGGCTAAACCGTGCCTGAGCAAATCATTCTAATCCCTTGTGTTGAGATCCGGATGGCTGCAGTCAGGAACACAAACAGTTCACAAAGACGAGGTTGGCTGCAGAAACTTTGACCTAAATGTTAGAGTAAGAATTTCCTCTTGGTTTATTGTGATGGAAGTAGATACATAGATCCATGAATACATAGATTAATTGAAGCTCATTTTAAAAATAGATGTAAGGGGCTTTCCAGCAGAATTTTATTAGTCAGAGAAGCCAGAAAAACTGACAGCCAACAGGGCATGCTGGCAGTGTTTCTATTTGCCCGTTCTTAGTTTTTCTCAAACAGCTTTATTTCCATGGTCCTCCCACCCTGCATCACTGTGATGCACCCTAATACACAGTGACACACAGGCCGCAGTATTATGGCACTGCTTTCTATGTTCTATGGGTGATTTTTTTTTCTTGTACAAAGTGACAAATGGTGGATGGATATGTCAAGGAAATAGGCCAGCCTCATTACATTCATTTGTCCAAGTTAGTTGACTTCATTATTCTATATTTGTGACTTGCATTTGATAGGTTTGCCAGTCTTGGTGGTTTGAGGAGACACTGTGTGGGAGCAACTCGTCATCCTTATTCAACACAGTGGTATAGAATAAATAAATAAATAAAATCAACGTCCATAAAGCTACTTTATTCATAGTAAAATAAAAAATACATTCTCCAACTTCCAATTGTTCAGTTAGCTCTTAATATATGCTAAATATATGACAAAAACTTTTTCATGTTTATATATCAAAATCCCTCTCTTTGCTCTTCCTGTAAAACACCCTGTGACTATCAGAATGGTGTCACAGCAGGAAGTGTGCGCCTGGACTAAGAGTCTCCAGCCATGCTAGTGGTTGTATGAGGTTGTACTAAAAGGTAAAACAGTGCTTTGAGCTAACATGCTCAAAATGACAATGCAAACATGCTGATGTGTAATAGGTATAATGTTTACCATCTTCATTGTCGTAGTTCAGCATGTTAGAATGCAAACATTTGCTAATCAGCACTAAATACAAAGTGCAGTTAATGTCATTACTTTTTAAGGTATTTGGTCATAAACCAAAATATTAGACAAATTGAAATTTTGACCTGAAGATGGCACAAGAGTAAAAGTCAGGAGATCACCAAAGTTAATACTATTCATCCTGGAGAGGATGTTAATCTATGTAGTAAATGTCATGGTAATCCAACGAATAATTGTTAAGATGTCTCATTCAAACCATAAATGTCAAACCCGTGGTGCAAGAGGAAAAGTCATCACCCGAGTCATTAGGACTAATCCTCTGTTAATCATGAATGCCTGTGTAAGATTTCATGGCAATCCATCCAATAGTTGTTGAGATATTTCAGTCTGGATCAAAGTGGTGGACCAGCTGACAGACCAGCATTGACATCCCCAGAGCCGTGCTACCAGCACAGACAAAATTTGCTTTTGTTGGCAAAAACTGTTCACATTTCCAAAGAAGGTGTTTTAGGTCTTGTTTGTTCATTTTCCCACCTCCTCCTTTTCCTGATCAAAAAATGTAAGTGAGCAAGGTGTGGGTGGAGGCCAACCGTCCTCTACAGCTCTGTATCTCCCTACAGCTCCGTATCTATATGCACTAAGTCATGCCCACATCAGAGCAGTCCAATCACATCTGGGGGATTTGATTTAAATCTCTCTTGTAACTTGTTACATTTCATTCAGAAATATGTCACATTACAGTAGCTGAAGATGCTCTAATTGCTTTCTCACTGTGACTTTAACCTAATGCTATCCCCGAAGGTGTCACTTAGTGTTGCATATTCACTATTTTTTCACTCACACAGTAAAAAAGTTTAGACGTGGGCCGTTGCGCAGGACCATGTGCTGCCTGTGGATTTAATGATTATCAGATAGAAGTAGACATCTCCTGAGCCAGTAGGGAGCTGTATCCTCCCTAGCTGAGTTCTTTTGATCTCACATCTTTACCTAATTCACTCCTCATACAAACCACCATCCCTGGAGCTCCCTAGGGTGCAGTTTGTATCTGGCAATCAGGCAGACCTTTGTCATGACACGCATGAATAACTCTCTGGGCCTCAAAGTCTGCATCATGTTCATCATGCATAACGCGTCTGATTTACATTCTTATAAAGTCAAAATGACTTTGAGAGGATTCACAATTTATATGTTTCAACCTGCTCAGGTCTACCTTCTTCTGTATTTTCTGTAAATATCCTTTTAATATTTATTCTCTCTTTAGTGAAGATGCCTGTCTGATGCTGTTTCATTTTTGCTTTCTTTTTTGGTTAGTAACGCTTGTAAACATCACAGCAAGCACAAATAAATGCTTAGATAATAATTTTTTTCCCCTGCAGAAATAATGTGCTGAGGAGTTGAAGAGAGCAGGTGGTAGATGCATCTTTCTCGGTTTCAGTGCGTTTTGACTGGAATTACCTTTTACCACTTTTCGTAATCCATCAAAATTCAAACAGGCAGCACCACTCTTCAGAGCACCATGCTTTATTCACCCAAGCCAATCTTTTCTTACCTTCTTCAGTGATGGTGTCTATGGTTGTTTTCAGCTTCCTTCTAAAATATACAAGTGACTTCTATACGCATATGTAGAAGTCACATTAATACTAAAGCATACAAGACATGATCATCATGTTTTAAAATAACTTTCACAAAATACTGCACTGTAACTGTAATTTAAATGTTTAATATATATTAACAACCATCTTTGAGAATATTATTTTGCAAATGCAAACTTTCATCTTATCCCATCAGTGGGTAGAAAGGTTGAACATTCATTTTTCAATATTACCTCAACCTCACAAATTTGTTTATAGTATAGTTTTTTAGTATACGCAGTCTTTCATCTCTCAAAATTCATATAACCCCTAACTAATTTCAAAGACTGTCTTAAAACCCCTGAAAACTTAGCTTCAATTTTCACTTTATTACATTTTATATTTGTACCTAAATAAGCAGCAATAAACAACCTTCTTTAGGAATAAAAATTTATTTATTTATTTATACTCTTAAGATATTAAGTATCTTAACACTAACAACACATTTTGAGTAAATTACATACACTATCACGTCGCCATCTATCGATCCTTGTCCCATTTCATCGTGTATATTGCAACAGAAGTCACTCAATTCAATTTTGCCTTGTAAAAAAAAAGCACTATTATTTGTGATATTTAATTAAGTCCACAGGCAGCAGGAATCAGGAGTAATATCAACTGGCCAACAACCTAACAGGCTAATAAGCACTGAATCTACCGTGGCACATGAATGAATCCAGCAAGCCTTGGAGCTCTCAATCGGTCTTTTCAGTGTGCAGCTCTTCAGGTACAGAAAGTGTTGAGGGCAGCTAGTGTGTAGAGGAGCTGGTATCAGCAGCAGCCGAGTCAAGTTGAGTTGAGTCAAGTATACTGGTGTGCATTTGTAGTATAGAACGGTCTCAGCAGCAAACACATACATGAAACATTGGTATCCACACACTGTGAATACACTCGCAGTAGTTGTCATTTTTTTTTAGCCATTTTTCAGTTAGACAGAAAAAGTCCAGATTAGAGCCAGACAGAAGATGAGTTAGTTGGTTGCTGTAAGGCTTCTGATGTTGAAATGAGTTTCATATGATTGATGGTTTGGAAAGTTTTGAATAACCTCTGCCTCTTCGCTGCAGGGTCTCGACACTCAGTGGTGTTTGCAGCAGATTTTTTATAAGAGAGGCAGTAGACCTGTCAAGGTCTCCACAGAAACAATAATGCATTAAGATAAACTCTATGTTAACAAAGTTTAGTTTGTTAAGGGGGAGAAGCCCGGCTCAGAAAGTTCTCACTCACTGACCATGACTGGCACTGGACACACAATTGCAAATTGCGGCGCAAATCAGTGGTGGCAGATGACCGGCCTGCTGGATCGGTGATTTGCTGTAGTACCTGGGCTTTCCTGTGCCACATGACACAGGAATAGATTACAAGGTATGCCAGCAAATGATGATAGAAACTCACTGCTCACTGAGCGCCCAAGAGTGCGCGGTTGCCCAGCTGTTTCCCATCTGCGTTAATTGATCTGGCCAGACAGATGCACACAGGTAATGCAGCTGTGAGTAGCAGCAATATTCCAAAAATCACTCTGTGAAACACAGCCCAGGGGTCCTGCTGATGAAAAATAGTTTTGCACTAGATGCTGTTTTTTGACAGGCACAGCTCTGTGGAGCGATGAACGGCCTCCTTGGTGGAACGTGAGGTTGCAAGGTCGCAGGACCTGCCACAGTGCAACTCCACGCTGCTGCATGTGTCACATATAAGTGTTTTCTAGAAATCAAGCTAGCACTAGCATGACACTTGAAAGCAATCCAGTTGGCTCCTACCACTGCCTCTACCTTCTGTGTTAGACTTCGCCCAGCCCTTCGTTCACATCCTCAGCGTGTATCACTTCATGCTGGAATCAGGAGCTTGCTAAGCTCTGAGTCAGCTGTAGCAGTGTTTGATTGATTTACAACCATGAAAAGCAGCAAGCTAAGAAACTGAGCTAAGTGACATGTTCTGTCTGTCTATCAATCTCCTCCATTCTGTTTAATCACAGTGCAGCACCTACGCACAACAAACAGCGCTTCAGTGACAGTCAGTTGATTAGAGTGTGTGTGTGTGTGTGTGTGTGTGTGTGTGTGTGTGTGTGTGTGTGTGTGTGTGTGTGTGTGTGTGTGCACATGTTGGTGTTGGTGTTGCAACCATCGGTTTGATGATGTAAAACTATGGCAGGGCAAATGAAATTTGATATTAATTCTATTCTGCAAATAATAGTGTTAATACTTTAAAACAAGCCAAATATCGTCTTGACATTGGCAAAGGCATAAGATATCATCAATCACTCTGATGACCATCGATCAGAGATCATCATCCATCAGCACAAACTTATTTAAAGCATATTTCAACCAAAAAAATATCAGATAACAGTTACACACTGTGGCTTTAAAGCAAGCTTAATTTGTCAGACAGTACTCAAGTGAGTTTATACCAAACATATTATCAATACATTTGGTAATACTTTTACCTGATGATGGCTAATATCTGGGTTACACTTATCTTTTGTATCTTATTGTGTGTGTGTGTGTGTGTGTGTGTGTGTGTGTGTGTGTGTTTTTAACTGTGTGTTTCTCTTTGTCTATCAGCTGAAAAACTCTCTGAAGAATGATCTGTGTCTGGACCAGGGGCCCGACAATGACAACGTCCCTATTCTGTATCTCTGTCACGGGATGACACCACAGGTCAGAGCTCTCCTGGGCTTTCTGTCTCTCTCTCACTCTCTGCACTGCTGTTTCATGCAGCGTGTAGAATATATCCAGATTTAATATATCACTTCTATATTTTATTTCCATCTCGGATTTTTCTTCCTCAATAAAAACCTGTTCCATCTCGAAGAAAAATTACTCGCCTTTCCCCTGCTTTTAGATTGGATCAAACTCAGTAGCTTTATCTCATAAAACAGAATCAAGTTTTCTATTTTGCCCTCTGCAGAAACAGTCCTCCATGTTTTTAAATATTAAACTCGTCCCCATTTTTCATACACCTCCTTGTAGCGGTGACATGTCCTAACCGAATCCAGCTCAGAATAAAATACACATTATTGACCAAACATAATACGAAATCCTGTTTTTAAATGGTTTCAGAAGTTAGATTCCACCTGAAAATTTGTCTCTGTCTTTAACTTTCTTCAGTTTAATGTCAAAAGGTTACTTTCTCATTATCACAGGCATTTAAAAGATTAAAACGTTAAACAGTAAAAGATTCAGGTTCAGACAAACAGCCTGATAAACTTCAAGTTTATTTCAGCTGCTCACTTAAGTGTATCTCTCGACTCACGATTCAAGATATATCTCAACCTAAATAACAGGGAGTTGATTATCATTTATTTTCTCCAGCCTCCTCCAGCTCCTATTGATCCCCTCATCCCATTATGTCTGAGCAGGTTGTTTTCAAAGATTGTTTAACCTTGCTGTGGCAGTTGTAAACGTATCTTATAGAGTGCGGCTTGATCTCACATTATCCCTCTCCATTCAAATGAATCTATTGAACGTGTCAGACACATCGTGCCTGTATTGATATTTACACCACAGTGCACATTAGAAGTGATTCGGGAGAAGTCTTTAATGAGAAATCTGTGGAATCGTATTAACACTTTTTCCTTAAAACACTCATAAGTCAACTTCTGCGGCCCTTTCTGAGACTTAGATAATATTAAAACTTAAGAGTTATAAATATGTTATGTGCTGTAAATCTCTCATAAATCCAGGCATATCAAACAAAGGATTGGGGTAGCACCAGCGTTTCTAATGAGATTAAGGATCTCCTCTGCAAGACAAATCTAGTCTGCTCTATTTTTATATTTCAGTGTTACATCATCGAGAGGAATTAGCCCCTGGATTGCCTCAATAATGATACAGACACTGTTGCAAACGTTTGCTGTAGTCAGTGAAAATGTGTCATTGTAAGTGCCAGCTACTTTTCATTGATGATGCTTTGGGAGAGCTAGACTTTTGTATCCGAGGTGCTGGGTTAAATGCAGTACATCAACATGCTGAAAGAAAACTGCACAGGCACACATGAAAGGGTATTACAAAGCTCCCAATCCAACACGTGGCTGATTTTACAAGAGCATGTTGTCAGCAAACAGTACAGCACTTCAGCTCGATCAGTAATAAAAACATACCAACTTAAGCACAGCAACAATAGAAAAACCTCAGACACATCCGGCCTGGCAGCCTGCGCTGCTGCTCCAAAAATGAGCCGCTCAAACACACACAAAATAAAAAGTCACGCTCGTCAGACTGTTAAATGTCTGGTGTGAAGGAGGCCGCTTGGGTGTTATCAGACAAATAAGATTAGAGTAAAAGGATAAGAGTAAAAGTAAGACAGGCAGCAGAGGAAGCAAACCTGGCCCTGATTTTTTATTTTTAATAATGCAAAATATGTGGGGGGTTGGAGTCAGAAAGAAACTTTATCCCAGTCCCACTTATGAAATGCATTGACTTCTTCAGACAGAGCCTCCGTTTAATTGTCTGCTCTCTACCCAATTTTACTCTGATATGAATCAAACTCCCCCATGATCTTCTTGTGCTTCTTTATCATTTGGATACTACAAACCAATTAACTGAATTTAATTTTGTTTTTCTTCATTTGCTAGTTGAAGCTGCCAGTGGTGGAAGAAGTACTCAGATCCTTTACTGTAGTGAATGTACAAGTAAAACTATGTAAAAAGCCCATTCATCCAGAATTCTACTTTAGTAAAAGTGAATTATCAGCAAAATGTACGTAAAGTACAAAGGTAAAAGCATTTATTCTGCAGAAAACGAGCCTGTCTGACTGATGAATTATTATATATGACATTATTAGATTGTTAATACAAATGCATCAACATTTCACTGTTGTAGCTGGACAAGATGGAGCTAATTTCAACTATTTTATACAGTATACTGTATACTATAGTGAGATTCTGATACTGAAACTGCTAACAAATCTCAATGTGCCCCAACTACACATTGTTTTTCTGAGAGGTCACAAGGTTTAACCTTTTACAGTGCATTATTTTTCACGTTCAAGTTTGAAAGTGGAGTGGAAGTTTACTCTACGCAAAGAACAAATATCTCTTTTCTATTAGCAATTAGCAATTTCATATAATCTTATACAGTACATCCTTGTTTTCTCAAAGCTTTTGCTTATCACTCTGTGTGAACTACACCCAAACTAAAGCTAGTGTTATGCCAAAAGTACAATCAATATATTCAATCTCTCAAAAATCAATCTCTTCCCACTCTCTGTCTCATGGTCATACCATTAAGTCTTTTTCTTTTTGAACACACAACATGCTTCTCCTGCTTCATTGTTGAAAATGATCATCAGTTTTTGTCAGCTTCGTATGCGCAAACAACTGCCCTTCAAAAAAAATCATTTGGGAAGGATTCCATCACAGAGGGCACAATTATTCCGTTTTTCGCCCAATGCCTGAATTAATCATGAGCTTCTTTTGTGTGTCTGGCCTTGTCTTTCCTTGTCCTCCATTCGATCAGGTTAGCTGTATAAATACACATATTTAGTGTATGTAAATCACCCTCATAGATGTCTCTTTCATAGTCAAGACAATCCAAGAGGAAGCCTCATTTGCTGCATAATTTATTGCCTATATGGTCATATACAGCTCTAGAAGGGCCATTATCTAAATGTCAACCCCAGTCGTCTCAACATTCAGTGTATAACACCACACAGTTTGTTCATAGCAGGATGTGGTGTATCTTGCAGAATGTGTACTACACCAGTACTCAGCAGCTGCACATCGGGCTCCTCAGTCCCACCATTGATGACGACGACAACAAGTGCCTGGTGGATGTGAACAGCAGACCTCGCCTCATTGAGTGCAGCTATGCTGCAGCCAAACGCATGAAGCTCCACTGGCTCTTCACTCAGGTGACAACACATGACGCAGCCACACACGGTCAGAAAGTACAAGGTTAACATTCGGTTTGCTGTTGATATTCAGCCTCAGTTAAGGTAATGTGTCAAATGTGACAGGAAAAAAACTGTGGAGGTAGCATTTAATCATTTAGGTGATTTAATTTACTGTTTGACTGGAGTTCCCCTCAATCCTGTACCTCCTTTAGACGTGAAGAGTCACTGAAACTCAATGACTGTCTTACTTCATTAGAGGCTCTGTGCTTGCAAACTGTGTTTTGGCTGAAGAAGTAGCCACCTCACGAAATGCCCCATGACAGTGGGTGAATTGGATTTACAGCATGCTTTGATTTGGGCTCAAAACATCTCGTGTTATTCTCTGCTAAGCTGCCTGCTGTCGTGTTAATTATAGATTTTTGTTCCTCTTTTAGTCACATATGTATAAAATCCCAAATGTGCTTCATATTAGACGCTTAAGACAACAAGTAAAATATTCTTTTGACCATGTCTCCTCTGGACTGCTGCTACAGGTGTGTCCGTGGGGTTTTACAATGTAACGGGCCCTAAGCATGAAAAGGTTTTATACGCTTGAACTCGTTTGTCGTATCTCCTCACACTGGACTTTAAATGGTTATTTTACTTAACTGTGTATAATTTAGCAAGTGGAATGCGGACATATCAGCAAGGCTAGAGCATATCATGTTTCTGAAATATGGCATCAATTATTGAACGGAGCAGTCTACAAATTAGTGAGAGAGAAAGTTTTTTTTTTTGTTTTTTTTAATTCAAATGTTGCACCATTCTGCACAAAACCTAATTAACAGAAGATATTTTTAATCTTTTTCCAGTGGAATGAGCAAAATGCTTCACTTCCTTCATCCACTGTAAATAGCTCTAAGTGGTTTTGATCAGCCTTGCTTGGTGGAAGGAATGAAACGTGTGCTTGCATGTTAAGATTAGACATTAGTTTGTAGGTGCTGATTAGAACAGCAAACACATGTTCAGTGGGTGGGACTGTATGGTTTGGTTTGCTTGTGTGGATTTGTGGTTATGTGTGGGTGATGCCTTTTTTTATTTTTCTGCCACAAATGCCTATTGTTCTGCATATAGCATAGTAAATTTAATATAAACCCTATAGAAAACCATAGCATCCTAAGTCAAACAACAAACATCCCCCATGCTATATACTCACTTACACTGTACATTCATTAGCCGACTCCTGGAGACTGTTTGAAGAAGGTGTTACACTGGCTGAGAAAACCCCAGAGCAGCTGCTTTTATCAGTTAATGTTTCAGATTTTCAGGGATTCTGGGTTTTACTTTGGCCTCGTTCCAGACCTCTGAGTAATCGCCCACATCTTCAATATGTTCATGGATTCAAACGGGTCTGGTGGTGTGCTTAGCGATGGCTGTTCCCTCCGGTCTGAGAAACCATCAGCCAATCACAGCTTTTGGATTTCTATGGGTAGAAATTGTGCTTACAGCACAGGTTGTGGTAAGTCCACGTACAAAAATAACAGCTGTTAAGAAATCAACAAAGATATCCTCTTAAAAGATTGTAACGTTAGACTGAATTAATGGAGTGAAACAAAAATGCAATTAAGTCCAATTATTAAGCTGGTTTTACTCTGCCAACTTACCCAATTAACTCCAAATATTCTTGTAACAAGCTCCTCTAAATCAGGGGTTTTCAAAGTCTGACACTGTGACACTGTGGGCTCACCCTCAGACAAAATCAAGACAACTGTTTCATCTGCTGCCTGAGAAACACTCCCACAAGCTCCCGTAGGAAAGCTCTCTATCACAGGTGAAGTGATTAACTAAACATACATTTGCCAAACCAAACAGTTAATTGTCCTTGAAGTGTTTTCACTTGTTAAACCAAAAAATATTTCATGAAAACACTTCCAGTATAAGCATATAACTCACCTTTGTGTAACTTGGCGAGGTTTGTTTTCGAGCGTAGAATGGGCTCGTTGTTGCCCCTTGTGGCTGTTGTGGCTGTCTCGGCGCTGTAATGAGCCCATTACAACTTAGCACACCACAATGAGGCAAGAAAGACGCAGCACTAGAAAACCTACTTGGACAATTGACACAAAGGTAAGGTTTATGCTTTATGTGTTTTCAGATTCAGTTTTGCAAGAGAAAATACTTGTCGGATGAAGAATAAGTTACTGTGTCAGTCCTTTACACCATCAATAAAAGAGCGTTCTTGTCGGGCAACAAACAAAACCTTTTTATTTATTCCTACAGGATGATGTTTTTTGATACAGATGTTGCACCTGTAACTCAGTGACACGCAGACCACAAAAATGAAGCCGTCTCTGAATAGGGCTCAAACAGCTGGTTTAACATGCAGGCTCAGGCGCTCTCCTGCAGTGTAGTCTGCCAGGACCTGATCCAGTCTTTGATAACAAGCCCTATGGAGATTGTGCCTGCGTGAAAAGAAAGCAGGGTTGAAGTCTCTCAGTTTGGGTTCTGCTCTACACTTAAAAACCTTATAGGCAAAAATAACAAGTAAATACTGAAGTTCTTCTATATGTTTTCATTCCTCTGTTGAGTTGCTCAATTATCAGGGAGATGGTGTAGATGTTATCACATCATAAAATATTATAATCTAATATTTTCATCTTTACAGCATGCACAGCTCAGCCAAAAGCTGGTGTACCCATAATGGAGAGTCAATACACAAATTATCTAAAATGGATCTCGCTTTGTACAGATACCCTTTTTGTCTTGATTGCACTCATGGGCTGGCTCAGGGCATATTAGTCCATAAATGCCTACTTCCCACAGTTTATACCAATCTGGCATCTATAAAAAATGTCTCTTGGACCTCAGAGACAGGCCAGACTCTCGTGGAAACACACAAAGAATAATTTAGCTCACAGTCAGTACAACCTGTCCATCCATGAACCTTAGGTCTTTTTTCTCCCACGTCCCTCTGCATTCCCCTAGTAGTACTGAAAGAGCTCTCTCCTCTCAGCTCTCTCCACACTGTGTGTGAATGTTGATGGTCTCCTCTTCAGTCCCTTGCCCTTTGTCAGTCCTGACACTGTAATGAGAAAATCCTGCCTCATTTCATCAGGACATGCTAGAACATTTTTTTGCTGAGCTGATGCGCTCACTCTGTTCAGACTGGCAACATCTGTCATGTTAAAGTTTGTAACTTGTTGTACCTTACTTTCATTTTGCAATAAAGGTTTATGCTCTTCCTTCACACTCCGTACAGTCCAGACCATAAGTGCTCGGACAGTCAAAGTTTAGGGGTTCCAAAGTAATTGGACAGATATACATGAAGTTAAACATACATTTTATTTGATTTCATGCATATCTGTCCAGTTACTGTACAACTGTACAAATCATTTTTCCCATAAATCAAATACTTAATTACTTGATTAAATAATCTATTTTACACATTATTGTAATGGTTCAGAAATTTGATTTGAGCTGTCTTTCTACATCAGTACCAGATGTTTTTGTCCCTGTCGCTCTGTTTTGTGTTTGTCTTTTTTTTCCTCTTTTGATTCAGTTTGTTCATCCTGAGTATTCTCTTTCAATCTTGGAAGAAAGCTAATGACTTCACTGGCAATTGCATTGTTGTTTTTGCCTTGAAACTATGTTGATGCTATCTGGTGGGCCCAATGAGGATGGTAGTGTGAATCAGCCAAAACGCCCCAGAGCTTAGCAGCAGCTCACGTCCATATCTGTTCAGAGCAGTGTGGGTTTAAAAGGAGGCAAGTTATGTTGTGCACACAAATTGTTCTTCGGGAGCTCGGCACAATTTTAACCATCCTGCTTTTATCTTTTCAGGGAGGATCCATTCAGAACAAGAAATCAAAGAGATGCCTAGAGCTTGTCGCGAGCAGTGACAATGAGTTTGGATACCAACTGGCACTGCAGAAATGCACTGGACAGAAATGGTTCATTACAAACGTGTTGTTTAGCAGCTCGTTGTGATCGACTGCTGAAAGCAACACCTGAGTGAATAGCACACCGGACTGGATGAAGTTGGGTGTTTGGTTTTTTTTTTGGAGGGTTTTTCTGTGAGTGTGTGCACATGTGTATGCGTGTGTGTCTGCGTGCGTGAAAGGACGGTGCGTGGTTGAGCAAGCTCATTTTGAGCACCACAATGTCCACTGATGAGCGGTCGACATCACATCATAAATGTTAAACATTTTATTTTGCCTACAGGATCAGCCATAGTTGGCAGATATTTTGCAGATTTGACAAGGTAGTATATTTAGTATATTTTGTGGTAAATACAGTACAGTCAGATTTTCGTTGACTTAAAAAATGTAATAGGTTCATGTTTTTGTACTTTGTTCATATTTGCTACTGTGTAGCAAGCTTTCTGAACCTGTCCCTGCTGTAATTATTTTCTTTTAGTGTCTCAGGTTTGTAGGTTTATTATGCGATTCAGCTCTACAGTTGTGGGAAGATGTTGGAATAAATCTGAAAACAATACATAATTTTCTAAATGTAAATATTTCAAATATTTGTAATATATAACAGTAAAACAACTGATGTAAACTACTGAGTGCAAGTGCCTCTTTTCTTTTGTTGTTGAAGGCACAATTTGTCTGAACAAAGAGGGTCATCCTGTCATTGAAATTGAAAGGACTGGAATCTGCCGTCAACCCCAAATAGATTTTGGATTTTAAACCAAGAGTTCAATACACTGCAACATTAGGAAAAACACGTACGTACACATCACATCACATCTGTCTTAAAACAATAGCCAGGTGGCCATGTGAACAGATGAAACAGGTTTTGTTTGCTGTGATTGCTCCTCATGGTCGGACCGGCTATTAAGATGTACCTTCGCAATGTGTTTCCCGTGTAAGTGATAGGGGGCAAAATCCATGGACATGTTATATTGTTTAAAATATTGTGCATTTCTGTATTTGTAACTTGGTTGTTGATATTTGCAGCACATTTTGTTGTGCACTTTTGTCAAATTGGTGATGCTTTCTTCATTTGCTTGTGCATGTATTTTCTTCTGTTGCAGAGTATTGAACACTCAGAGCCACCGTAGCTTTGGCCTTTGAAAGGAACTTTTCATTGAATATTGTGCACACATACAGACTAATGTACATGCACGTACCACACCATTTAGAAAGTGCAGAGTCGCGGAAGTGATGTATTCAGTTTATAGTGACAAATGCATGGGCAGAAGCTGAGAAACAGCGTGGCTTTCTGCTCTGACTGTTGTGTGCACCTTGGGAGGAGACGAGTAGCACAGCCTGTTTTCAACATGCCAGTCCTCATTACCATCCATATTCAAGCAGAGCTCGGCAAACCATGGCATTAAATATACATGGAAACCCACTTTCATCAAAAGGACTAACACATCTTAATATATGCAATAAGAGCGCCTCTGCATGCCCAACTTTTGAATGAAAGAAATCCAACAAAAGAATTCCCATGAATGCCCATGCACATTACTTGCATCTTCTTTTAGTTGAACTCTTGTCCTGACTGCCCGCTGGTGCACTTTCCAAACATTACTTTCAGCTTCAAAATGACTGTAGATGGGGAATCTGTATATGTATATTTGTTTAATATTCTATTATCATACATACATTTATCACCCTTGTTGATTTAGCACATCATTTGGTGCCACAGAGTGACATAAGGAGGTTTTTTTTTTTTTTTTTTCAGGTTGGCACAGAGTACACAGCAGAGACATAAATTCCCTGTAAATCTGGAGTAAAAGATACATCCAACTGTATCCCACAGTGATGGAGCTGTGGAGCTGTTTCTGTCTCAGTATGACTCACATGCAATATTTCAGAAAAGTACTGTCCTGATTTCAATGAAGCCGGGGTGATAATATATCTGTATTGCCTTTGAGATCTAGCATTTGCAAAATTACAGTTATTTACCTTGCTGTGGGAATTAAATGCTGATTTTTAACAGGTTCATCTCTTTCCTTCCTGAACCAACTGTCATTTTTTATGAAGAGTCCTTCTTCAATTTAAACCTTCTACAGATATGCTGATCTGATTTTGCCTTGTATATAGCAGAAATGCGTAATTGAACCAAACAGGCACTGTGTACTATTTGTGGGAAACAGGATATTGACTGTTGAGTAAAAGAAATGCCTCTTGGTGAAAATATGTCCAGGAAAATATCCTTGATTCCCAACAGTTTTGTGGCTGTCCTTAAATTGTTTTAATTATTTTTGTGCAGAGTGCAAAGTTTTTTTAAAACAAGCTTTTGAAACATTTGGGTGTAGGTAGCTCAGGTGAATCATGAGATCACTTCATGTAAATTACAGTATAATAATCAAGGACATTAGTGAAGTATTTATTGGGTACCTATAATAGGACTATAACAAGTACAAGGGGTAATGTCAAGCGATCAGTGAATAAGGAAGTAACAACTTTGTGTTTAAGAGGGAAATTTCAGTATCTGTAAAATTATTATTCCTCTATTTAATAATTAATATAATTAGTGCGTAAATGACAGGAAAAATGGGTAAAATGCTCATATAGCTCACATATGTTTTCGAGCAATAGTTCAGTTTGCTTTCTTTCTGTTAGATGAGAAGTTTGATACTAGTCTCATATCTGTACAGATCCAGCAGTCAGTTAGCTCAGCTTAGCATAGCATAAAGACTGGAAGCAGAGCGACAACGTTACTGTTGGACAGAGCCATGCAAACTGTTTCCCCCATTTCCAATCTCTTCATGCTAAGCTAAGCTAACTAGTTACTGGCTGTAGCTTCATTTCTACCATGCAAACTTGACAGTAGTATCAATCTTCCCAGCTAACTCTCAACAAAAAAGAAAATAAGCGTGTTCCCCAAAATGTCAAACTATTCCTTAAAATAAAATCTAAGTTCTCTCTCGCTCTCGTTCTCTCTCTCTCTCTCTCTCTCTCTCTCTCTCTCTCTCTCTCTCGCTCTCTCTCTCTATAATTCATCTCTTTGCCTCTTGTGGGAGACGGCTCTGAGAGGCATCCTATCATGTCTTGTCATTATATTCTGCCCCCGACACAGAGACATAAAACACTGAGGGATATATTCCTGGCAGAAGTCGCTGTGTGATCAGGGGAAACAGCTGAGTTTTGAATACCATATGACAAAAGGAAGCAACTTGTCAGAAGTGAGAATATCTGAATGCCCCCCAGGAACCACAGAGGCAGCTTTCTCTGTTCTCTCTCCTGCAGGTGAGCCACAGGTAGCTGAGGAGAAGCTGTCAGTAGCACAGGGCGTATGGGACACCACACACGGAAAGACAATCAGGTAATACTCAAGCAGTTGAAAATAAACATAAACCCTGCCAAAGATGAAATGACTGTTCACTTACAATCTAAAGCGAGCCATCAGTGTTAGAAGGAAATTTTAAGTAGAAAAACAGATTTATCAGAACAATGCATGTGGGTGTGAAATCTGCACTCACCACCCAGCTAAAATGCTTCACATGTGGATAAATGTCACTGTTAATTGTTTTCTGCGAGACTGAATCTCAGCTGTGGCTGTGTTTCCATGGCTACAAGTCCTACGCTGCATATTCTCAGATATCCCCAGGCGTCGGACCGTAGGTGAGCATATTAACTGAAAAGACCTGACAGGATGTAATTGCCCGCAGATGCAGATGTAACTTTAATCTCTGCCCTTTTTATGTCACGCCTGAACGCTTTGACCTATGCAAATGAACCAGCTGACAAATCTGTTTGTTTTTGTGCGTATCGGTCTGTGCTTGTATGTGAAGTAAAGGAGCGAATGAGCGGATTCGCTACAGCGGAAATAATATTCTCGACAAGGGGGAAATTGAAGTGGAAGTCTGAGGTCATAATGAAAAGGCTGAAAGTGAAGGGGAAATCATTTCTAACCAGCCACGCACAGAAGTTACTGGTGTTGATAATGTAGTGTAAAAACATTCACAAAAATTCTCACAGTCATCACACAGTCCGTATAATTTAAAATGTAGTCACATAAAATTAAACATCATTTGATACTTTCACTTACAGTTAGCGAATAATAACTTCTCTTCCAAGTGTTTTAAATACTGTAAAAAAAAATAGAAATGCTAATAATCGTAATGTGAAAATGGATCAAATCATGCAGTTTTATACAACCTGCCTTAATTAATTTAATCACTTAATCAATAAGATGAATGACAAATAACTTTCTACTTTAACTTCAAGATCTTCATTCATTACCATGTGGGGGGAAAAACAAGTGGTAAACACAACAATGACAGAACACTTGATCACAGACAGCAGTTATGGAGCAACATTAACATTCACAGGAGTCATGTTTTTGGCCACCTGACGAATCTAATCTGGCCGTTTAGTTGCTAAATGCTCCACTCTGTTCACCAGCTCATCGCTTACTGTGTCTGTCTGCTGTTTAGTGCTGTGCGGGTAGCACTCAGAGTGTGTTTGATCTTATTCACTTAAAACTGCTGCATTTTGCAGGTGGAAACGATGCTGATGTGAACAGTGAGACTGAACCTTAACAGTGGAGTGGTAGGCTGGAAAACCAAAACCATGAGCTGAAAGAAGTTAAAACACCTCGTAGAGCTGAAGGAAGCTACAGAGTCAAGTGCTATTTCTCTGTAGAGGGTAAAACACATTTCACAATGCACAATATTTTAATTGATTGTTGATGTGAAATGTTGATCATTGCAGCTTTAAAATCTACTTGCATGAATTTATCAGACATATTTTTCTTTTTCCCAGTTTAATACTAATACTACAGGTCCTTGTTAGTCATTTTGTTTGCAAAACAGTTACAACAATGAGCCTGAGTATTACATAGTTCAGTTTTCTGTATCTGCCAGTCAACTAAGTTATTAACCCTGGAAAAAAAAGTCATAGGGCTCATTGGCCGAGCAGCTGGGATCCCACTATACATGTACTACTCTTGTCATATTCAGTAAGTGTTAACAAGTAAGAGGATGTAGATATTGTGGCATTTTATCCATTACAATTTAACTGGCTTTTGACAGTGATGGATGAGGCTCCATGAGGAAGCCTATAAATCAGATTAAACTGTGAAAATGGGTATTGACTGTATTATCTGGATTCTATTTGCTTTTAGCTTTTAGTAACTTCTTCCTGAAGTTAAATCTGTCTTCCTTTCCGGAAAGCCTTTGTGTGCATTATCCCTCTTTTGAAGTTGGCATCAGCTGTCACTGAATCAATTACTGTTCATAATCTTGATTTACTTACTTTAAAGAAAAAGCTGAGTCAAACCTTCTGAATGTATGATCCTGCTGGTGGTGCAACAACTTGATGTTCCCTCTTCACACTTATTCTTCAAATAATGCCTCCTAATTGAAGCACTTGTTTCGGACGTTGGAGATGAATTCAGTTATTCTGAATATATGCTTCATTGATTCATAACTGTTGCTAAATACAGCCATAATACACCAACACACAGTCACTCCTATTCTGACTTTGTTTAAAGGTCAGAATAGTTTGGGATATTTTACAGAAAACAACATGTGAATCACAACATGACATGTGTGTGCTTACCTTGACAAAACACTGTCAATCACATCCAATCAAACTTCACCCACTCAGTCTTGCTAAATCAGATTAGCTGAGTTTTTGACTGAAAAACTGTAATAAATGGTTCTTTAATCTGCAAGGACTGACTTTTTTTGGCCATTTGGAGGAAGCAGAATTAATCTGTTAGCACTTCATTACCTTTAAGCAGTTACTGAGCAACATTATCATTCATTTGGAGTTGTGTTTCTGGCCACCTGGCAAAAGTAAATCCAACATTTACTCTTTTAGCTCTGTTTTTGGTCCCTACCAGCTCCTGAGTGAAATATCTGGTTCTTCAACCAATGAAAGCTACAATATGTTCACCAGCTGTTAGTTGCTCACTGTTTGCCTGCTGTTTGGTCCTGAGCAGGTAGTAAACATTGGGTTTGGCTGTAAGCACCTGTCTAATGTCGCTGTACACAATACTATGAGAGCAATACTACTAAGTTGTAGTTAATGAGCTAAGCTCATAATAATTCTCCATAAAGCCAATGGAAGCTGCAGATTTGAGTCATAATTCTCATTTTTCATCATTACAAACGAACCCTTTCATATTGTTGCTGTGTTTTCCGATTGTCATTTGATACAATGCTATTATAAAATATTGGTTTATTGGTTAAAGCCACTTTAAAGGTTGTTTTTCTTTTAACTTTCATTGTTGGTAGTGGACAAGTATTTAAGATTTGAAAACAAGTTTGCAAAGGAAAAGAAATTCTGGGAAATTTTACTTTACTTTACTACTTTACATTTTACTTTAAGTCCCACTATTTAGCATTTATAAGCTCTATGCAAACATTTAATAGTTTGTTTCTAACACATAATAATGTCTTGTAAGCAGTACAGTGTAAGTACAGTTTTTTCAGCAACAATCGTAACTTCTCCTAGAAGGCATATTTTATATTATTACAACCATGTTTTATATTGTCACTCATTATCTATTTACACGTCAGCCTCAACTCAGTTTGTTGAGGTATAGTATTAGTATACAGGGTTCTTCAAATTGTATTTTTGGCATTACTGCTACTCTGTCCTTTTTGTCCCCTTTTTATAGTGTGTATAAACCTATTCTGAAGACAGAAGTTATAGAAACATTCGAACCAGTGAAGGCCTTCTTGTCAGGCCACACAGGAACAAAGAGAGCCTGGGGCAGCATGGGTTAATCAAAATTTAATCATGCCTCAAAGGCTGATTCCATCTGTACATACATAAGACACATATTTATGGTTCATTTGACTGTGACAACAATAGTCTACTTTGTCACTGCTCACTGACAATACCCACCCCTGACACCACTGACATAAATTTCAGACAGCCACTTTCATGAATGAGAAGAAAAGGCTGAAGTCCATGAACTCACATCCTGTACACTCCAGCAAAGTCTAATTACTGCAATCTGGATTTAGACTCTTCTCTGTTGCTCTTGCAGCACTATTGAGAGAGACATCTTGTGAGCACTGGAGCAAAACTCTCTTCCTATTCTTGTCCTCCCGTGCACAGAGCTGCATTTGATACAGGATCCTGCCAAACAGAGGAACTGATCATGAACGCTTCCACAGCTAAAGATTATCCTGGTTCTGTTCTTCCTCTGGATTTAGATTTCTCTGAGAGATTTCAGTTTGTCTAAGTAAACACAAAGAGCTCTGCATAGCATATGCATCAAAGCTTTGTGGTTTAATGAAGATTAGGGACATCAGAGTTGTGTCAACTATTTTTTGGATTCACATGAATCAAAAACATGTGACGACTGTCACTTTCAAGCGTGTGTGATTCTGAACTTACACTCCTGAATGCTGAGGAGACGCAGGACTTGCCAGCTTTTCAGCACCTGTCTCACACAATCTATCAATCAATCTGTTTGTCCCTGTCTGCCTTGTTCACTGTGTCTATGTGCAACCATAAGTACATTTTCTGCAAGTAGCCTCCTATTTTTTTCTACTTTATACTTCTACTTATTTCTAACTTCTACTTGGGGAATGCAGTGCACCATGTTGTGAGTGACATCTCTGGACACAATGGTTCATCATAACACACTGATACGCACTGTAGAAAAAAAAAAACAGCTGCATGAAATGAGTCTGAATAAACAGACAAATATGTAGCATGGCTTAAGATAAGAGCATTACTGCATTTGATAGGAGACATTAGCTAATTTGAAGCAGAATAAATCAGTTGTAGCTTTCATTTTGAATGATATTTTCATATTATCATTTGTTTGATGTCTGAAGATCCAAACAAACATGCTGACCTCGGTAGAAAATTAATCATTTCTGGCAAACGGCATCTGTCAAGCAGATGGAGAGCAATGATCTAGTGGTATGTGCTTGAGAAGGAGAGAAGCTCATTTCTATGACCACCTGGCTCTTAACTTATCAAGAGTACACAACACAATTCTCTATAATCCTCTGTATATTACAGGAGAAAATCCATCAATAGTCTGAGCCTGAATGTCCTCACAGAACCCATTTAGATGAGCCTCCAAAAAACAGATTGCTTGCCATATTGAAACTCAGATATAGAATTCTATCTAACAATTCAGTAATTTTTACTTTTTGAACCACTTCTCACTTCACAAGACAGCAACCCCCGACCAGCTGTCTTATGGATTATACAGACTTTTAAAAATCCATTTCCTGTTTCACCAAACAGAGGTTATGTTTGTTGTGTGAGATGGAAAAAGAAGATTGCTCCTATGTTGCAGATGTCGTCATTCTAGGTAAAGTCTCGCATAATCATATGGAGGATATTTCTGGAAATGTGGCGTGAGCCTGCGATTTACATTGTAATTTTGAATCAGGAACTAAAAAGATACTGTCCATGTTTAAGTATCCAAATGATATTTAAAGGCACAGCGGAAGAAGGAAAGAAGACCATGGGCAACAGTTGGGAATTTTAGAGGAAAAAATAAATAAATTTGAAGTTGGGAATAATGTGGTATGTGGGTTGTAATGTACTGGTTTAGTTTTGCACATTTCTCTTGAACAAGAATTGATAAGTTTAGCAAAAAAAATTTTAAAAAAAATCAGTTTCTGTGAGGCTGTTCTCCCCTTGCACAACAAGAAGATTGTTAACACCATTTTTTCCAAAACTTCAGTTATGTCATTCACTGCTGTGCCCTGTATTTACAAAAATAACTATTTTTATTTATTTCTTCTTCCCTCTAAAATGCATTAGTATTTTATTAATACCTGTATGATACAATGAAATTACTCTGTTAATTGCAGGCTGCATTATAAACCATATCTTGTTTATTAGTGAGTTTTACAGGTACTTGTAGGCAGATTTGTTTACCCTTGCCAGGCTGTTACCCCGCGTTTCCAGTCTCTATGCTATAGCATCATATTATATGGACAGATATGAGAGTGGCATCGATCTTCTCATCTAACTCTCTACAGCAAATAAGCATTTTTCAATCAGCAAACAGCTAATCTGTGAACATAAAATGTGCCTGGGTCAATGCCTGTAACAAGTGGATCTATTAGTTAAACTCAGTGGAGCTCAGGCGAGAGCATGACAGGTTTGGGAATCGGTTCAGATCGGTCGATGTTTTCATACAGCTGAGCTAAGGTTTGTGCTAATTGGAAAGGGAAGGGAGATATGTCAAGAACATGACAAAGGGGAGACAGAGTGTAACATGTGCAGTCACAGGGTACAGAAAGAGATCAGCCCTTTTTCTAGAGGTTAGATCAAATGCCAGCAAAGAAATCTTTCCTTTTAATTTCATTAATCTCATTTTCATTCCCTTTGAACTTTGGTCAACACTGCAGTAATTTTACAACCGCAGGCTGATCTTATAATTTTATGGGGTAAAAGATGCTCAAATGACTTAATTGTCACCTTAGTGAATGTTGTTACTTATTTCTGTTTCATCATCAGCACCTATATTTTAATTTCTTTACTGACGTTGCTGATCTCACACAAATCCACCAGTGAAATGTGCATTTGAGCTCTCCTTCATCAGTCCCAGGCTCTAATTGTGTAATTAGCTGCTGCTTTCATGAAGCAGACTCTACACAACTGCAAACATCGGCCAGAAATTGAACAAGACACTTTCACGTCTCCAAATCCAGCCTTTAGTTTTCATTTTGTAGTCTAAAGTGAAAAAAATTTTTTTTTACTGTATAAAAAGACATATCTCAAATGCTTACATGAGATAAGATGAGGTAGTTAAACACAGTATAGTAAATTCAGCATGTTTTAAAACTGGCTTTGCTACAGTTTTGCTACCATGGCATCTATACTTCGCAAAATGTTGGCTTCAAAGTACAATATGGCAGAGCATCAAAATCAAAGACCCTCAGCATTGAATGTAGTTGAGCCCTCCTCGTTTTGTTACATTAAAAAAAAGGGGTAACCAGTATTCCTTGACTGGGACAATTTCCAATTAGTTATCAGTCCGTTTAACTGCTCACAGGGAAACAAAATCTTCTACAAAGCAGGAATGCAAAATTCAGACAAGGGAGTTTCAAAATATAGATGCAAAGGTAAGGAGAATGCACAGATTGATCATTACCCAGAGAACAAATCTGAACACTTTGCATAACTCTCTGGCCTCTTTTATATTCAGGGCCAGGGAGTCATTGGAGTGAACTCAAAACAGTTCGTTAACAATCACTTCTTTAATATGCTTCTCACTCTGCCGTCCTCAATGAAAACAAATGACCTGAGCGGCATGAGACACAGGGGTGAGCAACTCTGATCTTGTTTTCCCGAAAGAAGAGATGTGACAGATTTTAAGATGCTGAAGCTGTTTGAAATGCTAATGCTAATGAAAAAACATGAGGGGAAACACCCACGAGCATGTGTACAGTCTGTATGCCAACTCACAAACAGGTGCAATGTTTGTTACATGATGGATGGTCAGTGTTGTGTTTACCACTGTGAGACTGCAGTGACTCCAGAGAGCAGAGATGTTCTTCAACTTCTACTGCCTCCTGCACAATATAAACACTGCAGCTGAGCCCTGCTCTTTGACTTACAGGTAAGGCGGCTAATGCTGGCAGTATTTGCACAGCTAGAGGGGTCACCCAAGGTCATGAATGAGGAGAAAGAGGAATTGTGTGATTGATAGCCGTGGCGTATGACTGTTTGGCAACTCAAGCACCACCTACCCTGGTATCAGACCTTGGTAGTGAAGAAATAGCTAAACCACAAATCAAAGCTCTTGATTTACTGACCGATCGTTGTTATTACCATCATCTCTACAAGCACCTGAAATGAGATGCCTCCGAAAGAGAGCTGGTCATACTCTGACTGACAGAATGAGGAATTCGCAATTTCAGGGGACCTTGGCATCCAGCCAGTGTTCCTCCATGCTGAGATACGCCAGCTGAAGTGGTTCAAGCTCCAAATCAAATCACCCCATGGTGGAAGACAATGGGGCAGCCTCAGTCAGGACATGCTGATGGGACAAAATCTGACAGTTCTCCTCACTTCACTCTTCTTCCTGGCCTGGATAAATGGTTAGAAAATGGACAGATTCACCTCGGTCAAGCATCTTTTCCAGGATCACCCCGACAATATTCAGCATTACTGAGTCTCTGTAGTTGAGGCTGCACTCACTAAGATTTGAATGAGCACATGTACGTCTTATTTGTCAACTATTTGATGGTTCCCACTTCATAAATGTGAGAATTTTCACTTTTCATTGTCTTAACATTATAATAAGTTGGATATTTTGAAGGTTTTGAACTGTTAGTCAGACAAATATCACATCACATAGGAACCTGATTGTACTTTTTCACTGCTTTATATAATAAATGATCAAATGAGAAAATAGTTGGCAGACTAATCAATTATGACAATACCCTCCAAACATTTGCTCCACCTCAACCATCTACAACCTTAAAATGCTACTTACATTATTAATTTTTCCAGTGACACAGCACAGCCTACAGCAACTTCTGTGCAGTACAAAACTGTGGTACATCTGTAATCCTCTGCATAATCCTAAAGCAATGCCGTTTCTCTCAAAACATTAAAAACAAAAATTAGTAGTAAATAAATGTAATTTATAAGAGGCTGTTTTGTGACTAGGGTGGCATGGTGACGCAGTGGTTAGCACTGCACACTCCCACAGGTCCTGGGGCCTTTCTATGTGGAGTTTGCATGTTCTCCCTGTGCCTGCGTGGGTTCTCTGCGGTTACTCTGTCTTCCTCCCACAGTCCAAAGACATGCACATTAGGTTAATTGGCGACTCTAAAGTGCACATAGGTATGGATGCGTATGCAAGTGGTTGTTTGTCTCTATATGTCGGCCTTTGATGGACTGGGTACTGTCAGCTGGGATTGCCCCCCCACACACACACACACACACACACACACACCCCCTCACCCACCCCCCGCGACCATGCAAGCATAAGCGGGATGGATAATAGATGAATGGATGGATGGATGGATGTTTTATGATTTTGGATATAACTGAATTACAACAGTGACGGGCTCCTATTGAACATGGTACCAGGTAGTAGGATGGTGATATGATGCAGTTTGTCTAGTCTGTTACTCTAGTTTTCTCTAGACTGCAAACTGTTGCAGCTGTGTTTCATGAATGGGCTGACTGAAAATTGTCTCCACTGCAACAGAATCAACACAGTGTAACAAAGATAAATTTTATCTTTCAGCATGGCCTCACTTAGGGTCAAGTGATTGAAAATGAGATGAATGAGGTTTATTTTCAGAATGACACATAATATGAGCCCCTTTTTCTTCTTAGTTACCATTTTGCCAATACTGTCCACTCCAGCACTATAATCAGCATGTTACGGTAACATGCGCAACCATAACAGCCAATGGTGGAAAAGAATTCAGATCTTTTACTCAAATTAAAGTACAAACAGGCTACAACAATGTAAAACTACTCCATTACAAAGTAAAAGCCCTGCATTTAAAATCCTGCTTAAGTAAAAATACAGTTGTTTTTTTTCGCTTAAATGTAAAAGTACTCATTTTGCATTAAAATGTTCCCTGTGACTGCTGTATTATGATATATGACATTATGAGATTTTTATCCCAATAAACATCTGTTTTTGACACATACAGTGGATTCTTAATTCAAACTGGAGAGGATCATTAGAGAGCTAATGGAGCACATCAGACTCGGGGAGACTTGTGAGCTCCTAATCGAAGGAGGCTGATTCAGTCACAACAACAAAATGAGTGGGAGGTGCTGAACCACTTTCAGATTAGGTTGCAGCTTTTGACCTAACACCGCAAAAACACATTATGCCCGTGGAGGAGATGAGAAAAATTTACTTCAATGTAAAAAAAAAACATATATATATATATATATATATATATATATATATACCAAGGTGTCATTCAGTTTTGTAGGGGCAATCACTTTCCACTTTTCATCAGGGTTGCCTGCAAACCTCTCACTACACCCAGTTGATCTGTTAGTCATATTACAAGATTGTTTACTCACTGCTTCCACTGGAGCCTAATGCCTTGAACTCATATGAACTCTAAATCTCTCATGAAGAACAAATGTTTATGTCAGGTTTTTAAGTGCTTGCAGCTATATGGTAGAAATTTCGTAGATTGTCTCACAATGATGCCTTTGTCACAGCAGAGAAAACATTTTTAACTAATATATAACTTTTTCATCTGAATGTGTTTGGCATCGTTCACTGAATATTCATAAGTAAACTGAGTGAGTAATTTGGAATTCTTATGGGACAGAATCGAGTAAACATGGGGTTCAACTAAAAGGTTACGTGGAGGTATGCAATTAGCACAAGTCACCAGTTTAATTAGTCTGACCACACTTCTTTCTTTATACTGAATTCCTTACATTTAAAAGACCCCTCTCATTCGGGGACCTACAGAACCTCCATCCTGTATCATGGGCAGTTTGCAAAAGGGAAATGATGGAAAATGTCCACAAACCATCTATTTTTTGGGGGGGGGGGGTTTATTTTTTATTTTTTATATTTTTGCACTATTTTTATTGGAACGTGTGGTTGCATAATACTCTGTCCACAAACAAAAGAAAAATAGTTGTCCCATGTCCCATTTCTAATTCTGATATTTCTAAATGACATGTCTGAGGAGAGCTACCTGGTGGAGATACAATGTTAGCATGTGCACATGGATGCTGAAAAGGATCAAACAGTTATGGTTTGTTTTACCCTGAATGAAAAAATACATATCCATTTAGAAAAACATGCAATATCAAATATGACTCAACTATCTCGCTTGCTAGATATATTGTGTAAACTCTCATTACCAAAATGTTAAACACCTGTAGCCCTTTTGTTGGAACCTACTGCTTTTACCCTGCTTGAATTGCCTGCTGGTGTTTAAATGACCCGAGAGCTCAAGAAAAGATATCACATCACAACAAGAACAGAAAATCACAGAGCAGCGAGAGGGTGTTAAGAAGAAATAAAACTGACAGGAGTGGTAGCATCATGCCTTACGGTTATGTTTAGTAAAACAGAGGAAGAAAATGAACAAGAACATAGAGGACATTTATTTACTAAATTCTTTACCAAGAGAGGTGGATGTATCGTCCAAATGTGGCCACTTTTCTGTACCAAAGTGTTTTCGCTCTATTGTTTCAGTTACATTAGTTTCACATTGCTGCAAAAAGGGTTTGATTATCCATGAGCCTGAAATGTCCCAGTGGATTCACCCCCCTCCTGATGAACAAGCTTCAGCAACAACAGACAGCAGAGGGATTAGTTTGATGTGAGTTTATTTTTAATATCACCAGGAACAAGATTTTTCTACCAGATGCATTTAGTTTCTCAGCAGCAGCAACATGATTTGCCGCCTGTATGTCAGCAGTCCTTTACAGCAATTTATCCTATTCTTAATTTCAAAAGAAGCTTTAGACACCATGCCAATAATGAAAGGCAAGATGGTTATAAAATGAAGTTAGAGTTGGTGGTGTTTGGGGGGTATTAGATAAATATGATGAACAATAAAGCATTTGCATTTTTCCATTGTCCTTACCAGTTTAAACATAACTCAAACCATGTCCCCATTGTGACAGCCCCTGTGTCACAAATTAGTTGAGGGATAAGTCTGGCAGTTCTTCATTCTTTTGTCATTGTCAATAGATTTTGTAAAAACACCAAAAACAACATGTTAGTTCATCTTTCCATACTTCCTGACATACTCCATCTATGCCGCTCAGCTCCAGTTCCTACTAATGACAAAACTATGGTGGCCCAGACGGGTCAACGCAATGCAAAAAGCCACAACACAAGTGAAAAAGCCACAACACAAATACAAAGCCATAGTATGAATGCAAACGCTGTCGCTTTTGTTCTTGTGTTGTGGCTTTTGCATTCTGTTGACCCCTCAGGGCCACCGTACAAAATCTTATAAAAACAGATAACAAATATGCTGTGTGGTCTCATTATTTAGAGCTAAATAGTCTCCTAAAAACAGCCGCACACAGAGGTTTTTATTGAGCAATATTCAAACAGGAATAAAATTAAATCTGATGGGGACTATTTTCTGCCACATATGCTGTATGCTACAGTGAGTAGTGTTGGTAGCACCTACGGCAGCAGGACAGTGTATATGGGATCCACTCAAAATAAGCTACTCTGCCCATGTTCATTGTAATGAAGGGAAATGTAATTCAGCAGAGGAGTAAGCTATATCCGATTCTGGCTACATAGACAATACTTGAAATGACTGTTGGTTTGGGCATTTCGTGGGATTTATGGGTGATAAAAAAGCAGATCAAGCCAAATAAAAAGTTCAAATGAAATTAAAGTACAATTTTGTCTTGATAAACATTTTGGCTTTCAGTGAGGTGGAACAGCAGCATGATGGATGCATTCATATACATTAGATCCAGTGCTCAGTAGGCACGACGTAGGTGGTCTGTACTGATCACACAACCATGGAACATTTAGTTTCTATGGCTCAGGATTTGCTGTGGCATTCTTAAATGTTATGAAATAGGGCGTCCTTCCAACTGTTTCCCTTTTTCACAACAGAATTGTTTGGTAAAAAATAAAAATACAGACAGCAGTCTGCAGCAGTCTCCGTGCTACACTGCATGGATGTCTGCAAGCATAGAACATCCACAAAATCAGACCACAAGTGAAATGACAAGTCAGTGCCATACCACACCAACAGCATAACACAGTGCCTGAGAACAACTTCACATCCTGTCAAACAGTGTATTGTGCCAACTGAACTCATAAGGATGAGTAAGGCAGAGTCTGTAGCGTGTACTTGATAGCTATCGAAAGTGACACAAAATCTTGCAGACACAATAGTGTCATTGTGAAGCCAACCCACAGTGATAGCACTGATCTAAAGGATGCTACATGTTGTGTGACACCATCACAGCCTCCTCCTTCACGGATTCATTTGCTACTTCACATAAGATGTTTGTCATTATCTCATTGTAACTACAGCAGTTTCATTAGAAGCTTTTAGTTTACATCACACCGAACAAAATGTACTGTATTTAGAATGAGTGACAAGTTGGTAACATCTCAAGTCATTATATATTGCTGTTGACATAGCAATAGCAGTATTTAATGACTTGAAATGTTACCAACTTGTCAGAGAAAAGAAGATCACATCCGGTATGAAAAATACGTTTTGTGAGCTTAAAAAGAAATATTTTGTGCACGTATCCTACTGCAGTTTTAAGCAAAGACATTGCCTAGTTCCTCAATATCTTAATAGTCGTAGACTTTTATTTGTAATATAAAGCTTTATTTCTTTTTGAACTCTTTTACACATATTTCTATTACTGACTGTGGTTAGACATATGCCTTGAATCTAAAATGCAATTCTTGCTAGGTAATAATTACCATCATTTACCTTGAGGTTCTGAGATTACAATGAATGTAATTCTTCTCTAACAGTAAACAGCTGATAGGCTACTGAAATTAAATGTGATAAATCAAAACTGTGTAGTCAAAAAACAAATCCTAAATTCACCGGTCTTATTTTTCTCCCAGACACCTATTTCTTGAGAGTAAATAGTATTCGATGTTGACTCACGTTAACTCTACACTTTGCAGGGAAAAAATTAAGTTTCGGCCTCTTCCCATGATATTGAATGAGAATGTGAGTACTGAAGGGGGCCCTGATCTTCTGAGCTTGAAGATGAGGAATTGATTGCCAGAGTCTCCTTGAATCTTTGATATTGATTATTGCCTATGTGCCAACCTAATAAGCCTGTCCTTGATCGTGCATTTAGTGTTGACAGAAAATCATTTCATATGAAGCTGAAAGGTGGGTTTACTGTATGGTGTACACAGTCACATGCAGATACAGTTTTTGGGACTTTTTCTATGTAATTGTATATACTGTACTACCCGATATGGGGTATTTGTACTCTGTACTTCTGCAGTTTCAGGGGATATATGAAGTACAAATGATTAACTCAAATACACTCAAATTGTATTGATGTATTGCATGTCTAGAATTTATCATTGCCCAGTGTACATTTGAATTCCTCATCTTGTGTTGATACTCTCAGGTTTGTGTTGACAAATCACTGAGGGTGCAGGTAAATTTCAGACATGGTTACAATGACTGTGATCTGTGCTGACAGTGCTGAAACTGCAGACAGGACTTCAGTGGCTCCCGGAGCAGACTTGAGCACCAGGACAGGCAGACAGGAGCATGGCCCAGCTCTCCCTGTGTTGAGCAGACGTCTCAGGCCTGGTCACATTACCTCAGCCTGAATGGAGTTTGTCTCCCAGCTGCTCAGCTGAGTCCTCACCCTGTCACTCCACTCTACTGGGATCTATCCCTGTCTGAGTCTATGCTGGGAGACATCTGTCAACACGTGTAACGCACTCCAGGAACAAAACCAAAGCCTGTACCATGTGGGAGTTACCTATCAGTGCCAATACATCTCAGCCTGCACAGAGAAACAGGGTGAGTGACAGGAAGAACGACAGATGTATTCAATAAAAAAAACATTGACAAGTCAATCATTTCTTTAAATAATAGTTGTTTTTTTAAGCTAATTCAGATTTTTTTTTTTTTAAAGTGGCATAAACTATAATAAACCCCATAATCCTAATCTCAATGAAAATGCTTTGATATATTTAATATATCATACGATTATATGTGTTTAAGGATCTCAGAGGATGAACATAATTTCCATAATTTGATGCCGATTTACATAATACATCTTGACACTACGTACAATAAGCAGTATCGTGAAGCACAACAGCTACTGTATAATTTCTATAGTACATGGTCTGCAAGCGAAATGGTGTGTAACGTAGCATACATTTTGTAAATGTCAAAATCCAGGGCTATTTCCGTCCTGCCATAAACCAGCATCAGCAATATTGATGACTCCAGTGTACACTGCAGGTATAATGAATATTCAGCATTTGGTGAAAAGACCATCTAACAGAGGGGAGTGAGTGATTGAGTGATGGTCTGACCCTTTTAACAGCCTGAGATCTCAGCGCTTTTTCAAAAACTTCTGCCTGGTTCAGTTTATTAGTTAATGCTGAGTGGCTTCTTCAGCCCGTCCCAGCAAGGTAGAACAAATGCCAATACATTTAATCAATATTTATATGATTAAAGCGGTTACTGTGTCCAAACATGCAGTGCACTCATCTGCCGTGCACTACCTTTCTACTCAGAGGATTAAAGTGGAAACCAGAGAACAGTATTTAAATAGTTTGAGTACATTTTCAGTGTTTCGTTGATTGTTAGAGGCAGCGTGCGTGTGCAGAAATATGAATGTCAAATCACAAAATAAAATAAGCCCCTTCATGTTCTTCATATTTAGTCATTAGGGGATGCATGAGTGATAACTCCCCTCAGGGTAACATCCTCGGTATCTGAGTAAAACCCTTAAAGTCCTTTTATTTATTTATCTATTCATTTATTTATTTATTTATTTAGTAGAGTTAAGCATGGGATTTCAAGCTTGTAAGTGATGAAGTGACACTGCTTGGAGCAATTTTTTCTCCCTTTTTTTTTCCATTAAGATTTCATAGAAAACCAAGACCCATTTGAATGTTTTCTGCATGACAGTCCTTGATACAGTAAAATTCATTCATTGTTATTGTTTCATGCTCTGAATACACAACATATTATTGGCGGAACTATTATCAGCACCCTATGGAATTCATTCCAGTAAAAAAAGCAATACTGATTCCTGACATACAGCGCACCGAGCCGCAAAAAGACATGAAATGAGAAGGCCATCAACCCTTTTTGAATGCAATTCTGAAATTGTTCATAAAAATGGCAAAATATGAAAAGCAAAAGACCATGGTGACAGTAATGGTAAACTTCAAAATGTGTACTGTGCAGAAAGGGCTGATATCTGATGTGTTGGATATTCTGTGCTCCTTCTAATTCTCGTTACATGCCACGATAATTCATCTAGCTCTTATTTATGTTTATGTTATAGCCATTATACATATTTTTATTAAGTAAGATTTTGTCCTGCACAATTATTTGTAACCAAAAGTGGCTAGGTGCATTAAATTCGGTCGAAGAAATAAGTTGTGGCATGAATACTCTATTTTCTAAGACTGTTGCTGTATCATTTCTTTGTTAGTTTGTTGAACCCTGATATGAGAGCAGCAATAAGCTCTCATTGAACAGCTAATAAACCTCCATTGGCTGCCTTTTCTTCAGACTCAGATGAGAGTGTTGAGCTTCAGCGCTAGTGCCACACTGATTTTGATAAATGACTTTATTACTTGTTTGGATGTTGAGGGACGATGTTTTTCTGCTGCCCAGTACATTAGTTCTTTGTCCTTACAGAATGATGCCAGCAGACTTCACCCAAGGCAGACAGTACATTACACTGACTGGTTTCATACTGGAGAGGAAGCACCTCTTCTATTTTTCAAGGAAATTGTCTGTTCCACAACGATGTCCCAGGGCTTTATACAGTGTATTGTCACCTGGATTTGTTGGCTATAGGCTATTTTGGGGATGAGCACCTTCCGGCTGCAAGATGGCTAGATGGGTAAGGACACTGTCCCAAACAAGGTCATAGGTAGAGTGCACATGACAGCTGGTGTCCATCCTACTCAATATGCCCTGGACTCTCAAGATCTCTGAAAGTGGATCTCTGGAGAATTGGTTATACTGCACATGAAACTGTCTCGTATTGTCTTGTATTGTACCATTTACATTGCAATCGAAACAATAGTTTGTTGAGATATTTCACTTAAAACCAAAGATGTCAAGCTCATGGTAGTGGTACAAGAAAAGTCCGGATCACCAGAGTCATTAGGATTCATCATTTGGGGACAATGAATATCTGTACAGATTTTAATGGTAACGCACCCAACAGTTATTAAGATATTTCAGTCTGGGCCAAAATAGTGGATCAAATGACCAAAAATAATAGCATTTGCATTACTTATAAGTGCTGATGAGGTTTGTTGAAATGGTTGAAAAAAAACAGCTGCATAAGTGTGCACCTACATCTAGATCACTGATATAAAAAATAATATATTTCGTGATACAAAGCTGATTTTATGACTCACAAAATTGGATGTTCAGTATTTGGTCTTTTTTCCACTTTCTGCTTCTTACAGAGAAAACACTTTAACTTCTCCCCAGGGAGCGCTCTCCTCTCCAACAAATCTCATGCTAATACCATCAGGCCCCCAGGTAGAACCCAGCCAGAGTGTAAGCATAGCTGGAATCAGACACAGGGTTTGTCACTGATGACTCAGACAGTCCCTCAAGCCCAACACAATTTGGCTCACAGGACAGCCACCATAGCTCTACCTCAGCATATTCATGCAATGTGTGCTCAGAATATTAAAAACACAATCAGCACGAGCAAGTTTGGGAGTCCTGTATGTTAATTTGCAATATCTGTGGGCCACGCGCCCTTTCTGCCATGAATGAGCTACTCCATCAGCAACAAATAAGAGCCAATTAGATGGCGAGCATGGGAACCCTCATGTAATAAATGAGAGCCATGTCTTAGATAAACCTGGCTTATGAGAGCAGCAACAGCAGGAGGAAGTCAGGGAAGCGCTATAAGTTTTTGACAGAACCTAGACTGTGCTGTAGGGTGGGGGTGCCTGGGGGAGGGGATTCAATAGGCCAGTATGTATGAATAATTCAGACAAGCCATGGTTGTTCTTAATGTGATTCATGTTCTGTATGCCGAGAGTTCAGTCAATTAAATTTGCATTCCAAAGAGGATTTTTTTCCCTGCTGTCCTGATTCCTTAATGGATGATTTCCAAACTTGTTGACCCATTAGGTATGGAGCTCTAGTAATCCTGAAGGGTTTGTATGCCCCTGTAGTATGTTTATGCTCATATATGCACATTAGGTGAGATTAAGAGTAAAGGAGTAAAGTAACAGTAGTTCTGTAAAAGAAAGGAAATACAAATCTATGACTAAGATCAGCTGCACACATAGTTTTTTTCTCATGAATGTCAGCTGGATTTTTAGTTTCACAGACATATCTGTTTGCATGTGTATGTGTTTTTAGGGGGTCTCTCTCACACAATTTCACAGCATTAAAGATCTAGAAGCAATAAAACAAAAGTAAGCTGGTCCAAAAAATGAAATCCATTATTATGGTTTGCCTGAATTGCGGCTTATGGCCTCAACTTATGTATGGTCACATTTATAACATCTTTTAATAAATATGTAACGTGACACATACTGTGTGTTCAAATGCAGTAGGCCACAGCTGTACAAATGTTACTTAGATCCTGCTGTGAACTATACATTATTTTGAAATTTATGTCCAAATTGGGCAGTAAAGTAGTATTAAAGAACAAGGCAAAATATATAAACTACATATCACCATTAACTTTTTATTTGTTGCTTTCATTTGACAGTCACACTATACAGACAGGAAAAGCAGGGAATTGCAGGGAGACAACCAGAAAACCAGCATAACATTTCAACAAACGTTCTCAGGTTCACTTCAGTATAACTCAAATATTTAATTCTCACTTGGCATAGCCATGATTATGATTAAATGATTCATAAATTAGGATAGATTTAGAATACGAATCATTTTGGGATTATTAGTCAGGACAGGAACACAAACTTTTGACTTAGAACAAATGTGCAGATATTTTTAAAGAAAAATGAATCATGCCTCCCTTTCACAAGCCTCATAGACTATTTCCACAGCACTCCACTCATCACAAAGACATTTTAAGCCTATTGTCTGTATTTTACATTGACCTTTACATTCAGTTCTATGACCTCAAATGATGCCTTTGCCTTCCACTGACTATACAAAGTAGACAATGTTGCAGGAAGCACTGTAGCACCATCTACTGGCTCCAAGATTTACCAAGCAATTCACAAGTTTTCATGAGGCATTTGTTAATTTTCTCATTTTCTCTCTGCTTTGCTTTTGGAAGTATAGTGTTGAGTATTTTTCTGGAAATCATCTTTAATTAACTCACACAATCGTTTCTATTCTTCTGTGATGGCTAAAATAATAAATAAATAAAAATTGTCTCCTATTAAGCCCTATGATTGACATATTCTCTTTGTGAATTTTTCTTTTTTATTAAATATAGTATAGAATATACTATGACATCAAAAGTATTAAACTTACTGAATTTCATGGTATTGGAGTGGAGAGTGGCCTATGAAGAATTGTCATAACTTGTTAGGGTGTCACTGTTATCATACATCACTACCTGCTAACAAAAAGCCTTCTCACAGCATAACACTCGTACCATGATAATCGAAGGTAATGCTGGTGCGAGACGGATGCTGCGACATGCTCCCACTCGACAGAGCACTTGGTCTGACGTTTGAAGAGTTCATCTTTATTTCATCAAAGTCTGGAGACTCCAGACTTACCCTCATTCTTTTCCTCCCTCAGGCCAATTACAAAGGCCATAGTTTTATCACTTGCTGAACTTGCTGTTGTCCCTCTGGCAAAGTAACACAGTCATTTTGCATTTCTGTCAGTGCTTTCCTCTGGTCTTGGTCTACACTATCACTAACTCTCGGTTGTTCCACGATTTATTATTTCATAATTAAATAGTCTTTATGGTTCCTTTAAACAATGAACGCCCCTTTAAACTTAAATCATTTTAGTATACCTCTCACCAGATATATGACTTCTCAGGGCCAGCTTTAGGCATAAGCCAGCTAGGCAGTCACTTAGGGTGCCACCAGCTGGAAGGGCAAGCAAAGAGGATTAAAATATAAATAAATATTATGCTCGAAAACATGGTCAAGACGGCCATAATTGAAAGTCTCTTAATAAAACACCTGCTCCTCAGTACAGAAATGACAGAAACTGTAATCTAGAGGCATCGAAGACACAAATGAACAGTAACCTGATATGAATAACCAGATTATGTTCTACATCATACCCTGGATATGGTTAAAACCAGGATACTACATAACAGGGATTAGTGTACATGTAAAGATTAACTGCTAGATAGTGTTGATGGCATGATATAGAATAGAGGTTGAATAAAGTTATATTTGAAATAATAAAGTATAGTAAAATTATTATAATTCAGATAAAATATTCAAATGAAAAAATCAGACCTTTCAGGAGCGCCAGCAGACGTGTCACAGAGGACACTGAAATGTCCAGAGACAGCTCTCCTCATATGCCTGTCTCTGAAATCAGTTCAGTGGATGTTATGGCAGAGTTTGGGCTCAAATGACACAATGGGGGCGTATCTGTTTTGTTCATGTCCAGTCAAATGAAAGAGTGTCACTCAAGTTAAAATGATCTTTCACTCCGGGGAATTTGGATGCACATTCAGTCACTTTGAGGTGTCACTGCAGAGCAGCTGAGTGCTTATTAATTTAAACATGGACAGGTTTTAATTTTTCATTCCTGTGTATAAAAAGAATGTGTATTAAAAAATGGCTGTGACATTCAATGTCAAGTTGGGGAAAACTGAGACTGAAAGATCATTCTTGACTTTAGAAAAAGCAACAAGCAAAAACATCTCCCCATCTCTCCACTCAGTAACAGAGTGAGCATGATCTTCACCAGAAGAAGGAGATGCCCGGATGGAAATGTACTGTACATGTTCAAATTTCCATTTTTTCTGAGTATTTTGAGGGACCTCTCATCCAAGTTTTTCACCCTCAAGACATTGGCTAAACACTGTGGGCACATTAACACAATCTAGAAGGTAACACACCACTTAGGTCTGTCCACAACATGGGCTTTAACTCCGTTAGGGCTACCTGGGGCCTTTCCTGCCTTTCCTGAGTCTCCACGCATGTTTCCCCCCCTGGTCTCTGTGGGCAAAACAATGTAGGTGTCTGCTGCTTTAAATGCAAACCTCTCCACATGAATACAGTGTAAAGTGTCAAATATTTCATTAGCTTTACATTTAACTGGCTTTTAAATGAGTAGGTCTGCCTGCACATATTTGCAAACTGACAGTTGGAAGTTTATACTTTCAACAACACCTCTGTGAAAAAATGTAAGGCTTTTTATTTTTTTACATAAACATATGTCACCAGTTCACAGAAAAGCACACCTTAAGTTCTTATGAACATTGCTATTATTGTAAAGATGGCTAATGTGTCAAAATAAAGTATGTTTCTACTTAAAGGTCCAACACCATCAGTAGATCAGTAAGCTTGCATCAAAGAGAAACAAACCACTGCTGTGATAACCAACTCCACACCAGCACCGACTGAAACTCTGTTTTTCCTCGAGTGCAAAGCTAGCCTTTGCTGATTTTATTGGCACACTGGGCTTAATTAACTTGGGGTAGAGTGTTTACTGTCAGACAACTGGCTTCATTTTGCTTTTGATGAATGATTGATGCCTCTCAAGGGTGAAGCAGCAAATGAGCACAGGCATAGAAAAAGGTCTAACGCTCCCTTGACGAACATGGAAAATGATAAAAATAAACATCATGAAACAAACATCTTTGAAAGGGATGGGATGATGTACATCAGTATGTGTCAATAAGAATACCTACAGGGAGTAACCTTTAATCTTCACTCAGTGATTACATAATATAGCCGAGTAACCAAGACTTTCTCAGACACTTTATTTTATTGTGTTGTTCTTCCATTTGTCAACTGACCCTCTGATTTATTCATCAGAACAAGGGACATATATCAAGGGTTTGAAGAAACTTAAAGATTTCTTAAGTTCTAAGACAGACAACTTTGGGTTTGTAACACCACACATGCTCACAAGATCAATTAAAGAGATTAGAAATAATGGGTGAAAAAAAAACAGGTTCCTGTCTCACGCGTGTAAATATGTGTGATAAAGTAATTCAACTCAATGCCCACTCACTTGCTCTTTCTGATATTAGCTGCATCTTCATCAACAAATGGATTACGTGTATGTTCATTTGTCTAAATATTCTAAGAAGGGAACGTCACTCTTTAGCTCACAATCATAGATATTTTATAGAAATTCACTGATCTAATTATAAGGAAGGCATCCCTTTTGATCATTGTGTATTTCCCATCAGAGTTTGGTTTTGTACAATGAGTATTTTACCACAAAGGGTTCCCAGACAATCTGAGTGTGCAGGTCAAACCATGTCATAACAAGTCAGAGGGAATGTACTGACTTAACAGTTTCAGCTTATCATCATTAACTATGTAGATTTATTATCTGCGCACTATAGAGGCATAATATAAATTCATAAATCCAAACTCCTTTAAAACATCTGTGTCTTATGTGGATTATTTTTATCATCATTATTGTGACAGCAAAGGTTACAACTGTGCTTATCTCACACAGGAGGCGGCACAGTGTAACCTGAGCTGCAAAGAGGCGTTACCAGTCCAGTCTCACCCTGTAGTCATTTACTGGCAAATGGAGGAAGTGACTCATCTCACCAAGCCAATGTGAACAATACTAAGGGTGTTATATTCTGAGCACAATCCAAAGAACTTCTAATGAAACTGTTACACCCTCAACCTCTGTAAAAGTCTGACAACAACAAATTGAGGTCAGAAATAAACTGAGTTCTTACAGTCTCCTCCGAACACAAGGCCTGAAAAATCTATAAAAAGTGGGGGAAAGAAGGGGAAATACATGACCATTTCCTCCTAACGATGGTGCTACAGGAAATGTCAGGTGAACATTATGATCATATAGGATTCATCCTCTGGGGCCCATGAATCCATTGCAAATTTTATGGAAATTTTTCCATTCATTTTTGAAAGGTCAGGTAGTTAGCAAAATAATTAGGTATCCTTTAGGGACTATTAATATCTGTGACAACTTCACGTAAGTGTGGCCAGTTCTTGTTGAGATATCTTACTCTTTCCATCCCCAAGCTAGTGCACAGATATAGGATGGATGAGTGTGGGCTCAGTCAAGTGGTTATAAGTGGTTTTATCATGTATATAAAAGAATTCAAAATTCTACCACCTAGCTGGTTCATACGGGCATTGACTGGAAGGTTGAGTCCCATGTCAACAGCCATCGATCCTGCTCCTGTGGCGTCACTGAGGAAAAATCTGTGAATCCCCACCGGCTGCTGAGTCGATGCCCTGTGGTTAACCCTGTGCTTGAACATCACTGCAGAGGAGGGCGAGAACATTGAGTGTCCCTGTGAGCATCGATAAAGTTTCGCTAGTGAATTTACAGTCCAGTCAGTCTTGTGTTGTTTTACTAATGGAAGACGATTTCTGCCTGGAAAAGAAAAAATGGATGAAAAGTTAAATTTAAGAGAATTTATGAAGGAGTAACTCACAGTTATGAGACACTACAATTTCCACTCACCATCACATAAGTTTGACTTAGAATGATGAAATGAAAAAGTCAAAATTGTGAGATGAAAAATCAATATTATACCAAGTGAAATTCATTAGCTAGTGAGTCGACATTTTGACTTACCATCCCATAATATTGACTTAATAAGTTAAAATTTTCTGTAAGAAATGTGACAGGACAGAGTGCACAAGCCCAAGGCTGGATTACCAATTACCTTTTCTGTCTACATAATTTGATTAAACCCAAATTAGCAAGAGATTTGCATTGCTTCGCTACAGTATCAACCATGATAGGTCCTCCATCTTGTCTTCCCTTGAGTCTGCGCCAAAACCTAGTTTTATGACCTTGATTGTTTAATTCGTATTGAGCTAAATTTGTTGTAATGCTGTGTTTCATCACACCAATTCAACATTTTTCTTTGTGTCAAGTAATTAACATCAGGCAAGGTAGTATTATTTCATGGAAGAACTGTAAGGCTGAAACCAATTTTAATAATCCATGCAAGTGAGTTATTTTCGTTAATAACTGATTAATTGAAGAAATTATATTAGGCTTATATGAAGAAAATCAGTGAAAAATAGTCATCATTATTAGATCCAGCGTCATATGAGGTGACTGGTGAGCAGTAACCCCTGGTTTGGATTGCGAAACTGTTTTCTGTTCGTGACATAAACAGGGTGGGATGATGACGTCTGAGGCAGCCGCCATACAAAAAGCGGCTTCATGTGACGTAGACGAACAGTCAGCATTCTTTCTCCACCGAGGCCGGTAGCAGCCACATCTCAGCATTCGTGTTTATGCTATTTTAAAACAAAACCTCACAGGTTTTAACACGACGTTTGAGCTATCTTTTCTATTCAGTGTTTATTTTTTTCTCTTGGTCGACCAAGACAACAGTTAAGCTGACGTTCCGTTTGTAAAGGTAAGGTATTTAGGTGATTTTCCGTGCCTGGCTAACGTTAGCCGACCGACCGGTCCGGTAGGAAGTTCGTTTTAGGCTGATTGTCATGTTACAAGCTGTAAAATACTATTCTGGATTTTCAAGTTTAGCGTTGGCTGACGTCGTTGACCTTTGAAAATTTGTTCCGCAATGGTTTCATGTTCAGGAAAACCTTGTCTGGTCTCAGAGTTGTTTACAGCCTATTAGCCGTTAGCTTACCGGAGGCCTACAGAACAAACCCCCCCAGATGTCGTTGTGTGGACTTCCGGTGTCTGAACAAAGACCTCATAAAATCAGCTGATGTTCTCCTCGGTGAACATAAATCCTTTTTATAACTGAATTCACACCTATTTCTCTGGATTATAGGAAGAATTAATACTTTTATGATCCAAATAAATGTTTTTAGACGTTTTCGGTAAATTTTGATATGACCATTTCGGGATATGAGTAGGAAAACGTAATCGTGAGTAAATTTGAGAAGTGCTTGAGAAATAATATTTCATTCGAAATTACCAACAATAGCTCGGATTATAAATTCACCGACTATGGATCTGGATAAATCCAACAAGGCGCACATGTAATCCATGTTCGATTTCGAAATTTGCGTCCCCCTCGGATAGTGTTTCCTGTATCCAGTGCTGCCCTCCATGATTGGGGTTAGGTTTAGGTAAGATACTTAACACTTTGATAACTCCGGTCAACGTTAGGTTATGGTTAGGAGGAGTAGTTGGGGTTTATAGTTGGGTTGAGGTAATGAGACACAGCGGTTCGGGAACAGACGTCGACATATCACCTCCACCGTCGTGTGCTAAGCTAACACTATCTGTTTCACATTCACTTGTATGGACACGTGTTGGCGCTCATGTGGTCAACAAGTTAGTTAAAATCAAATGAATAGTTGATAATAATCGAATCTACTGTTTCAGGTATCATTGTCGCTCGATTGTAATGTGCTTTATACACCTCGAATCCGGCTCTCTGCAGGCCTTCAAGTCGTAAAAGGCCTTGGTTGCGGGTTCCTAAAACAGGCCTATTATAAAGCCTCTAAAAGAGCTTAAAATTCATTTTCAGATGTCTTAAATATTTCTTTCTTTTTTCTGTATTTGATCTTTAGCAAAGATTGTTCAAATGTTCCAGTACTGTCACAGGCCTCTGATGTTATGTTGTGGGCCTTAAATAAATAGGTTAATCCAGCCATCCATTTTCTGGTGCTTATCTGGATCCCGGTCGTGTTTAATGATTAAGTAATGCTATTATTAGGAGTATACAACGGGCAAGGCGTGACAAAAATGTCCATAAGCGAATGCACTTCATAACTAATTGTTGGCCTTATTGTCATAACTGGTTTTCATGTTTATATTTCCTGTCAAATGTTTGCTTTCATTTTACAGCCGTTAGCTGCCAGCTAATTTTTTTTCTGTATATCCGTCTCTACTTCCAGATCGCTCTTTCCTGCCCCACTCCTAGACCTTTATTCTTTTCAGATATTCTTTGTCAAGCCGCCAAAGTGGAGAGTGTCGTTGCGCCAGGGGGTCCTTCTCGTTTCAGGTAATAGACATAATCACACTTGACTTTATTTTCTTTTACTGAAAAATCCTCTCAAGAAGCTCACATAAAGACTTAGGCTCACATTTCTTATGCTAAGTTAAAACAGTTTTCCTTTTTTTTTTCTTTTTTTTTTTTTGGTATCACAGTGTAGGGGGAGGAGGTGGGGGTGCACCTCAGCACTATCCCAAGACTGTCGGCAACAGGTGATTTTTCCAAATTTTCCTTTCACATAGATCACATAGTCTCTAAGCTTTGTTTCATCTTAAATTCATAAGCCTCACCACTGACCGTAAATTGCATTCCCACATATGTATTATTGTTTTATCAGCACAGCTGGGGGAACTGGGTGTAATTGGCTTCTTTGCCCTATGACTACACCCTGATAAGATGGTGGTTTCCTGTTTTGAGAATAAAGTTTCTCATCTGGAAAATTAACAGCTTCTACAGCTTTTACTTTGAAATTGCACGACCTTCCACCATTTTGACAGTGGCTCAGGTTGATTCTGTGTAGAGCTCAAATGATTAGTCTGTTAATTAATAAGTTAAATAACAGAAAAATAACCGGCAACCATATTGAAAATCAGTTAATTGTTTGAGCAATTTTTAGGCAAAAGTAGTGAAACAATATAAATAGCAGGATTTGCTGCTTCTCTTTGTGACATGTCATACTAAAGAGAATGTCTTTGTGTGACATTTCAAGACGTCACCTTGGGCAGTGCAAGTTGTGATGGACATTTGTTCATTATTTTTTGTCCTCTCTTAAACCAAAAGATTAATCAATCAAAAGAAAAATTGCCAGCTTGAAATTAATGAAAAATGGTAATATCTTGCAGCTTTAATTTGATGTTGCCGTTTTCAATATTTTGGTACAAGAGCTTGCAGCATGTAAACTCTTTGTGTAGAAACCACATGCAATTGCTAGCTGAAATGATTTGGCACCCCACATCAGTAATTTCCTTAATTTGTACATAATACTCTACAATGCTCTATTGCAAATATTTAAATAGCCAACTAATTGGTGACAAATAAATCGCTGAACAATTTACACAGCTCCGTTTCTTCACAATATGTCAAACAAATAACAACCCAGCTGATTTGGGTCGGGTCAGGTCGGTTGCCTTTTACCGGTGGGACTTTCCAGTCTAAAATATTGCCAAATTGCTGACATTTTGCCAATGGCTAATGTTACACTATTTTTTGGAAATCAATTCTTCTTCACCGCTCTAAAACAGTAGTTTCCAGTGGCTGCACAGTGCCACTTCCTGTGTAGGCTGCTGTATTAGTGCAGCAAAGAAGAATTGATTTCATGGGAAAACTGCTGTTTTATTTGGATGTGAAACTATTAAGTTTATTAATGAATTATGTGGCATCAGATCGGTTCATAGACTTGCATACTCGCAGATACCCAATACAGTATTTTAGGCAATATCGGAGGCATTTCTGATACTAGTATTGGAATCTACTTGTAACTCAGTCACCATGGATCAGGGTAGATACCCGAGATATACAGTCATGTTTTCCTGATTTTAAATACTTTTGTATTTTAACAATGGCTATGTTTTGTGTTCATTGCAGCGAGTTCCTGGGGAAAACCCCAGGTTCTAGCGTTCAGAGATGGGTACCTTCTCGAAGCACTAGACGAGATGCCAACTCCTCCAATGAGAAAGGGCAAAATGATGCAATCTTCAGGAAAGTGAGAGGGTACGTTTCCATTTAAATCCATAAATTCTCAGGCACAGATTGTGCACAGGTTTTACACAGTATCACTTAAATGGTCAGCTACGACCAGAATAAGACATTGGAGATAATCTGTCGATATATGAATGTTATTGTATTGTCTTTTAAAAGCTTCTTTAACCCCATGTCCTTCCTCTTCTTCATTAGCATACTTAATAAGCTGACTCCTGAGAAGTTTGACAAACTATGCCTGGAGCTCCTCAATGTGGGTGTAGATTCAAAACTTGTCTTAAAAGGAACCATCTTGTTGGTGAGTATTCTCTTAAACCGTGCTAGTCTATCTCTCCTATAACGTATTAAAATGGACACATAATCTTTTTTTTTTTTTTTTTTTTTTTTTTTTTGTCTCAAGATTGTTGACAAAGCCCTCGAAGAGCCCAAGTACAGCCAGTTATACGCTCAACTATGTCTACGCTTGGCCGAGGATGCACCAAACTTTGAAGATCCAACAACAGAAAGTCAAGCAACACAAAAGCAGAATACTGTAAGGTTTTTTTTTTTTTTTTTTTTTTTTTTCTTCCCTCCTTTTTTGGAACAATAATATTTACATTTTACTACTTTCTGGTATGTTGTGTTTGTCTTATTTTGAACAAATTCTGTTTTACAGACCTTCAGAAGGCTTCTGATTTCCAAGCTTCAAGATGAGTTTGAGAACCGGGCTAAAAATGTCGAACGTAAGTGAAATATATTTGATACATGTGTTTAGTTAAAAAATACAAAATTTGCGTGAATGTATTCATGCATGAATTGTTCATTTTCTTTTTTTTCCCCCCTGTAGTCTTTGACAAACATGATGGCCCACTCACTTCTGAGGAGGAGGAGCAGCGTGCTATTGCAAAGATCAAGATGCTGGGCAACATCAAATTCATCGGCGAACTTGGAAAACTCAACCTTATCCACGAATCTATCCTTCATAAGTGCATCAAAACAGTAAGTTCTGTTGATTTAACATTTAGATATTTATCTCTACTGTAACATTTACATATGTCTCTGTTATTGTAAACCTTTTTTGTATTCTTAATTTCTGTGAGAGCTTCCTGACAGTTAAATTTCCAAAGTCACCTCAACACTTGTGGAAGAAATGAAAGTGGATTGATTAAACATTTCTCATTTCTTTTCAAGCTTTTGGAGAAGAAGAAGAGAGTCCAACTTAAGGATATGGGTGAAGATTTGGAATGCCTCTGTCAGATAATGAAAACAGTGGGACCTAAACTTGATCATGAAAAGGCTAGGGTGAGTATATTGAGGAAATGGTAAAAAAAAGTCCCGTCTTAAAATCCCCGTGTTCCATTTAATAACAAATAAATTCTCTTCTCAGTCTCTGATCGATCAGTACTTTGGCCGCATGCGCTCCTTAACGAACAACAAGGAACTGCCAGCGAGGATTCGTTTCCTGCTGCAGAACATGGTGGAGCTACGAGATAATAACTGGGTGCCTCGTAAGGCTTATGTTGACAACGGACCAAAGACAATCAACCAAGTTCGTCAGGATGCAGTAAAGGTTAGTCTATCTGGTCCACTGTAGGATTAACTTTAGGATGGGCATTCATTAAGAACTGTGCAAGAATGATGTATGGGATCAAATACTTACTGGACTGCTCATTAATATCAGTGTACTGGTCTAGTAGTCTAAAGTCTGCCTGTAGCCTTAGATTCTGATTTGTCTTTGCAGGATCTAGGTGTTTTTATTCCACATTCAACTGATGGAATGAGAAATGAGTTCTTTATGGAAAACTCCTCCTTCCTGCCAACAAGGATCAAGTTTGACAGGGAAACTCTTGGTGGGCTGGCTGATATGTTTGGACAAATGCCTGGTATGTCGCAGTTTTTTCCCCACTTGAGTGACACATTAATAAGGGTTGGTCCTTTCTGTCAGTGTTTTTAATGTTTTGTTGTCTTATTTTGGGTAGGAAGCGGCATTGGTACAGGTCCAGGAGTCATTCAGGACCACTATTCCCCTACAATGGGACGGCATCGCACAAACCCACTCTACAATGGCCATATTGGAAATGGCAACGGTTCACACCAGCCTCAGTTTGAAGCAGGAAACAAGCTTTTCATAAAACCAAACCAGGTACTTACCATATTGTAATTGTTTTTTTGTTTTTTTTGGGGGGGGAGTGGTATTTTTGATTTTTGATTTTTTGGCATGGTGAACGATTGCAGTCATCATTACTAATGCTCATGCTGTTAAATCTCTTCGAAAGGGGCAGAATTCACCGGTTTTCAACCATAAGCAGAATCACTCAGGGCAGATGCAGTCTAAGGATATGCCTTCACGATTCGGCAAGAAAGGGAAACTCAATGCTGATGAGGTACAGCTGCTTTCATTGATAGGCAAAGTTTTTTTTTTTTTTTTTTTTTTTTTTTTGTTTTTTTTTAACTTTTAGTTTGGCGTCTTGAGTTTGTCGCAAGTAGTCCAGGCAGCATTCAAACGTATCCTGTTGTTTCAGCGGAATGATGTTTTATACCTTTCGGTTTAAGAAATGTGAAGTAATATTCTAACCATGTGGCATTTTTCTAAACCTGTTGTTTTCTCTATTCTAGATCAGTCTGAGGCCAGCACAGTCCTTCATTTTGAATAAAAAACAAGTGCCAAAGCTGCAGCCACAGATGACTATGATTCCTCCAAGTGCCCAAGGTTCCCCACTAGGACAGGTAACATTCTTATGTTTAAAACAAAGACATTGAACTGATATGGTAATAGGAAACATACTCATGTGGCCTCTTTTGTACAGCCTCCGCAGCTTGGCTTGAAGACCAATCCTCCTCCGATTCAGGAAAAACCTGCAAAGTCCAATAAAAAAGCTCCTCCTACAAAAGAAGAGTTGCACAAAATGACAGTAAGTTCCTCATAATTCACTCTGTACTTCTTTTCTGCACAATATACTTTCTGTATAGCACATTAAATCTGACTGGTTCTTTTCATCCAAGGAGACACTGGTGACAGACTACCTGAACAACAAGAACATTGACGAGGCAGTGAATGCTGTGAGGGAGATGAAGGCTCCCAAGTACTTTTTGTCTGAGATGCTGAACAAGATCATGGTTCATTCCCTTGACCGTTCGGATGAGGATAAGGAACAAGCAAGTACCCTAATCCATGCACTCTGCACCGAGGGGCTCGTCACAGGTGAAAACCTAATGCAGGTCAGTGTCTTAATGTACAATACTCAGGTAAACCAATATTCAGTACATGTTTCACTGTATGGACATTACTCAGTACAATATTTTGTTTTTTTAACAGGCCTTTCTGAGTGTTCTGGACCAGTGTCCCAAGATTGAGGAAGAAGTCCCACTGGTGAAGTCTTACCTGGCACAGTTTGCAGCACATGCAATCATTGCTGACCTGGTCAGCATTGCAGATTTGGCCCATCAGTTGGAGAACGGTGCACATTTCCCACTTTTCCTGCTCTGCCTGCAGCAGATGGTCAAACTCAAGGACCGTGAGTGGCTGAGTGACCTGTTCCAACAAAGCAAAGTCAACATGCAGAAGATGCTGCCTGGTATGTCCAAACCCATTCTGACCCCATGTTTATAATTAATATGTCATTAATTAGGCTGTCAGTTCATTTTGTATGAGAAACTTGTTTTTTTGATGATACAGTTCAAGGAAAATGAATGAGAATCTCATTTCATTTATTTATTACTCTTGTAGAAATAGACCAGAACAAGGATAGGATGCTGGAGATTCTGGAGGGCAAAGGTCTCAGCTTTTTGTTTCCATTGATGAAACTGGAGAAGGAGCTTCTGAAGCAGATTAAAGTAGATCCCTCTCCACAGTCAATCTACAAGTGGATCAAGGACAACATCTCTCCTAAACTCCACACTGACAAAGGTTTTGTCAACATCCTCATGACCAGGTACAGCAGTGGACAATGTTTCTAATACTGCAATCAGTCTCTCAAATATATTTACATTAAGAGCCAGTGTGTTGTTGTTGTTAAATTTAACACCAAGTATTTTACAGTATATTGATTATTCTCTTGTCTGCCAGCTTCTTGCAGTACATTGCTTATGAAACCAACCCTGACGACGATGAAGAGCAGCTTGCAGCGCCCAGTAAGGAACAGCTGGATGAAGAAAAGCAGCTGTTGCTTTCTTTCAAGCCAGTGATGCAAAAGTTCCTACACGATCACATGGACCTGCAAGTCGGTGCATTGTATGCCCTGCAGGTCCACTGCAATGCCAAGGGTTTCCCCAAAGGTATGCATACCTGTTCTTTAACATAGTAGCTTATGGCTATTATGGCTTTTTTCTTAATGCAGAGAAGTTGGCTAACTTTGGTATGGAAGCTTTAGTGTGTAATGTGTGTAATGGTTACTCTCCTTTTTTCAGGCATGTTACTGCGCTACTTTGTAAACTTTTATGACATGGAAATAATTGAAGAAGAAGCCTTCCTTTCATGGAAAGAGGATATCACCCAAGAGTATCCAGGGAAGGGAAAAGCGCTATTTCAGGTACATTGCTAATAAATATTTTTGTGAAGTTTTTGAAATTGCTCACACAAAATTTAATAACCAGGTTTCGCAGTTTGAAACATTATGTCCCAAATAACATCAGCACAGGGATATGAATGTGCATGTAAATGTATTCATTATAAATAACTTGGGCTGATGGAGATATTGTGTTTATATTGCAGGTGAACCAGTGGCTGACCTGGCTGGAGACCGCAGAAGAGGAGGAGTCAGAGGAGGAAGATTACTGAGGAACAGGCCAAAGCCATGTGTTATCAGGATGCAATGAATGATTGTGTTTTTGTTTATTTCTTTTTACTTTTGTAACTTTTTTTTTTTTTTTTTTTTTTTTTTTTTTGTGCCCTTACCTGTCTCAACCTAACCCCTCCCCCCTCTTGTTTATAAATATTTTCCAACCACTGTTAAAATTCATTTCACTATGAAATGCTTTGCCAGATCAAGCCAGCATCACCACCATCTTGTATTTATGCTTTTCTTTCTAATTTCCTCTCATTTGATGTCCTATAGCAGATGTTTTATACATTTCAATCATCTTGGGTTATGTTTTCTTTATCACTAGGTGGTATTTTGCAGGAAACTGTACCAGCACCAAAACCTGACCCATTTTATCACCTTTTACATCTGGTAGGCGTCACCAAGTGCTGCAGAAACTATTGACTTAAACTGTTTACAATAGAGAAAAGGCTCAAAGAGACTTTCTCAGTGTTTTATCTGTATTTGTTAATCAGTTTTTAGATGCACTTTGCTCAACATCTTGAGTCGTTGCAATAGTAAAATACACTTTCCTTGATTTATCAGTCCTCCTGAGTTGTTGGCTCGAATGATTCATAATGGTTTTCCTGTGCTTGAAAGCAGACCATTTTGTCTCAAATCAAAATCTTAATCAGGATTTGATGATTCTGTAACAATAATGGCCTGTTTTATTTGCACTGTTTGATTTCAGTTACCCACATTTAATCTAATGAAGTTTTTTTTTTTTTTTTTTTTTTTTTTTTTCCCCATGTATGAAACTTTTTTGCTGTTAGGAATGTGTGGCCTTGGCTTTTTTTTTTTTTTTTTTTTTTTTTTTTAATTTATCAATTAATATGGATATACCTCTAACGTATCTCGGACTTTACTTGAATGTCTCGCTTTCAACATCGAGACAGCCAAAGCTTAGTTTCCAGTGCTAGTTGTTCACCACCATGAGTGGAAATTTTAAGTCTGTTTTCCATATTTGTCAAGTTTTTAAATGGTCTTTTTATCTTCATAAAATAACAGAGAATGTACTGTATGTGTACACTTAAACCTTCTTTTGGAGTGTCACTGTAATTTTAAGTGCAACAAGATGAGTGTGCAAGTATAGATCAAGGTTGAATAAAGTTTAACAGTTCACTTCGGTTTCCTAAACTTTTTTTTTTTTATTTTTTTTTATGCCTATTTAATGCCCCAACAGCCATGGGCAGAGGCATTTTTTCCAGGCTGCCTTGTCTTTGACTGGCAACAAATTTGGCATAAATGTTCAGTTGACCTCAAGGATGAAGTGATCATCCCATTCTTTTGAATGCGATAGGATAAAACGAAGAAATGACAACCAGCCAAAGAGAAAATCCCATCAGCTTTTTGTCAAGGGAACCAGGGTGATGCCAACAAGTGCCCTGCAGCACTCGAAATTGTATTAAATTAAATTGGGGTGGCTGGGAAGTACACTAAAATGATTTTCTTTACCGAAGAGCCTCTCGTTTAACCGATTCTGTCTGTGAATTGAGGGACGCAAACTACTTTAAAATTTCATTAGTGAAAGCCAACTGACATCAATACGTTATATTAACCTTAGAGTTGTCATCTGTCCTAATTGACTCAATATGGTTAAAGTTTCTTGTTAAAGTTGCTGTTTGAGCAACTCATTTTTATGTCTAGCTTATTCAGTGACATTTCATAAGTTATGGATGCAAAACATGAATGAGTATGTTGCCGTCTTAAAATGATACAGGAGCAGAAGGTGACGATGCACATCTCACACAAATCTTTGTTCTTTTTTTATTTGACATTTTGTTGAGGCATCGTTCCATTTTTGAGTCAGCGTCTTGTCTGACCATCTGAGATAGAAAATAGATGTTTACACCTTTTGGTTCACTCCAAACAACTTGATCTATCTTTAACAAAACATCTTTAACAAAACACAGCTGTGAAAACACATTTCCAGTAAGACGTGAGAATTACATCACTGTGCCAAAATAACTACACTTTTCTAGGCTAATTCCAAGATATATGGACAGAAATCCCTGCTTTTAATAGAAAATAAAAATGCAGATGTGGAGATAAGTCTGTGAGCAAGATCTGAAGATTTAATCGCTGTCTTCATCATTGTTGGAAGCTTCAGGTTCAGAGCCGTTGTCAGATCGCCGTGGGGAGCCCTCGTTGTCTGATCCCGCTTCAGACACTCTGTCTGATCCCCGGTCTGACGCCGCGACGGGCGAACCAGGCCGAGACTCTTCATCTGATCCTGACCGACTCCTCTTGCTTTCGTTGTCTGACTGCTCCGAGTCAGACTGCCGCTGGATCCTCCTCTTCTTCACTGGGCGGTCGCTGCCGGAGTCGTCGTCCTCGGAGCCTGCGGAGCGCCGAGGGCTGCCCGCCTCGCTGCCGGAGCGGTTCCTTCCTCCATCCGACTCACTGTCGGATGCAATGCGCTTCCTGTGGCCGCCCTCGTCATCAGATCCTGAACCACTGTCTCTTTGGTGTCTGTGTGGGAGAGAGGGCACCAATGAATTGAATTTTGTTGATTTACTTATATTGCCAGCACTGGTTTGAGTGTAAAATCAGATTTTCAGGACTGTGCTTTTACCTGTCTTCAGCTATTTTCAGTCCATCCTCATCTGAAGATGATTCAGAAGAGGAGATGATAGCCTTAGACTTGATCTTCCCTTTGAGAGATGGTGGCAAACGCTCAGGCTGTGGCTAAAAATGAGAATGTTAAAAGCTAGGAGTTAGGCCTGAGAAGATATTTTAAAATGATTTAATCCGGACAGAAGAGCACAACAAAGAAATGACCAAAAAGGACCTTTTCGATCCTCTTGCGTTCTTTGGGTTTACGCTGCTTCTTGGATCGTGATCCTCCTTCCTCATCATCACTTTCATCCTCTCCTCCTGCTTTAGCAGGTCTGCAAGCACAGGACAATTTTCTCTTAGTATTAACATTGTTTGCATTGCAGTCGAAATAACCACATTTGGCATTCACTGCATCAGACTCACCGCCTCCTCTTCTTCTTCTTCTTCTCTCCATCCTCGACCTCCTCCTGCTCGCTGCCACTTCCACCCTTTCTCTTCTTCTTCTTCCTGATTGGCAGGTCCTCGTCAGAGTCATCGTTGACGAACTCATCCATGTCACCTCCTTTCTTACGCTTGGAGATAAAAATAAAAAACAAGTATGTTACCAACGGTGAATTTTGGTGCAATTTAAAAGTTTGCTGATGAGTTCGCTATCGGTGCTAGCACTCACACGTCCTCCACCACCGCCTCCCTTCTTCTTTTCTTTGGCCATTTCTTTCGACCCTTCTGCGAAGGTGAGCAGGTTCTTGGTCTTCTCCACGTACAGAGCTCTCTGCTCCAGGAGCTTCTTCTGTTCCTCTGCCTCTCTGTTCCGTTTTTCCTCCTAACGAGGTTTGAGGGCGACAAGCCAAACGGTTAATAAGAATCCTATTACCATAAAACATGTAAAACATGACTCCTTGTCACTGTGCGCTATTACCAAAAAGATTGACATTTTTTGTATGGTAGCAGCATAAGTACCTGCTCTTTGAGCAACTGCTGGCGCAGCAGGTCCCTCTCCTGCTCCTGTTTGGCCCGAAGCTCCTTCTCCTCCTCATCCTGCTTTCTGGCTCTTGCCACGTGGTATTGAGCCTGACTCAGCAGGTCAGAGCACTGCCTGCAATCCCACAACACACCCGTACCCACAGTGATATTACAACCCACACTAAATGAACCAAACTCCAGTCCCATGTAAAACATTGTAATTAAATGTAGAAATGGGTCAATTATTATATATTGGCAAACTATCAGTATCCTCTGATATTAGCTTTAAAAAACCAACTACTTTTAGAGCTACTGCTATAAATTCTTGTCATTGTTCCCTGAAAGCACACAAAAGCCTTCAGCGTGTACCATGAGGATAAATTCACACTGACCTGGCCTCAGAAGCAGCCAGAGCGAGGTCAAACCTCATCTTGTCTCCTGCCTTGCTGAGGTAGCTGAAATACCTGTGTGAAGAGGAGGAGGCAGAGGAGGGTGAGAGGGAGATAAAATTTCAGGACTGGGCAGAGCACAGCCAGGAGGATCAGGATGGTAGGAGAAGTCATAAATCAAGTCTAATGCCACTACCTGTGAGCCAGCTCAAGCTCTTTGACAGCGCTGAGCACAGCCTTTAAGTTGCTCTTCTCATCTTTCAGCACAAGAGTGGCCAGTCTCTGAAGCACCAGCGCCACGTTGAACATCAGCACCGTGTCGCTGGGCGCCACGTGACGGGCCTCATTGGAAACACATCAGAAAGACAAAGTTATACTCTCCACATATTGTAGAATAAAATAAGTGCATTTAATTTTTTTCTCATGTTACCTTCAGTAGCATCTGCTTGCACTCTTGGAGTTTCCCACATTTGAAGAGCGCCCTCGCGAGGTACAGCAGCACCTCAGTGTTCTGATATTTGTAAAATTTCTTCAGGCAGTTCTCATACTGTGGAGCAGATCAAAATGTAAAAAACTGTACAGACCAAAGACAATAACTTTCAAAAAGTTATCGCAAATGAGGCTCTTACCATCTGCACAGCACTGATGTACTGCTTCTGCTCGACATAGATGTGAGCCAGATTTAGCCAGACGTCACTGATGTCCGCTGTGGCCTCCCTCACCTGCGCAAACACATCCCGAGCCTCTCTGAAGTAGCCCTTGTGGGCAAGGACGGCACCTGGACGAAACGGTTTTTATGTTTAATGCATCATCCACATACAGTAGAATAAAAAAAGCAGAATGAAGCTATACAGACCGATGCCATTGGCGGCATAGAGGTTCTTGGCATCATTTCGCAGGACTTGTTTGTATATCGCCAGGGCTCGATCCTGGTGTCTCTTTTCCTGTCGAGACAAAAACACCGTTGCTCCATTTGGGGATCTACAGTTTCCTTTCACATAGTGTTTCATCATAGAAACACCCCGCATCGCCCAAAACAAAGCAGTGGTGCTACATCACACACCTATGTTCGTGTTTATAATGAGGGAAGCAACTCATCTATTAGTTACACTGATAACAGGATGTAAAGTTCTTACAAGATGGGAAAAGTTAAGACACAGCCCCACTAGTCACAATCACTTTTGCATTGCATGAAGACACAATGTTAAAGTCTTCGGCATTCACTGAAGTGCTGTACTCTTATACAATTTCAACTGCACTGTCTGTCATTTGTCGCTCTTTCAACTTATGTTAGAAAACTGCCGTCTGCACCTTTTCCCGGTCTCTGGTGGGCTGGTGCAGCGTCTGCAGCCACACGTTACCCAGAGCCAGCATGGAGTAGGTGTCGTTCTGTGTGGACGGCTGCTTCAGGATACGCTCAAACTTCTTTTGGCCCGGTCCCCATTCCTGTTTGGCCAAGTGAAGGTTTCCTATCAGAGACCAGGCGTCCGGGTGGTCCTGCGCCAAACAGAGCAAACGTAAGAAAGAGCTTTGCGTCAGACTCTGTCATCTGCTGTTGTGTGAGTGTTGTACCATAGATAGATAGATAGATAGATAGATAGATAGATAGATAAATAACCTGATTAATCTGCAGAGCTTCTTTGAACCAGTCAGAGGCTTCATAGAAGTTTCCTTTGTCACGAGCCATCGCTCCAAGACGCAGATAACCTGTAAGCCAAAAACATTTAAATGATCTCTCAGAGTACAATCATTTAGTCTTCATGGTCTCACACTTTTTATTCTCTCATGTGTCATGCTTACAGTCCACATAGTTTGGATGCTCTCTGAGGATGTTTTTGTAGAGTTTCTCAGCTTCGTGGAATTCACACATGGCCTCATACAAACGAGCCAGATTGTAGGAGGTGGTGACAGAAATGGCGTTGTAGTAATGCTCGTCATGCTCTCCCTCAGCTTTGGCCCGGTCCAGAGATGCCAGAAAATATTTCTGTAGGAGTGAAGACATGACCCCAGCTTTGAAATAGCACTATTGTATATGCTAAATATACAGTGTTCTGCACACTTCAGGATCCTTAAATATCACAGTGTAGAAAGCATTTTACTGCGTCGTTTAACATCCCTCATTCTCACTTTGATATTAGTCAATGAATTCCCTGGTAAATGTGGCTATTTTAGGACATCAGCTAATAGTCGCTCTCTGTTGTATGTTGTCAGCTACCTTAGCCTCTCCCAGGTTGCCCAGTCTGAAGTGAAGAGCCCCCAGGTTGTTGAGGATCTCCGGGGGAACGTCGGCCTGCACCTTCTCCTGCAGGATGCGGGTGGCTGTACCGTAAGCAGACAGCGCTCCCTGTATGTCAGTCTGCTCCAGGATCTGAGCCAGCTCGATCCATGCCTCCACATCATCTGGGTACTGCTCCGTTACCTTCTTCAGGTGACCCTGGAGGACAAAAACAGTGGCGTATAACCAAATTAAAAATATCCATGAAATGACCATTTAACATATTCCTCAGGTCAAATCTGGCAGTTTTCTGAGCCAGGTGATAACTGACAGGATACCTACTTTAGCGATGTCTCTCTTTTCCTGATCGTCAGATGTTGCATAGAGAGACCCAAGGATTTTCATAGTTTCATAGTTGTTGGGGTAGGCCTTTAAAACCTTCTCAAAGCACTGTGCTGCGTTCTCCTTGTCTCTCCGATACACGTACATCTGCCCCAAGCCAAAGAAGGGCAACACAAAGGTGGACGAGGCAAACTGAGTGGCTTGGTAGTAATACTGAAACGCTTGGTCATAGTCCTCCTGAAGAAAGAAAGAGCAGAGATATCAGAGACGAAAATTGGTAGTACAGTAAACAATCAGTTCGCCGGACCGGGATTGGGTTTTGGATCTTACCTGCACGTGAAAAGAGCGAGCTAACTGGTAGCAGCTCTCAGCCTGCATGGCTTCGACTTCTGTGTTATGGAAAGCATGGAGGGCCAGATGCTGCACTTTGCTGTAGTCCTGATGGGGAAACAGAAACCAAAGACGCATGAGTAGTAGTTGAGTGACACACAGGTTTAGATTTGTGTCAGGATTTCAAAAGGACAACAGACTAGTGATTACCTTTTTGAAGAAGAAATGGTTGGCGAGGTGGTTGAGCACCATGGGGTTGCTGGGGTCGATGGTGTAGGCCCGCGATAGGAGCTGCACTCCGTTCTTGATCGAGTCTGCCTCCTTGTTGTTGAGCTCTAAAACGGCCAAACCAACAAGAGCTCCCACGCACTTCGAATTAAGCTCCAGGGCTCGACCGAAAGCCAAACGAGCCTTCTCCAGTTTGTTGAGCTTGACAAAACAGTGACCCATCCCCAGCCTGACCTCCGCTGCTCAGAGACGCCACAACAAGATAAAGAATGGTGGAGATATTAACTGTTACACGTGTCTACGTATGAGAAATACATTATTAACTGCAGATGGAGATGGATCACCCATGTTTGGGTGTCAGCATCAATGTTAGCAGATCTACAAAAGGGAATCACAGTACAGGTATAACAAAAATCTTGTTTTTTGGATCTTGGATCTTGTTTCATAATCTGTCCATGCCTAGACCCTGGTATTACCTATTATGATTAAGACTTTTTAAGACCCACAGATACCCTGTTCAAGTTAAGTGATTGTGTCTTTAGTTTATCATTATTTTTTAATGGACATTATTCTTCAACTGTAAAATATCATGCTTTAGTATATACACATATGCCACAACTCTATAACTCTATAACCACCTTTGTAATCTTTGTCAAAGGTGTTTGTTACCAGATTCTTTTACTTTCAAATATTAATACTGGCCTCCAAAGTCTTGTACTGGCCAGACTCTAGTAGTACAAGCAGCAGTATTAATGTCATCATAGTAGTGCTAGTAGTAATCAGGGACACAGGGATGTGTTTTCGAGATAAAACAAGTTGCTTGTTTACCTGGGCAGCCGGGGTTTGTACGCAGGGCCTTTTTGTAGTACGCCAGTGCTCCTCTGTAATCCTTTTTATTGAAGGAGATGCAAGCTTTACCTGTTGAATAACAATGGTGTGATTATTTCAGTCAATCACAGTGGTCAGGATGAATCTCAGTCTCTTTTATATTCAACTTGCCAAGCAAAGCAGGGATGTTATTGGTGGACTGATTGAGGACAAAGTGAAACTGAGCATCGGCCTGGTCCATCTTGTCTCCTTCGAGCAGGCAGAAACAGGCTCTTCCCAACAAATGGTTCTGATTGACACACGAGCATGTTACATTTAGTTGAAATGCAAAAACACTGGCGCCAGAGTGGTCCTCTCTCATTATCAGCAGCTCTGACAGACATTTTTCTTACCTGATCATACATGATGATCTTGTCTGCCATAGTATAGAGAAGCGTGGCCTGCGTGATGAGCTCTTTCTTGGCATCTTTGTTTTTCTCTTTACGTGCTTGCTGGACATAGTAAGCTGCCAATGTGTCCAGACAGGTCATCTGGTCTTTCTCATGGTCTCTGTAGTCCAGGTTTCCATCGATGCGAGCCGCCTCTAAAAGCTTGACAAAATCCTCTGTTTTGCCCTGCTTGTAGTACTCCAGCTGAAAAAGGACAAAGGGGCTGAATTTAACTTTGCTTTACAGGGATCACGTTTGATATCTGGCTTGTGTTCAGTTTCTTCAGGATTCTAACATTATGCATTACGACAATGAAAGTAACAACCGTCTGTGGTAGCGCCACTGACTCACCGCCAAAGCAATCCAAATGTGGAGCTGTGTGTGCTCCTGCTTCAGGATACTGATGACCTCGTCTCCTTCTGGCAGCTGATCGAAGTCAAGCTCGATAACCTGCAATGTGCAGTTTGCTTATGTTAGTAAGCATCAGCGTCTGACAAAACTCCTGTATCGTTTAAGACTGTTATGAATGAAGGTTCGATGGAACAGCGATGAATAGTGTCTGAGTTTTTACTATAACATCTCTGGGTATATTAGGCCATTATGTTTGGTGTTGCAAATCAACATCCGTGACTGTTTTATGGCATTATTGAATTTTTAATGACTTTTGCACCAACGTGATAAAGGGTCTTCTTTTGGTATTTATTTCACTTAATTAGCCAAAACTAGCACATCTATCTAGATGTTTAGCCATTAACAGTTATTTCATTGACTTACAACCCAATATCACACTTAGCTTATAATACATCAGTCCAACTGCAAAAAATCCTACCTTAGTGAAAGTTATAGTGCTCTGTGTTCATTGCAAGTGTTCTAGAGATGTTGATCCAACTGCATAGTTATTTTGGGGGCTGCGGTGCTACTGAATTATATTGTGTCATACTGAGATTATTCTAATGCTCTGTTCACATCAGTTATATCAGTGTAGATACTCTCTCTGTATAAAGCAATACAACTCATCAGCACCACAAACTACAGATACAATATTATACAGCAGCTTACAAAAGTGTTAGGCACTGTGGATGTGTAGATTCTTATCCATTATGCAAAACTACCAGCGATGCTCTAATTGGTCCCATATTCATTCTGCAGCACGACAATGACCCCAGACGCACAGCCAGAGTCATACGCCCAATCCCAATGTCCCCCCTCAGACTTGGAGGCATGTTCCCGGTAAGTTTGTGAGGACTTATGGCTGTCCCACTGTCAAACCATCGAGGGCATGAGGGCTCCCTAGCAGACATTTTGACCCCTTTAAGCCCACTTTTCGTAATTCCGCATTTCTGTAGACTTTTGCTGAGGGAATTACCCAAAGTTGATAGCATTGTGACATTAAACACAGGGTTGCCATGGTTATCAGGGGACGCCCGGAAGCGTTAAAAAACAGCAAACAACGGCCATAAATCGCAAGAAAAACAGGATAGAAGAAGAACAGGTAACAAACAAGCATGAAAGGGACAAACCATAATGTTAGCATTACAAAAAAGGCAGTATATGACAGTATAAACCCAGAGCTCAATGTGATTCTGAGCCAGAGGTGTTGAGTTATTTGTCCTATGATGATATGATGATGAATTCAAAATATCCAAATTGGATCAGATCTGATCCAGCAATCTTTTTTTTGTTAACAAACAGGGAACAAAGGGAGGGGGGGTAAAAATGTACAATCAAAAGACCCAAACCCACAAATGAATGCAAAAGTTTTGACATCATCATGGTAACGCAATATAAGGTAACTCAATCACTCACCAGGCGATGCCAATTAAGTCTGTGAGGGTTCAGGGCTTAGGGGTTTAGGGGGGCATTGGGATTGGGCCATAGAAAACTATCTTCAAAGACAAAAAGAACAAGGAGTCCTGGAACAGATGGTCTGGCACCCAGAGAGCCCTGATCTCAACATCATGGAGTCAATCAGTAAGATTACATGAGACATAAGACACTGAGACAGCCTGAATCTACTCTCTCTAACTGTGGCAACAACCCACCTGCCAAGTACCTTTAAAAACTGTGAAAGAATGTAGTTTTAAAAGGATGGTCACGCCACATACTTATTTGATTTTGTGTTTTTTATTCCGTTTACTGGACTTTATATGACGCTAACTGAATATATACAATTGATTCATGGCATTACTTTTTTTGCATGAACCATTTGCACGGAATTCAAATATTGTGCGAGATAATTTGTATATCACTGCTATTATGAACTAACCCTAACCCAGATGTCTCAACACTTTTGACTTTTTAAATTAAGATAAATATGTAACGATGCTGCTGTTCCTGTTAAACCTGATTTCATAGGTACTGCATCACTGAATACGGCAGTGACAGAAAACATCTCAATGACTTTAATCAGAGCGTGATGTCATATTTCTGTTATAATGTTTTCTAATGTTTGCACGTCTGTACTTGCAGCTCCGGGCCTTTACCGGTATTTACGTTTCAGATATCAACATTAAACACGAAGCTGAGATGTACTGAGCGTTAGCTAATACTAGCTAAAGTTAGCATTAATGGCAAGTGGCGTTAGCACGGCGAGGTTCACTTCAAACAATAACTCAAGTTTACATGAGTTTTACCTCATCGGTGTCCCGCAGAGGGATCTCAATGGAGCCCCGAGACATCTTGACTGAGGACAAATCCACTTGAAGTTAGATTAATTAAAAAAATAAAATAAAATCTCCAGCCCGTTGTCTGTTGGTCGCTACTTCATGCTTCCGATAAGAAACAAACATACGGACGGTGCAACAGAAAATGTGTCCGGCCAGATTATTAATCATCCTAAAGTAAGGTTCCTCCGGGAGTTGAACACACGACGCTCTCCAATGGAAACCTTGTTGTACATAGCAATATTAGTACTTTTACGTAAGTATCAGTAGTAGTATCACACCGTAAAAATGCTGTTTTAAATGTAATGGAGTAAAAAGTACAGTATTTTCCCTCTGAAATGTGGTGGAAAAAATACTCAACTCTAGTAAAGCAGGCTATAAGTAGGCCAACTAAGCCGACCTAAATTTGTGCATAAATAAGTACAATACTTGAGTAAATATATTTAATTCATTATTTACTGCTGGTGCACAGTAATAATGACAATAACAACCAAACCAGTTACATCAAAATGCATCCAGGAACACTTTTAGTGGGTTTAAAGTAAACCTAATGGGACTCGGTATCAAATGCTTACAAACGAAACTAAACATATAAATGAAGTGCAGACAGTATTGAAAGAACCACCACTTTCAGTAGAAGTAATAGTATTTCTTAATGGACTAAGAATTATTTCCCTTATCACACACTGCCTGTGAGAGGAAATTTACTCACTGTGTTTGCTGAATTCAAAGTTCAAAATGTGGAAGAAATGTTTGGCAGACTGGGCATTTGATATGTTAAACCAGTGAATTTAAATTGAAATCCATTAACTGCATCATTGTCACAGACCTCTGCAGGGCAGCATTTTGGCAGAAGTGGGTTGAGGTGGGGGATGATGGGGGGTGGAGGGGTGGGAGAGAGAGCTGGGGGATGTCAGCTGGTTTTGATGTGAAGCAGAGGAAAACAAACATAAGAGCATCTTGGAGACCTGTGCTAACATCACAGCAAATCAGAGGAAGACAAGAAAACTGAAATGAAAATGAAGCTCTTAATTTAACATTTAACAATATTGTTTTTCTTTTCAGAGGACCTGCCTGGGACTGAGAAGTAAGAATTTATTTTCAGAATTTGTTTTGACAGTGTGATATTTGTAACATCAGGACAAACAAAATAACAATTTTGTCTCATTGCATAACCCATACTGTGTGAGTTTTAGTAGTGGAGATTTGATTTAAAACATTTTATGCTTTTAACTTTGTGTTGCCATCATTATTCTCTATAAGAGCCAATTAATGTCACATTTTTCTTCCACAGTTTAGGATGACAACAAGAAAATAGGTATTATATAGTCCTCTGAATAGATCCTACTGTATATATTTAAGCATTAAAATCAGTCAAATATAGAAAGGAGTTATTCAAATCATTTATTAAAAATTATAAATTATAAATTATATTCTGTAATTTTAAAGTGTGTTTCAATTTTTATTTGTGTTTTATCTGTGGAGACTGAGGCAAAGATTTATTTGATTGTTTATGAAAATATCAGGTCATGTAGGAATGTGACTCTCCAGGGACTCGGGAGAAACAAGCACAACAAGCATGTCGGACAGCAACGATGGTACGTGTTGCAGTTACTTTACTCTTCTATCAAGCCAAAAATATCAAAAAGTCAGTGTATTAACTTGCTTTACATTATTCTTCCTGTGTGTGAATGTACACTAACTTTTGTCCATCTCCATGTGAAGTGTGGGAGTCACCAGGCTGTGGGACGAGGGACGTGCTTGAGGACAAAAAAGACACAAGTGGATTCTCTGAACATGAACTCCTCGACATCATGTATAATGCATGTAATACATCCAACTCAGGTACACAGGCTTGCGTTCTACTCAACAAAACAGATAAAAATAATCCCAGAAAGTGTTTGATGGTTTATCCCTGCTTCTCTCTCGTCTTCAGGAGAGGTGTTGGCCTCCACCATCGTGCAGTACCTGCAGACAATGACAGCTCAGAGTCCAGAGCAGGACAGAATGGCTGCCCTTCGACGGATGCTCGACCCGGACCGACAGGACCCACATGTGAGCAGAGAGACTTTCCACGCCACCATGAGAGAGTGGATAGCCCAGTGCAGCCAGGACAGGTGAGATTAAACTCCAGATCACCATTATGCTGGATGTCATGTCGGTGTGATTTAGTACATAAAGTAAGTAGAGCAAACAATAAGAGCAAAGAGAAAAAACAAACAAAACAAACAAATTGATCATAAATGCAAGAAGGAGAAATGTGTTAAACATTTGACAGGTTGACACATTGCCACACAGCAATTTAAAATCAAAATTTTAAACTTTTTAAAAAAAGTTAATCACTCTAAGAATCTGAAGCTAATTGAATAAAGTGGTTGAGTGTTTGTTAATATGGGTTTGTGGCTGTAAAACATGAGAGTTATTCAAGCTTAGTGATTCTCTTCAGTTGGTGGAATGTAACCAAGATACTTTCACTAAAGTAATTATGTACAATTTCAATTTTTCTATTTGATAATACTTTATACTTTCACTCCATTACATTTACTAAGGAAATTTGGTTACTAGGAGACCATAATCCTAAAAAAGCATGATGCATTGGCATAGATTAAACAGTATTTTAAATTAAAGTTAAAATTAACTCCACCTTGACATCGTTAAATGCTGCTTACATGTAAATGTATAAAAATAGTCAAATAATATATGACTGAATCGTGCAATTTTGCATAAGTTCTTTTACATTGGATACTTTATTTTGCTGGTTGAATGTAAGAGTATTCTGTAATGGATAACAAGGTATAGTTAATGAGTTAATGGATGGACAGATACATTTTTTGTACTGTGTTAAGATCTCAATACTTCTACCACCAGTGCTTTTCGTGCACCAGCAAGAGTGTCAATGATTTTCCCTAGAAATGAAAGAAGGGAAGATGACCTGCAAGAACCTCCCTCTTTTGATTAATGTGCATTTTAAGTGATCCGTGGAAACGAACTCACTGACTCCTCCTGTGTTTCAGCACTGATGTGAGTGGCAGTCATGTATCCTGGCCAGACTCTTCTAAAGTGCCTGTAAACGGTAGGCTGTCACTGTTTTGTTCAGAATTCTCAGAAATGTCTAAAACAGATTAAAAGCAATTCACTAAACCTGATTTCCTCTCAGGGCTGGATTTGTCGTGCTCGCAAAGCAAAGCAGCCTCTTCAGAAAGCCACCAATGTTCCTGGTTTGTCATTTCACTCCTTTAATCACAGCGTGTTTACCTCCTATAATCAATGTGTCGTCGTGCTTCATCACTGTTTGTTTGGCTTCAGTGATGGAAAAGACCTGTTAGGCACGTTGGCTGAGCTGAAGCACGCTCACTGCAAGCTGAGCGATCAGAACAGCAGCCTCCTGCGGACGGTGGCTCAGTGTGAAGATGTGAACCTACAGCTCACTCTGGAGATCACGGAGCTGCGAGCAAAGCTGGCCAGGTGAAGGATTAACTCCAGTTATAGTATGTGGGATTATTACTGTAATTCCAAATCCTCACAAAAGCACACCAATATTTAATTTAATGTAATTATTTCCTATTAACACTTCATTTAAACAAAATAATGATACACATTCCATGATTGAAGAGAAGCCAGGAGAACAAAAATCATAGATCCCACATACTCAATGGGATTCAGATTCAATATAATTTAAATCGGGTTTAATACAAAATTTCTAACCTGACTTCGATCATTTACAAGTGACACATCTCTATCATGTCAGCTCATACACATCTTCTTCTTTTAGCAGCTTGCAGTCACAGTTAATGGGAACGTTTTCAGAGTTAGAAGCTCGGATTTAAAAAGTTGAAAGGAATGTTCAAAATGAGCCAATTTAAATAGACACTGTGAAAACCGTGTGCCAGCCTGAATAAGAAATAGGTCAGTGTCTCATCCCGGTCCTCACGACTTTTGTGTCTTAATTGTAAAAGTTACACGGTGAAGGTGTCCATGGATAGATAATGATAAAACGGATATCATGACCTCCCTACTGAAAGTGGTCTTTTGTGTCTGTCTGTGGTAATTCTTCACCCCTTTGTTGTCTTTTTGTGTCTTTTAACTGAGCTCTGTGACTTTTAAACAATATTGTAATAATATTCACAGAGGGTCGTACATTCATACATCACACAGGACCCCTGCGCCTGTGCCGGGTAGGTCAATCTGGTAATCCATCCATGAAGGTGTCACTTCTCTCATTAATACAGACAGATGTTTTGTGTACATAGTTCTGGAGTTTTTGGAGATTAAATATCACTCACTTAATCTATGTTTTCTTGACATGTGAGGCACTGTAGAAATTTGGCAAACAAACAATATTTGCTGATGAGTAAGACCAGAAAATTACTATGAGTACAATCTAGAGAAGGTTTTCACTTTTATAAAAGAAAACCACTGCAGCACCTCAAGTAATGTGGCTTTACCATTTAGTTTTCCTTTTTGTTAATATTCAGGTAAAAACAGAAGAAAATCTATGTTCTTACCATTTTGGATAAGAATAGAGTGCGGCTGAATAAATGAAGCTGTAATTTATATCGTGGTGTGTGCAGTGCTCAGCGTTCAGCAGTGAGAGTCAGATCACTGACAGAAGAACTGGAGGAGACCCGTCAAGCATTTAAAGAGGCCCAAGAGAGAGCCACTCGCTCCCAAACCAGCTGCACCAAAATGGTATTTCACACACTGAATCATATCTAAGTGAAGCTATACCTAGTAAGTTCAATTCATTTTTTGCGGTGACTATTTTCACGTAAATCTTTTTGATCTTTAGAGCAATGAGGTTGAATGCCTGAAGGTTCACATCAAGAGGCTTGAAGACAAGGTAACCTAAGTCCAAATGTGTGCACTTTCCGAAAACTAAAGTTTTTTTTCATGAAACAAAATTTCCCTTGTATCCACGAAGAATGAAAAACTCACCTTCGAAAGGTCGTGTTCTGAAGAAAGCGTCAACAAACTGAGGAAGGTCAACGCTGAGTTGAGGGTAAGAACAGATCAGTAAAACTCTCGTGTGTTTGTCTCTGCGTTACGAGTTTGAACTGAACGTTAAACATCTTAACGTTCACAGGCCGAGCTTGAGGAAAGCCTGGTTATGTTGGCGCTGAGAGACAGAGAAATCACAAAGGTTGGTCCATCACAGTCAACAGGAAAAATCAGTTCACATAATCATTTTGTCTTTTAACTTGACTTTGAAATGTTCTGGTGTAGAAAGACATTCTTATGGATAAGATGAAGAACTCTCATGTGGAGAATCACAACATGATTGAGGTACGTGTGACAAAGGAGACATGGTGCAAATTTGGTAAGATGCTATAATATCTTGTTTGACATCGTACACTGTAATAATGTAAAGCTAGAAAGGCCACATTTCATCATGTTAAATCACAAAAAGAAACCAATATCATAATGCAATGTGACAACACTAATATCAACCATTACAAGCACCCTTGTTTTGCGTGTGATATTTTATCACATGGTTTTGAGTGTGCGTTTTTGGCTGTTATTCAACACATACTCTCTATTCTGGTGTTGCAGGGTCTGCAGTCAGAGCTGATGAGGTTACAGGAACATTCTCACCAAGTTCTTCTGAGGTACTTTAATGTCACTTGTGTCAGGTTTCTCCTTGACCCACTGTAGCTTGGAGTGTATCTAATTTTACAATTCATCAAAAGTTGTCAGTGAAAACATTTCAATCTACATTTCTGAATCTAAACGTCATCTGTGTATATTTTTCTGGACTAACCTCAACATTAACTGTACTTATCCACCAGTCTTTCTTGACAAAATTGTGTGTTAAAATGCTACTTTGGCAGTTTAGTATTGCTCTTCCATAGACATCGAAGATTCACAAGAGGCAGATTAATAAAAGACAGAATGAGCTGCAGAGGCCATGATATGCTGACTTTTGAGTATGGTTCAAACTCCAGAAGCACTGCATCCTTCATTTCCCATAATGCTCAACAGCATTTTTCATCTCTGCCTCCTAAATACCCAGTTGTTTCAAACCACGCACCTGCACTTTTATAGTGCAGGTTTTATGGTTTTGACTCAAGTCCAAACAGAGCGCACTTCTCTAGACAAGCGCCCTTTTAACAGAGGGATGTGTTAGCTATCATAGGAAAGTTAAAGTCAAAAAATAATTGCAAGCTAATGAAAGGAGTAATATTATAATTCACCAAAATATAAAGCAGGAACTTTACAAGTATTAAAGTATTGAATCTTGATTTCTCCTGCAGGTATGACCGACACTTCATCAGTCCTCAGAGTCTCTACAGTCGAGATCCTCCAAACCACCGCTCTCTGCAGAGCGAGATGCAGGATATGCAGCAAGTAGGAGATGCTCACCATTCCCAGGTTATCTTCTCATGGTAATGATATTCTGTTTTTAATGTTAACCATGTCGCCGTCCTGCCGTCTTTGTCTGCAGCAGCATCACAGAACTCTGGATGACATAAGCCTCCCGTCCCTCCACACACACAGTGATGATATTCAGAGCATCATTCATAGGATTAAGAGCGCAGAAATAGCTCATCTTCTGCACAATAAGTATCCTGAGAAGGTGAGGAGAGAGCAGATACTCACCAGAGGATGAAAATTGTTACATGCAGTGACACTAGCATGTATAATTCTGCCTTATGTTTCTTATGTTGTCTCTCACACACAGGACTCTGCTCCCCTAGAAACACAGGAGAGGCCTTTTCCTCACCGCCAGCAGCAACAGGCAAGCATCAAGCAGCAGCTTGTCAATGTGTATGTGAGTTTTTTTACCTCCCGTTCTCCTGTTATGGTAACAGACTGGGTTTGGTTGATGTTAGTCTCCGTTCTTAGAGGCTACCTCCAGCTAATAAAATGGGTGTCTGGTTTTAACTGTGTTTTTATGGGCATCTCCATTACGCAACCCATAGGAGTTACTATCTTCTGTGTGTGAGAGTGTATCAGGCATAAGTGCAGTTTTAGTACCCCTTGGTAACTACAGACATAACAGCGTGTAAAGGAGATGTTTATAAAGCTGGTGGTTTCAGGCTGCAGGAGCTGGAGCTGCACAAGTGTGTGTGGGAGGAGAAAGGGGAGAAGGTGGAGGAGAGGCAGCAAAAGCAAAGCCAGACTGGGAGCCAGACTCAGATCCAGGAGGGCAAGAAGGTGGCTGTGGTGAATTGGTGGAAAGCCCTCAGCGTAGAGGGGGCTAAGGCCAGGACAAAAGAAACCCAGTCTGGCCAGGAGCTCTCTGAGGTACAAGCAAAGCTCCAGCGAGCAGAGCAGACAATCACTGATATGAGGGAGCAGGTCTGCCACCTGCAAGCCTCTCTGAGATCGGCACAGGAGTGTGTCACTGAGCAAAAAAGCAGCAGCAGAGTTCTTCGTATTGACAAAGAGACCAACACTGAGAGAGAGGAAACAGACAGAGCTGTGGGGAAGGCGGTGAAGGATCAGAGGGATGCAGCGGTGGTCACAGAGATTACAGGTGGAGCAGCCTCACAGCAGGAGCAAACCCAGCTTCAGGTGACCGCAGACGGACTTCTGGCGACCCTCATAAGGATGGAGGCAATGATCAACAACGCACTGGAGACTGCCGAGCTGGTGAGAGAGAGCGAGCAGAGGGTGAGCCAGGTGAGAGTGAGGATGGAGAGCATCACTCAGAGGGTGGAGGAGGCTCTGGGCCGAGCAACCGACACTGACAGACAGCTGAATGTCCTGGAGGCCAGGATCACAGAAAAAGCTGCAAATCAGGTTTGTTAAAAATCTGGTTTTGCTGTACATTAGTGACAGTAAAAATTTCATTTAGTTTGAAACTTTTTAATGATTTTAACTGATTTTTAAATGTCACAATAGTTGAAGTAATCCATGTAGATTCTTCAGTGTGTTGCACACAGCTAAAATGCATGTTTGATTATACTTTTATTCAACAAAAATCCACATAAATTAATGTGGGAAAATCATGCAGTGATTAATATTCCCTCTGTTGAACATAGCAATTATTTAAAACATCTGCATCACACATTATAACAAGCCCCAGGTTGCACATTTGGCTTCCAGTCACAACACTGAAGAGAGGTACATGTTTGTGTGTAATTTGTGCTCTAATGTTGCAACACAATCACCAATATTGCAGATATTTGAACCATCAACACTATTTTTGTCAGCAAAATAATCTCACACTATTTTGCAATGCTCACATGTTGTGATTGGAATGTCTCAGCCAAATGCAAATAGTGCCCGTCATGGATATTACGTGTCCTAGTAGTGGAAGTACTAGTAGTAATCCAGTGGTAGTCATCATTTTTTACTGCACGTAAATTCTAATTGTAGAAATATTGAGCACATGAAGTTGATTTGTTGTCTGTCTTAAATCATATATAAGACAGTAATAAATCTGTTCTCTCTGTCTGAACTTTTCCGAAGTCTCCAGGTCCCAGTCTGCCAGCTGATCCTGGACCAGATGCAGCGTGCTTTACAGCTGAGTCCGACGTGGAGCCTGAACACAGAGACAGAACGGAGAGTTCTCCCCTGTCTCATGGAATCTCAGAAGTCAGCGAGCCTCCACAGCCGCCCATGAATGGTATGATGGCTGCATTACACAAATACAGCTTCAGTGTTGTCATGGTTGTGGGGTACACTGTGATACATAGATGAATTAAAGCTACTTCCTTTTCTAATTGTAATCTCTGAGGATGTCTGAAAATAGACTGTGCAGATATTTATATTGCACACAACAGCTGGTACAGTAAGGAGGAAGAGAGAAAAAGCTCTTAGGGAGTGTATGCTATCTATCAAAGGGCAGTGTGGGGGAAATTAGGGGCGGTCAGAATAATTTTTTTATGTAAACACAGGGAGAGTCCCACCACTTCTATACTGGAAGAGGTTTTTTTTCCCCTGTCGTTTGATTTGTTCTGAAGGGCTTTGAGAAAATTTATCTAGAGACACTAGGAAATGCAGGGCCTGTAGTTCACAAAATACACAATGCAGGCTTTTAGGTGCATGCAGTATTTAACAAAAGAGGAACAATTAAAATGTGAATAAAAGAACATAATTTCTTCAAAAGATTTGGAAAAGCTTGTAGGACGTTTACTATGACTGCCAATGATGAAGTATAGTAAAGTATAGTAAATATGAAAAAACTACAGCCAGCAGCTGATTAGCTTGGCATAGCATTTTTATTTCTAGCCACAAAAATGAAAGAAAACACTATTTATGTCCCCGCAAAGCTGCTGGTTGTGCACTAATAAGTTTAACATTTCATCACATATTTTCCAATTCTAATCATGTTTCAATAAGTTTTTTCAACCCTGAAAGGTCATGGCAAATATTTCCACATTCTCCCTCCCCAAGGAAGAGTCCCTTGATGGCTCAGAGGGCCAAGTCTTATATTTAATTGTTTATTTGTGATGTAGAAAAGCGAGTTAGGAGCATGTGGGTGTTACTGAGAACCAGTGGGTGGCTTCAGAGGGGGAAATGATATTTTAAATGAGCAGACAGTTGTCATCTCCATGTCTGCTTGTTGTTATTTTATAGCCCTCTGTCTGAAGTCTAAACCGTCCAGTGCCACATTGACGTAGGCTTGTTTTTGCTAACCAAATGAAGCTGCATCCACGTCACAAAAAAGCAGCAGCAAGATGATCAATAAACACTTTATGCCAGTCATTCATGTCATAAAAGTTGGTATGTGCACTGCCAGTTTGTGACTGATGGCTACTTTACCACAGGATGTGGATGGTGTGTAATAAAAGCCAGTTATTGTTAATGTTAATGCGAGGAAGGTCTCATCTTATTTGGGGCTCTCCCCACACATCCAGCTACAGATGTTGGCACTGCCTTGTATTTATCAGGGACAGCACATACTCCACAAACCTGAAAGAAAGTGCTAGTTTTCATCTCCAATCCCCAGACACAAACAAGAGGCAGCCAAAACAACACCAAAGCACATATTTTGGGATACACCAGAGAAATTTTAATAAAAGCTGCTATGAGAAACTTATGATACATTCAGTGGCATATAATGATCAAAATTTCACAACAACATCACAAAGGTCTACAAAAATGTAGTGGGACAAGCGAATACTGAGGACACGTACCCATAATAACAATACAGAGTGTCTACAGCCAAGCTAGCAGCTCTGTGAGGCTGTACTTGGGCACACCTGGTGCTTTGAGCTAAATGCTAATGTCAGAATACTCTAATGCTACAATGCTGACATGCTGATGTTTAGCAGGTGGACTAATAAATTGCCATCCAGGGAGAAATGCTGCTAGCATGACCAAAAAATTATAACATAAACTTCATCCATGAGGCAAACGGCATCTCTAACAATGATAAATGTTGAGCTTTTAAATGTCTGTCTCTATGTACAATGGAGCACTCTGCCTCCATTAGGGCTTTTAAAACTATTATTAATTCCTCCTTTATCCAGCTTGCAAAAGTAAAACATTATGTGAGACTAAATCAACTTTATGCATTGCACTGTATCATTACAAAGGAATAAAACTTGTTTTTAGGTTTTATGTCCCTGTCAGACACAGTCAGCTCGTGTGATGATTAAAGATCTACTGGAGACTGATTGTAAATAATTTAGAGAAGCAGTGGGTCTCTAATGCTGTGTGTGTGGCGGTGGCTGTAAACAGTGCGCTCTTTGATGGGCAAACTATAAATTAAAGAACGGTGGAAATACCGAAATTTCTGGGATAATGGGAATTAATTTGTGGTGAGGCTGAACCCTTCCAAGAAAAGAGAGACTGTGAAGATCGCGGGAGAAAAACAGAGGCATCTGATGGCATTTGAAGTGAAAAAGAGGTTAAATTAGGACGAACGTGTGGATGTTGACACAGCTGCCAAGATATTCCCAGCATCTACGGTGCATCTTCATCGCCTCCATCTCGTCATACACTGGTTGTTTCAGGTAGCTTTGTCCAGTGTTTTCCTTAAAGATTTGTGTGATGAGTTGTGAAGTGAAATCTGGCTGTGAAATGCTGCGTCACACAGTAGTTTTATGATAGTTTTAGAGTCAGATTTGAGTCCAAATTCTTGGAAGTGTTGTTTTTTTTTTTTATCTGTATCCTCTCATATGTGAATAAAACTGGTTTATTTGTGGTTTAGTTACGTTTAAAGTGAAATATTGGCATTCAGCTCTGACGGTGCTCTACATACACGTCTGTGAGTTGCTGGTATCGTAATATTAACAAACCTTTCCCTGAGGGCACCTAAAGCAGACAGCACAATAGCTTTTACTTGGGCTGAGAGCTTTCAATCAGCGGATCAAGCACCTCATGTACTCGAGATGGTTGCCAGGTTATTGTTGCCCCTAGTTAAAGGGGTGGGTGGGGGTGTATGTGGGGAGGGGGGGTGACACTTCCTGAAACAAGAGTTTACAGTAGTTCTCCCAATCAAGTGAGTATCACTGTTCGAGCGGCAGCCTCACAGGACAGAAAACTCAATTTGTTTTCCCTTTCTGTTTCTCTCTCACACAATCTCTCTCTCACTCACTTACTCTTTTCTTTTTTTAACCGTCTCTTGACATTTGCATTGCACATGGTTCCTGTTAAATGCAAATCAGCTGTTTTCACTGTCTGTCTGTGCTCTGGCTCCAACAGGTGGTACAGGACCAGGCAGCTGCAGCAAGGTGAGTCTCTCCTGCATTATTACTGTAAAATATTATCTTGTTGTTTGTAGAAGCTGAGCTGCATGCTGAATGTGTTGTGTGTACGTATGTCTATGGCTTTTTTTTAAATGACCTGTTGGAAATGTTATCGAAGTTGTGGAAAGTTTAACTTGAAAACTTAGTGCTTTAACTCCAGTACTGTACTGAAGTACAATTCAGAGTAACTTGTACTTCCATTTTATAATACTTTCTACTTTTGCTCTCCTACAATTCAGAGGAAAATATTGTAGTTTTTATTCCAAAACATTTATCAGGCTATGCTTACTATAGTATAGTATAAATTTTAGTCAGTGGTTAACACTAACACCTTATTTTAGGTTCTCATTAACTCCAATGTAGTCCCAAGCCGATATACAGACAGAATTATCATAACTTATCCTATGAAGACATTTTATATTATTCCATCTGTGTTTTACGATATTCATTACCTGTCATAATAAACACTTACATCTCTTCACAGCTAAATCACAGTGAGTTATAAACCACCTATCTGGTATTTATGTGTTGCTTATAAATGCTAGAGAGACCTAAAGCAAAATTAGTAAGATTTTAGAAATAAATGATAAGCGTATAAAATACAAAATTTAACCAGTTGTTTCCCAGCCTTTTTGGCTTGTCCCTTACAAAAAAGCATTTTGTCACTTTTCAGATAAGTAAGATAAGAACATTTATCAGCCAAGAGGAATTTCCCCTCTAACCTTTTCAGATGGTTAACCGTCGAAGGCAAGTATTTCAAAATAAAGCAAAAATTACAGAAAAGTAAAAAGAAAAAAAAGAAAAAAAGAGAACTGAAATGTGTAGTACCTCCTCAAATAATCATCTCAGGACCCCACAGATTTACCTTGTGACTTTGGGAGCCAGTGGACCAAACTGCTTAACTATAGACTGGCTAAAACTAGCTCCACCTCCACCATCTACAACAGTAAAATGCTGCTTACACAGTCATGCATCAGTAATAGTTTATATATAGCATTCATCTGCAACACAAGTACTCTTAATTCTGATACTTGAAGTATATTTTGATCATAGTACTTCATTGTTGTATTTGTACTTTTACTTTAGTAAAGAATCTGAATACATCCACTGCTGGCTTTGGTTAAAACAACACAATCTCACTGCCTAAATAAGTTACAAGAAGATTTTCACTCAAGTAGAATTAGATAAGAGGAGCATCTGACTTTTTTCGCACAAATTGCTCCATTGATACACAATTTCCTTCACACTGTAACACTTCAGACCATCATCTCACGTTAATTCAAACTGTGGTGCTGTAATTCGCTGTGAACGTCAGATGTGGTGCTCCAAACAATGTGACTGCTGTGCTTCTTTTTTTTCTTTTTCTTTTTTTTTTTTCCACAACATTCAGGATGATTGCCGCTCTTAGAACCCAAATCTCTCGCCTGTGAAACGCGCCACAAATGGTGCAAGGTTTGTGCACCATTGCAGCTCACCAAACAGTAATGATCCTCAAGAGCTCGGAAGTGGATGCGTGGATTCCTCTTAGGCTGCAGAGTAAACACAGATCGGACGGATGCAATCTATCTATCCATCTATCAGTCTCCCACAAACATGCCCTCGCATACAACAACACACAAAACATTCTCCTACTGCTCCCACACTATGATTACAGAAACAAAAACAAGCCCTGCGGAACATACTTTTCTAGCTTTCTTCAGGTTTTAGTTGAGGGATGATCAGTGGAGAACACACACACACACACTCACACTCTCACACAAACACACACACACACACACACACACACACACTCCACAGCAGCCCAAAGAGGCATACAGAACCCTTCTCCTTAAATGGTCAAAGCTCCCAGGAGTGAAAGAGAGGCTGCTGCTGAAAAAAGACAGGGAACAGAGGGGACGGGAGAGGGAAGGAGAAGCCCCGAGGAAAGAGGAGTTTTCTGAGGGAAAGGCTGTGACAGAGTGACAGCTTGACTGTGGGAAGTCGGTGTTAGTTGGAGGGATCAGCGTGAGTGTGTGCGTTTCTCTACAGCACTACAGCGGTGGACTCAGGTAATGTGCATGCCGTCTCTGGACAGGTTTGGATTGTGGGCTGCGTAGAGCTGTGGGGTCTTTGATGGTGATGGCTTTAGGTGGACACATGCAGCTTCAGGAGATGCAGTTTCAGCTCTATCAGCCATTTGTGCAAGAGTTCGTGTTCACGGACTTTTTGAAAGCGTTGTTGGTCTGACTTGTAGCTGCCCCGGTGAGTTTACATAATCTAGTGTTCGTCTGGAGGTGAAACTCTGTGTCATCTTGCCCTCTCGTCAGTGTGTGGGTCAAGTGATTTTAAAGTCTGTGCATTTATATTCTCCCTCAAACCTGGCTTTACATGCATTTCTATTTGTTTCTCACGCTTCCTCTGCTATGTTATCTCAGATTGTAGCCCTGTGGCAACCACTTCCTCTGCTGGTCCTGTACTCAGTGCTTCACACAACCAAATTTTAAACAAATCTGGCAAGAAGGAGCAGGCTTATGTAACAGAGGAGGGGAGGAGGGTGCCGGTCCCTTCGTCTCCCTCTGAGGAAAGAGGCAGCGAGGCCTGGCTGCGATGAGGAGTTAATCCTGACTCTGATGGTTCTGATGCACAAAGAAGTTTTCTTTTAGAAGATGAGTGTACACTGCAAGAACAAGGTTTTCATGTCCTTATGGAGTTGTGGTGCAGGGGCTTTCTGTGCTCAGGCTTGTATGTTCTGTCCTGTTTCCCCCCACAGGAAATAATCTGAGTGATTCAATTACTCTGCAATATTTATCTCAGTCTCATGGTCTGCCGGGGAAACAGTCGAGCCTCCCACAGTGCAGGTTGGCATCTTTGTTTGGGCTGAGGCATTTTCAAGAGGTAATAGTTTTTTTCTGCTTCTGTCAGCAGGAGAAACACGGTCGGCTTCGATATTTCTTTGCTTGAAAGCAGGAGTCTGTCATCAAAAGACTTTAAACATTTTCACTTTTTTTTTTTTTTTTGGTTGCTTAGTAAGAAGTGAAATGAACTAAAACAGATATGGCAGTATTCTCAGATGATGTATACAGACACACAAACTTCTAGTACACAAGTATTCCTCTCCTTATTTGGCATATTTTGATAAGACAATACAACTGTTGCAGCTGTGGAAAAAGTAGACTATTGATGAATGAATAAAACAAAGTGATTATGCAAAATGGAATTCAGATCCATGTTGTTAGTCAGTCACGAAAAAAGGCAGGTGGTTGTTACCAAAACTGCCCTGAACTTCAGGGGCAATTAGGTAATCACATTAGAAATATTCAGAGTGACTCACTCTCATATTTATATATGCAGGAGAACCTCAAAGCTGATTTCTTTTCATCTACACTGATAAATAACAACTGAGGAGGTAGACTGAGATGACGGTGTATACTGAGAATCAGATGAAACGAGTACATGTCAGCAAAAGATACATGAGCTTGCTTTCCTTAACAGCATGACATTCAACATCTATTAAGCTCAACAGCAGTGTAGTAAAACTGCTTTTTAAAGAACAAAAACTTCTGTACTGTAGGCTGAGAAAGAGAAGTGAATTTACTCCTGCATGACACTAGTCAGGAAATATCCTCGCAGCTCTCTGGAAGACAGTTAAACAACCCATTTCCTCCCCAGTGACTCACAGCCCCTCTGTCCCTATATGTTCCCAAGAACTTGTCATGTTTGTGATGACACTGAGCAGTTCTCTGAATACTCTGGCCCTGAATTCACAGAGGATTTGTCCTGTGTAAAGTGCATGCCATACCCCTGAAATAACCAGTAATTCATCACACCTTTCCCTGGCCGTATTCATCAGCTGCCGCAAGTGACGACAAGCACTGGCGGCAGAAACACAGCTACACCTGTGTATGTAAATCTGTCTATTTTTAGTGACACCAAACAAATGAGGAGAGGTGTGTGAGGGTGGGTGGGTGGAATGAGTGGGTGGTTACATTAGCATCAAATACACTAACCCCACCCTGACTCCTCTGAGTTCACTGTGCTCCTTCAAAGAGTTAAATCCACAATTAATTCCACATTTAGATTTGCATACATTTGTTACTGAAAAGGGAAAAGCTGCGAGTTCAAACAATGGTTCAGTTGCACACACCTAACATTTAACTAAAATAGCTCATGCTTCTCTGTAGTGAGCCAGGTAACTGCTGCAGTATCGATGGAAAAATAATCAGTGAACATTTTGCTAACTAAGTCATTCTTTTGAGTAATTTTTAAACTTAAACAATAAATTCACCGGTTGAACTGGTGAACATTTGTGACAATAGTTAGATGTCACTTTGTACTATGGAAAATTAAACAATGATATCATCAGATAACCAGCAAATTAAGCAGTAATTAGAATAATCATTAGTTGCCCATCTGCTATCAGACTGCACCACAGGCTTTGTTTTTGATGTGGTAAAGATTTGAATATACAGTGAGACAGTCTTTGACGAATAAAATATTCCACTAACATGTTTGCACAGATATGATTCGTTCTCTGTTGCTGAAGCTCCAACAACACTGATCATTAATACCAGGAACATATGCCGTGTCCACTATCCTGACTTTGGTTCAAGTTAAGCGCTCCAACCTCTTTCCTAGGAGCAGGATACTTTTCATTTTTTATAATTTCCTCAGTTATTTTCTTTCTCCTTATAGCTAAATGCTGTCGGCTTTCTTCTTCTACTTTTCATACTTTGTCATATCATTTGCCATTTGTCTTCACTTTATATATATATATATATATTTGTTATTTGTTATTAAGATAATACAGACAATGTCTTCCACCTTTATCTTTAATAAACTGAGATTTAATGAATTCACTGTTGATTAGCTTTTGGTGAGAAAAAACATTTTCATGCAGAGTAGTAATTTCTCTCATTTATCCTTTATGCTTGTACTCATATTTGTGTTCCTTCCATAATTTATCCACAAGACCTTCTGTTTGTTTTACTTTGTCCCTCAGGAGCACATTGCCTCAGTCAGCTTGAATGTTAACAACCCAGTGCGTCCCAGTCTCTTTGACCAGTTTGGTCAAAATAGTAACAGTGTGGGAAAAAACGTTAGCTTTGCCAAAGGGCTCAGCAGTCGGGCTCAGTCATGACTGGTATTTATTTGCATTTTCAATCACAGTCAGTATTGCTGTCTTTGTGTATGGTTCCACTCATTCAGAAAAAAATGATTATTGCTTGTTATGCGTCTAGAAGAATCTATACATTTTTCAGTATCTCCCAAAGATGAGTTTTAATGCGTCTTTTTTTTTTTTCTTCCACTTTCCCAGTGAAGGAAGGTCTAGTAAATATATTCATAAACGTCAAGGTGCCCTGTGGTATTTTCTTGTAAACAAACAAAAGTTATGTTAAGATTCTGTTTCTCACCAAAATACAGTGTTTATCCTTGAGGTCTAACGAATGTGCTGAATGAATTTCCTTCCTCGTTAAACATTTGCAAAACCGACATGGGCCTTTTCGAGACCATAAAAAAAACGACCCCATAGGTAATTGGTGCAAACAGCTTATTATACTGTAACACCTTGTTACATTTTACTGTTAAGCAACATCAAGCGGTCGTATGAGACAGAATCTTTCTCATTTCAACCAATGCCCCAAAACGACATGTTTACATTCCTCCAGTGGCCATAGTAATTATGTGGTATAAAGAGCAGCAAAGTACTTGTTGGGAGGAGGTTGGAGTGGATGGATGGGTCGACTGTCTGTTTCACGTTTCAAACACACAGTCAATGTTGTTTCTTTTAACCATGACCGTGATCGTTCTATAACTTAACTGCATGTTCAGCATTGTAACCATGAACCATGTATCCTGAACGAAGTACTTATCCTAACCCAAAACCGCGATCCTAAACGATCCTTTTCCTGAACCTAACCAAGTTGTTTCCGTGCCTCAACCTAACCAAACCTTTACCACATGACTGTCACATTCTAAAAGGGTTAGTTATTTATTTTTGAACATTGGTTTTTAACAGTTTATCTGTGGCATATCTCCTGCCGCCGTAGAGGCACTAATTCAGTAAACGCTCCTATGAGTCATATCAGAGGGTGGGGACAAACGACCTATTTAGTTGTTTGTGTTACAGTACCTGTTGGTGCCCTAGGTGAGACTTTCAGTGGTGCCCCTTAGAAGAAGATATTTATGGAAATATGTTATAACAGTTACAAAAAATTTATAATATTTTATTCAACTCAATTAAAATTCTATTTAATAGTTATGACAGTTATAACCTGTCAGTTATAATAGTTTTACATGCTCTCATGACTTATCCTGGTTTTAATCATATTCAGGAAATGATATGAGCAAATCTTTTTTCTGGTCGTCTGTGTCTTTGACATTTCTACATCTATGTAGCTGCAGTTATAATCAGTAACAGATTTTATCATTTATGAATGTCTTCATATGATTCAGTATTCATTTTAGTTCTATGTTACAAAATTTCCAGTGCATATTTTAAGCCTGCATTAGAATTTGTAAAGCATTTTTTTGTTTTACAGCTGAATACATCTGCATTACGACACTATAATGTGTTTTTTTCCCTGTAATATTTTGTTTAGTGCCCGACACTGTTTTCTATAATATCCATAGAGAAAGGGTGTCAGTGTGGCTCTGCTGACTCAGGAAGATCTGGACAGGATTTAGACAAACACTTATTAACCTTATTAATACTTAAGTTTTCAACCAGCAGCAGTAATGAGATTAGGTTTAGCTAAATTTCCCCTTAAATATACACAACATAATGTTTTGCTCACATGCTGAGTAGTATTTTCATTTATTTTGTGGCTCAGCAGATCACTTTTTGACAGCTGTGATTCCAGGAGCAAACATCTGGATTTACTGTCGGTAACCAACCAGTCTGAATTTGCCTGGCTCAGCACATCAATCACCTCCGTTTAATCTCAGGGTGTAGATAAGGGTCAGTGTAGATAGTGTCAGTATCCCAGTTATGAGTCTTGTCCACAGCATTGGTCATATTAATATGTTTTTATAGAACATACGGTAAGTAATCTGGTCACTTATATATGATTCTTACACAGCGGTGTGAACGGCTATGAACTGTGGGTTCACAAGATAAGCAGCAGCCAGCAGGTTAATGACATGTCACCCTGTCAGCCCCCAGCAGTGTCCTGTAGTCTTCTCTCAGTATCAGGTGTTCAGTGCAGAGTGAGCTGTGGGGTTTATTTTCTAATCTAATTGGGCGGCAGATGTGGACTTTTAAAAGCAGAGAGGGCCTGTGATGAAATGATTACAAAAAGTTTACTCTTCCTCTTTCTTCATTTGAGGCTTTCATTTGACCTCAATTGTCACCCAGATTTGACCTCAGTCGTGATCAACAACACAACAACTGTCACTCGTCATACCTTCCTGACAGCATGGTTGATTAAATGGTTTGTGATATTTTTCCACCTCAGTATTGAAGCTTGTTTTCTTACTGGAAATGAAGTAAGCATATAATGCAGACGTATTATGCTCGGTGCAAACAATGGCCCTTTCTGGTCCTGGCTGTGTCACTTCTCTTGTGAAGCTTGCTCTTTTCCTGAGCTATTGAAAGTTAAAAAGCCAAGATACTTGAGTCATAGGAAAATTCAGTGACAGCTCGAAGACAGAGATTTTGTTTCTGATGAATTAGTAACAGTCTGTTGGGAAAAATTGCTAATTCTTCTGTCGCAAGGAGTGGAGAATGAAGATTTGTTTATAGTAGGACGGTTTTGTTCGGATGTATCTTTTTTTAGCTGCAGTAAGCCAGAAGGGACTTTCAACTGAATACTACCATTCATGTGTATTTCATTTTCTCAGATCAGCAGTTAATGTACCGGTTTGATGCAGTTTTCCTCAACATTTGCTCCTCTTATGCACGTCTCAACTCTGCATAACATACATGTGTTTGTGTTTTGCATCATGTGCTTATGATCTTGCAGCTCCAGGAAGAGGAGAAAGTCTTACTGCAGGGACCTCCTCCTGAACGAAGTGACCGTAACTTCCAGGAGTGGTGTCACGGCCCCTGTGCTGCTGAGAGAACTTTCGTTTTCCCCCACACCCGCTCTCGCCCCTCACTGCCCCCCGCCATGCCCACACTGCCTGAGGAAGAGGAGGACTCCCCCGAGGAGCTTGATAGTTCCTCCAGTTCTCCCAGTACAGTGAGTGCACACGCTACCACTTTCTGATGAGGCGCATAAAAACTGACACTGGCTCCAAAATGCTGCTCTCAGTTGATCAGCAGAAACCATAGACTGTATATAAATGGTAGAAACATTTGATTAATAAATGAGAATTTTAAGGGTCGGTTTATCAAAGTATACAAAATGTTTTCTCGTTTACTCCTAGTGCTGTCTGCCCTTGAAGATAGTTTTAGTTTTAAAAGACGTTTTATTTTTTTTAATTAAACTATCTGCAAGATTATACAGGTTATTTTAGTTATACACCTCTGCAACTCCTGCTGTCAAATCAGTACGCTGGAAGTGAATGTAATTTCGTGTATGTATATTGAAAAACCAGAACTAAACACATGACTAGATAGCAATTGGTAGTTTTCGTCATTTGGGTGAACTAACCATTTGAGTCATGAACATGCACAAGATTAGAGATACAGTTTCTGTTTCAGCATATCACAACATCACGATGAGCATAATGCTGATTCAGAATCCTTTTCACCAAATGCTCTGCAGACAACAAAGTGTTAAACAGTCGGCTGTCTGAGTCCTTGGAGAACATTGTCTTCCGCTGCAGTCACTCATAAACACACAGACTAGATAAGACATCTCTGTAGAATGTAATGAAGCTCTAAAATCTAATCTTCAGGGCATATGCCAACACTATAAAAGCATCCACCTTTATTGCAGCACAGCCATGGCCTCTCTGCACTGTTATATCAGGGCGATTCCTTTTATTAGGATTCTGATGCAAAGATCAGCTCCGAGAGGAGCTCTTAGGGAATTAGTGTTTTATCTCAGTCTGTGTTTACTTGCATACTTACCTTTTAATAGTTGGACAGGAATTTTATACTGTAAAACTTGACCTTTCATTCCAGAAGCCATGGCCTTATCTAAATACAAAACCCGGGGTTCGTGTTGACATTTAAATTCAACATAATTTATCATATATATATATTCTCATTTAAGTAATTCATACTCATTCTTTGAGGTCTCTAGTTATTTTTCTTTAGTATTTGGACACATTTAGTGCCTTTATTGGAGAGCAGACATAAGAGAGATGACAGGAAATGTGAATAATAAAGGTCCCTCGCCGGAGTCAAACCAGGGACATTGCAGTTCATGACCAGTGCCTGAAACCACTTGGCCACTGGAACACCCCAGGCCATAGAGCTAACAAATGTCTGACCATCAGAACTTGTACCATGAACCTGTATAGCAAAGAGTTTCTGCTGAAAAACTCTGTAGGTGCCTGTCTGAACCAACCACAACCATATTTTTTTTCCATCACAAAGTATTTTGAGGAGACTTTCCTTTAAGAAAGTATTTCTTCCCCCCTAACCGTAACCCTTACCCCAGTATTGTAACGTCTATTGAACCAGTCTTTATTAAAGTTCTAAGAGGAGGACGGCATATTTATTTAGACCTGTAGCACAATGGGCAGTAAATTGCATTTTTAACTGATCAGGTGTCCTTGTCCTTGTCCTTGTTGAGGGAGGCCAAAAATGATGTTGATGTTAAATGTTCTCCAGCTTCATTCCTGCATGATGTCCACATCTGTGTTAAAAGCTGAATGAATGAAGTTTGACAGTTGTTTTAACTCTGATGCTAATGTTTTTTCGTGTGTGTGGTTTTTTTTTTTCACAGTCTGCACCAGGTGAAACCCGAGCTGTCGTCATGACTGCCCCAACCATCGTCTACCCACAGCAGGCCACTATTGTCCAACAAGATGGACGTCCTCTGGAACAGGCCAGGTAATCGTCCACCATCTCAAACACTGAAATAGTTTTCTTGTGCTTTAGCTGTAAACAGGGACAATGTGAGCGAATCATTACGGTTTCCTTTCCCAGACCACACAGTCCCAGAGCTCGCCTGGCCAGAAACTCCTCCGGAGGACCCATCACCACAGTCGGTGGGTAAACCCTACACACACACACACACACTGCAGATGTAATTACCTAAAGATAAACACAACACTATGAGAACTATTTTGATGTTATCATTGGCAACATTAACTTTGGTCCAGAAGTGAGCTGCTTTTCTGTTTTTAAGCGAACATTTTTAACAATTAACTTTATCAAAAATGCTTCTTTGTGGAAATTTAATTTCAAAGCTGCTGTGATTTCATTAAAAACATGATAACGCTCGCGTGCTCTGTACAGTAGTTACACAGTTTCACTCCCTTTAGACTAAGTTTGGTCATCGATGCCCTGCGAGATTAATCTATCGCTGTGTCCTCCCAAATGCCTGAGATGCTTTCACTGTTTTGATAACGCTTGACGTTTAGCTTGATTCCCTTTTCTGAGGAGAGGGGGAGATAAAAAAACATCCCTGACTTGGCCCGTCCTCATCACCTGATTTATTGGCTCAGATCCATCTGTGAATTATTCCTTGCCATAAAAGACTTTAAACTGAGGAATCCCACTAAAATGTCCTTGAGACATGACTCCTCTTGAAATGGCTCCAATCCAGCAGCGTTAGTTAAACATTTCTTATAGATGTCATCAAATGTATACATTTTTAAAGCATACTTACCAGAAGTTTTTGTTAAAAATAAGCAAGCAAACCTACTGGGGCCTCGGTGGTTCGCCTGGTAGAGCGCGTGACACGTAGGCTTAGTCCTAACCGCAGCGGCCAAGGGTTCGAGTCCGACCCACGGCTCTTTGCTGTATGTCGTCCCCTCTCTCTCTCTCTCTCTCTCTCTCTCCCTCCCTGACTTTCCTGTCTGTCTTTCACTATCCTATCAGAATAAAGGCAAACATGCCCCAAAAATAACTTGAACATTGCTGTTTGTTGGTAACTACTAATTTTGTTTGCTTGTATCTTGATATGTTATAATTACTGTAGTGTGCTTGTGGATGTCTGTGTGTGTCACGTGGGTTTTTGGGGTTTGTGTGTACATGTGTGCGTTGTCTCTATCAGACAGCACAGGTAACGTGATCGACCTGGTGAAAGATCAGCTGCCGGAGCTGCAGCTCTCTGAGGAGGATCGACAGAAAAACCTGGAGCTGCTCGAACAGGCCAAGAAGGTCAGCGACCGCTTCCTGACGCGCCGCGGCCGCCGCTCCACCAGCAGCCTCACTGAGTCACCCACAGGTAGTGCATGCTGTGCAAACACACACATGCACACGCAGACAACCCTGAACATGGGATCTGAATACTTAAACATGAAGTCACATGATGTCTCAGTGAGTTTAAACAAATTTTTTAGATACTTTTGAGTGTTTCTGAGCATGCGCTGGAGAACTGTATGATAACCTTTATACCTTATTTTTTTATTTAGTTTGTTACTTTATTGAACTTTTCACTGAACTAAATGAGGAATGTGTTTAGTTCACAAATGTTTTTCTTTTTTTCCACAGGTCCTTCTCCAACTCCAACTCCCTCATCTTCACCGTGCTCGTCTAGAAGCAGCTCACTGACTGTGGCCCCGCAAACTGGTATGTACTTGATTCTAAGTCTGAAGTGCTTCTGTATTTACTATTCATTTATAACTTTTGTGTCCTATTTCCTGTTATTGAATTATTTGTCCAGTGGGCTCTGTGAGAGATGATGATATGATTCTGTTGGTTGTTTTTTACTCTTTCAGCTGTAGGACCCTTGGAGTTGACCCATGTCAGCTCACAGTCTATTGGTCAGGTAAAGAAATTATTGTTAATAAAAAACATGTGAGGGGGTTTGTGGTGTAATACATTTTACCCCATTTAAAACTGGCCTTGTTCATATTATTTGTAGTAATTCGTTGCCTCATGTAAAACACTTGACATGCCTTAACAATTAAATGATCAGTCCGGCCTGGTTTTAATCTAATCAATTACTCTGTACTTATTGGCCCAAGTATTATTTATTAACGCAGGAAGACTTGCTATGTGTTGGTTTCTTGTAGCATCTGGAGGTTCCTTCAGTGCGAGAACAGGCTGACATAACGACCCAGGATCAGGAGGTCAGATTTACATTTTCAGTCCCTCTATTTTGTTTTATTGACACAAATATATTATTGTCTGATGCACACACAATAAAGAGTAAAGTTTCATGCAAAACTAAAAAGTCACCTCCTGCACACTGTGAACTTTAAGTTTACTGATGACAGCCCATTTCACTCGTAGACCTTTGTCAGGTGTTAAACTCACAGAGACTGTCTTCCTGCAAAAAATGATCCTATAGGTTGTCTGTGAGAGTAGTTTTTTATGACCCAGAGTTGCATTTTATTGTTAGGTGACCTCTGGTGGCCTTGGTACTTATGACAGGAACAAAAGAGGTAGTCAGGCGTAATGGTATATTAAGCGACAAAGGAGGAGGTTGGGGTGGACGGAGTGTGGCTCTAAACTCATTTTTTAACATCTCTTGAGTTTAATGCTCGATGAAGGTTTTGACAGTATGCAGGAGTTTACTATTTATTATTTGTCAATACAAATATGGAAATGTAATTCTAATACTACAGGTTTATTCTCACGTCAGGAGTGATAAATGTATTAATAATAGTCATTATCTTGCTGACCTCAGGGCAGGCTGTTGGTTGACTGGAAGCCCACTGAGAAAAGGAAAGTGTCCTCTGGGACTCTAACGCCCCGTTTTGCCGTTCAGAAGGACAACTGTGATCCTGCTGTACCTAAGAATCCTCCAGCGGTCAATAAAGCAGATGAGGGAGCTGGTTCAGGCCAAAATCCCAACCAGGTCCCGGCCACAGGAGTGGCCAAGCCCGTCCCCCGACCCCAAACTCAACAGGTCCCCTGTACAGCAGAGATCAAGACAATCGGGGCCTTCCCTCCACTAATGAGGGCTGTTTCCTGGGATGCTGTAGGCAGCCTTAATTCTAGAAACGGAGCCCCAAGTTTCCCTCCTACAGTGGAGGACACCTTCTCAGATAAGCCCAGAGATGCTGTCTTGAAGTCCTCAGGGTACAAAGACCTCCCCAGCCAGCCGGGGGGTGTACAGAAACTGTCTAAACTCAGAGAGGTAAAGCACTGGTTCAGCAGCTCACATGTAACATGTTTTTTATAGGCTAATGTCACTTTGGTAAAATGTTGTAAGAGTGAAATATACATGCTTTCTTTTGGTATGCGTTTGTGTATATAGGAGCACAAGCTGATGCGTAACCAAAGCATAGTGGGATCCAAGTTACCAGACTTGAGTGAAGCTGCTGAACAGGAAAAAGGTAACAGTCCTTGTTTGCCCTCTTGTTCATGTAAGACAGAAAGTATTATCAACAGTACATTTAGCAAAGTCGCCAAGGGTGTGCACTTCCTGAATCTCAGGGAAAATCCAGTCAGAAAATGATGATGATCCGTTCTTGTGTTTTTTTTGTTTTTTTTCCTGTGTGCCACCCATTTACTGGCAGCGTCGTAACAGAGAAACAAATGCTGTTTTCATTTTCCATCAGCAGATGGCATAGTTGTTAAAGCATGTGAGCCAAATACTGTCTGATGAAATGAGAACATTTTATGTATTTCTATGTGTTGGAAACAAACAAAGCTGCAGACTTGAGACTTGGATTTCAGTCAGACTTTAAGTAGCAAAAATTAGGACTTGAGACTTTACTTGAACTTGACCTAGTTGTGACTTGACAGCCAAAAGACGCAAAAAGAATAAATGCATTTCATGTTCAAAAAGTGACAGTGTGAAAAAAATATAAAGTACATAAAGTAAATATTTGCACAAAGACCCGGTATTTCTCTCCAGGTCAGATTTATGCTGTGATGTGTCTGCAGGTCTTCAGCTCTCTCCAAACACAGCCAGTAGCGTGGAGACGAAGGACAAGTCTGACGCAATGCCCAACATTTCAGATGTGATGCTGAGAAAACTGAAACTTCATCGAGGTCTGCCAGGCTGGTGTGTAACAAACCAACTGTTGCAACAAATTACCTTTCGCCTAAAAACTCAAAAATAGCACTGTGTGTAAATATGTACATTGCCTACCTTACTAACAGTTCATCTCTGATTTCTTTCCAGTGCACCACCACTGACTGAAAAGGAGGTTGAGGTCGGTATCTGATTTGTACAGGTTGTTGAATGATTTACATGTTTCTCCTGGTTAAAATGATACCCAGTCACAAAACATCACAATTGTTCCCACTCATGATGAAGCATAAATGAAAGTACTGATTTTGTTTTCCTGCCGTGCTGTGCTTGTGCTTTTCTGCATTTTAAACTCTCATGTTACATGATGGAAAAGAAGTAAGAGACTCAACTTATTTAAAAAAACAGTTATTTACTTAAACTGTCAAATAGCACAAACAATTTTGGTTTAAGGCATGTTCTGCTTCCCAAATAAAATATACCGTTAAATTTAATATTCTTGTTTCTGCCCTTCAAAATGATTTGCGGTAGTTTAATGTGTACATGAGTCATAAAATCGCCTGCCAACAATAATGTGTTTGCTTTAAACAGAAAGCTCTCTTCAAACAGTGGAGATAGATGTAGCCTATTGTTCTACTCGTTGCTGAACATTTGCCACGTGTCGCCCCATGTTTATAATAACCTGTTTTGTTACCAAAGTAGTTCATTACCGTCGTAAAAATTGGCTGCCTGGACTCTTTGGTGCTCTGTCAACAGGAAAGTGTTTTTCTGTTCCTGATCAGACCAAAGAGACGCAAGAGCGATTTCCTGTGGAGAAAATACAAACATTAGTGACGCTGTCAGACTCGGGGCTGTAGCCCCTTTCGCTGCTCCCTCTGGGATGCGTCTGGATCAGGACAGTCAGAGGTCGTATATTTCCTTTCAACTGTAGCGCATATATGTTGGAAAACTTTACAGACTGGCTTTGATCAACCCAGCAAAACATCAGGAGGTCAAGTGTCAGTATCACAGCTTGTTCCCCAGGCTCATCTCAGGGCTGCTCAATTCTCCCTCATACGTTAACCAATAAAAACGCATATTAGCCTTACATAAACAAACCACACTGACTCTCATTTAGCCTGTGTATGTGCTGTGCTGTGCTGTGCTGTGGGAGAGTTTTATATGGAGTCCTCTGATTGATTCCACTGTGTTGGTGTGTTGCCACCACCAGCAGCTCATCTGTGTTTCATGTGTTGTTTAATATGCCATCCTGAGTGTTATATTGCGGCGACTTCCTCCCCACAGAATGCATTTGTCCAGCTGTCACTGGCATTTCGCAATGACAACTACACTCTGGAGACGCGGCTCAAACAGGCAGAGAGGGAGAGGAACCTGACTGAGGAAGACACAGAGAAAGAACTAGAAGAGTTCAAAGGAGCACTAAAGGTTGGTCCTCGAAAACAGCATCTTAAATCAACGCACTAGAAAAAGCAGAATTCCCCCTGGCTCTTTAGTGCTCCTTCATCTGCTTAATGGTTCCTGGAAGTGTCCCACAGTAAATATTTATCTCGTCTGAGAAAGAGTCCAACCCCCCGGTAAAAAAGGGACAGTGATGTACACTTTGTTTTCCTGAAGGAGTTATTACATGATGGATGTTGTTTGTGTGTTTCTTGCAGATGACGGCACCGCAGTGGCAGAACCTGGAGCAGCGTGAGGCCTACCAGCGCCTCGTAGAGACGGTAGCAGTGCTCCACCGCCTGGCCACACGGCTCTCCAGCCGAGCAGAGATAGTTGGAGCAGTTCGACAGGTGCAGTTATACGAACAAATGCAGATGACAATGCAAACCGAGACAATGCAGGACAGTTTAGGGACAGATGCTGCATTTTGTGCACATACAGTGCAGCTTAGTGTTTGAACGATACCGTCTTCGTCAGAATGTCTTGGGACCACTGGAGCGCCTTTTTGGCTGCATTTGAAAAATTATGGGACAAGACTTTTATTTGATGTCATGGCCGACCTTGAACCGGCCAAAGCAAACATCACTAAAAGAGCAAATTTACTGTTTTTGCAGTACAAAGGTTTTTAGCTATTTATAACCCCAAACCACTGAGATGAATCACTGCCTCTTTCTGTCATTTCTTTGTACAGCTGCCCATCCATTAATAACAACTTCATAATAATTGCACAGAAAATTATAGGCGCCCCCATAACATGGCATTTTATGTAAGCATCAATAAAAGTCTGTTGAGTCAGTTTCTGGTTTTCTCGACAGCCACGTTTAATGACATTCATATGTTCTGAAAATGTGGCGTTTTAGATTCTTTGGTATCCAATGCCTCACACAAATTTGTGATTTTCCTCGATGTCACAGTATCACATGTTGTTTCAAGTAAAAGGCTTGGTTACCATAATAATAACGTATTGCCTTTTCCACCAGGCATTACTCTCCATGAGTTCTGTGCATTTAACCCTTTTAGAATCTCACCAGAAAGATGTAATGTGAATGTCTGGACACAAACAGAGTTGTTTAAGTTTACTTTAAAGCATGTTTAGTGTGGAGTACAGCACGGAGCTGGTAAATGGTTCCTTCCCTGTGTGTTCCCAGTTTCTTCTTTGTGGGTTGACCCACACAAATGTATCATATTTGTGGAAATCAACATTCTATAAGTGGATAAAATAACTTGGAGCAGTGATTTAGTAAAGACTGAAGATCCAAAAAATGTTGATGATAAAACAACAATCTGAAATTGGTGTCATGAAGGGTTGAACCACAGAGATTTATCACCGAATATTGCAGTTCTATGGCACCTTTTAGCTCATTGTTCTGCTTTTATGGCACATTTTACAGTCTCAGTCTCATTAACTCTTATCAAGCCTGTTTCCAGTTGTTGTCAGCAAACAAGCGCCGATGAACAGTACGCTATCTGCCCAGCACCAAACAACAGACATAATTTCAGCCAGCCGGTAACGAAAGTTGAACATCTAATAAGCTGAAGAGCTAGATGTTTTTCTCAGAAGTCGCAGGAAACCAAGCCATAAAAAAAATATTTAAAAGCCAAATTAAGATTGGAGTTACATTCATCATGTTGCCAAAAGGTCAGGGTTGCGTGTCTGTCACCTTGTTTAGGATATCTTCTGCCCCCTAGTCGACAAAAATCAATTAATTCAGCTTGAAATATTACATGGTTTATGTTATTGTAACTTTAAAATTTATTGACTTCTTCATTGTGCAACAGGAGAAACGTATGAACAAGGCCACTGAGGTCATGATGCAATATGTGGAAAATCTGAAGAGGACGTATGAGAAGGACCATGCTGAGCTGATGGAGTTTAAGAAGCTGGCCAACCAGAACTCAAATCGCTGTTACGGAGGGTCTGTAGACACTGGAGGTAAGACTACACTAATGAAAACATTCAGATAAAAACCTGACATTACATTTTTTCCCCGACCAGGGAACTTTCCGCTGTAACTGCACTATACTAATGTGTCACTGAGCGGCTTCACTGCAGCTATGCAGCATGAAAATAGGTGCTTACAAGATACTGTACTCTGTGTTTCTTTGCCTGTCTTTATAAAGATGATGGAGTTCCACGGCCGTCAAGATCAATGTCCCTCACTCTTGGAAAGGTAAGTTTTTCAGTTTCATTGTGCTGAGATAATTAGTCATTTAATTGAATGGTTGATCAAAAGAAAATGAATCAAAAACAATTCTGATAACTGGTTAATTGTTTTCACTGTATCGAGCAAAATGCCAAACGTTCTCTGGTTCCAGCTTCTCCAATATATGGATTTGCTGCTTTTCTCTGTTTCATATGGTTGTAAATTGAATAGACAAAACACACACATTCTGACGACACATCTGTAGCCATTTTAAATGGTAAATGCACTTCCTGACCACTCAAAGCACTTTACAATATTTGCCACATTCATTCATACATCATGCGCACGCTCACACACTGATGGAACAGCCATTAGGGGCAATGTGGATTTCAGTATCTTGCCTAAGGACACTTCGACACGCAGCCTGGAGGAAGGGGGGGGATCGAACCACCGACCTTCTAATTAGTGGACGACCCACTCTACCCCCTGAGCCGCAGCCAAGTGAATAAAAGATGAAAAGGTTATTTCTTCACCAAAGTTGTTACAATTCATTCTGGGGGGAACATGAATGTGTCCACCAAATTTCATGATCCATCCAGTAGTTGTTGAGACATTTCAGTCAAAACCACAAATGTGAACCTCATGGTGGCGCTAGAAGAAAAGTCAGAGGATCACCAACATCATTAGGATTCATCCTCTGGGGAACCTGAAAGTCATCACTCCTGTCCATCCACGCAGTAGTTGCCGAGATAAGTCAGTCCGGACCGAGGAATTATGTTCTTTTGTGTTTCGTTTTTAATTTCTGAAATTGTCTCTGCTTTCAGTGACATCATGACCTCTTTGTAGTTGTAAATTTCCAAAATTTCATCATCCCTGATATCCTCATTCTCTGCTCTTACCACCAACACTGTTGCTTGTTCTGTCACCTTTTCACCCGGCCCTCTGTAGGCTCTGCCCAGACGCAGGGTGAGTGTAGCAGTGGTGCCTAAGTTTAACCTCCTGAACATCCCAGGTCAGACTCCAGCCACAGCCGGCCCGGGCCCCAACCCGGCCTCAGGCCCCAACGCGGGACCCACCACTGGTACTGCTCTTCCTGTCCTGGTAGGTCTTCCTGTCCTGTTGGGAAATGTTGGGAAATGATGGGAAATTACATATAAAGCATCTAATGAAGTGACAACCACTCTCTCAACATGATAACACTTAGGTATTAAGATTCAGAAGATTTTAGATGCAGGACTTTAACGTGTATTGAAGTATTTTTACATTGTGGTATTGATACTTTCACTTAGGGAAAAGGATATGAATACTTCTGCCATGCCTGTTAATTGTGTATTATTGTTAAAAAGCAATAATATTCTTCAACACTCTCCTCTTTAGTGTGAAGCGAATGATGTGAAAGTCAGCGCTTCCACAGATACAGCCCAACCAGCAGCAGAATGGTATGTTTTGTGTTCTGGTGGTGTTTTGCTCGCACACACACACACACACACACACACACACACACACACACACACACACACACACACACACACACACACACACACACACACACACACACACACACACACACACACACTGCATGCACTATATGTACACATACCATTGCTTGATTCCCAAGGTCATTCCACAGTCCTTGAAACAATGGGCCAAGAAAAACCCAGAACTTCTAATCATTCTTATCAAAAGCATTTTCAGCTGCAGTGGGACCTTTGGCTTGTTTGTGTGACCTTCAGGATGTGTTTTACAGTGCAGAGAAAGCCCCAGTGAGGTGAAAATAACCCTGAAAGCATAAAAAATAATCAAACCCTGCTTTGGTTGATGGATATGCTATCCTGGGTCGTAATCTAAACATTTGTGCAAGAGTTTGACAAAGTCCAGGCGCTAGGCTCCAATCATATCCTGGTTTTAAAGTGAGGGTGAGTAAAGCTCTCAAGTGTGTGAGCTCGATGTTCTGTGAAGAGACAAGAATGGCAATAACAAAAGTGTAGAGTGCCAGCTCCATTATTCTTTTCTGTCTGTGCTCGCCATGCCTGTGATGGTGTCTGTAATGTACACTACCGCTCAGCCGCTGCTACAATTCGTCCATTATAAGACAAGGCCACGGTGTTGTGATGGAACCTGAATGTACACTCCTCTCGGTCTGATAATGCCTGCTGTGGTGGTGTCCAAGGCTGACTGTTCTTTCCTATCTGAAACAATGCAGTGGAAAGAGTGTGTTGGAGCAGGAAAGTGAGCCAGCCAAGCCTTCAGTCAACTTAGAGGAGATCAGAGCTGAGATCAGAGCCGAACTCAAGGCAAAGATGGAGGAGGAGGCGTACAATAAAGGGTGAGGCCTTCTCTCCTGCTCGATAACTCCACACAAACACATTGACATTGTTGTTGCTTATCGTCACCACATTTACGGTACAGGTGAGTCCCATATAATGCTGCGTAAAGACTTTGAGACATTAAACACAAAATACAACAGCAGTGACAGATTACAGGACATCCATCTATATACAGTAAATGTGAACATTTCAAATGCAGGTACCAAGAGGGGCTGAAGCACATCAAAGCACTGCAGGAAGAAAAGCATGACGAGGAAAACGCTGCTGAGAAATTGCTGGAATCAAAAAATAAGGACGAGGAGAGTGGAAGGAAGATGAAGACGAGCAGGTAAACTGGATCTGTCTTAAATTATTCCCTTTCTTCAATCGATCAAGGAGGGAAACATCTATTCTGACTCCATCTTTAAAGAACCTCTAAAGCTCACTAATGAACACATTATATCTGTTTGTTTAAACCAGGCAAAAACAACACACTGTGGTTTCACAGGCATTGTGTGCTACTATTTCTCAACCTCACAGTGACAAGACTTCAGGAAGTTGCTGCGCCCCGCCAGGAGATAGTCTGACTCATAACCTCCCCATAAAACCCACAACAATCAGTGTTGTCTAAGCTGGCATGGTGTCAACCTGCTCATCTAACTTTCGTCTAGAAACCAAATGAGTGTCAAAATGTTAAATTATCCCTGCAACAAAAGAAATATACAGTGTATTGTGTCATGTATCATGATGTATGCTATAAACAGCAACTCAGCAGTATTCAGATTACATGCGAGAGTTGCTAAAATGGTTTGCACAGTACATCCACTGAAAACCAGCTATTTCTTCCATAGTAATGACACCTCAATTTAATATTTTATATGAATGCAAATGGCAAAGAACAATAAATAGCAAACAATCAATACAATTGAACATATGGTAAAAATGTAGACAGCAATTAAAATATCTGATATATACTGTACACTGCACTGGTGTCCTTGTCTTCACAGGAGGATGGAGGAGGTCGTGGCTCTTTTTGGTCGGTTTTGCCCGAAGATTTCCTTCAGTAGGCAAGTTCTCTGGATCGCCCTGACACTGTTTGTGATGATGTGTCTGGTTATCAGTATTTTTACATTTTTCAGTGACTACTACAACAGACGTGAGAACACGTAAGGAGAGAAGGATTTTTATGCCAGACAAGAAGAAGATCTTTGGACTGAGTGTAGCAGCACAACCAAAGAACCCCACTACAGAAAAACAGAGACTGCAGTCATTCTTTGTCTCTGTCGATTTACCATATCATCACACTTGGACTCACTTGAATCCATGACCCTGACTCTGGAGGGTCAGAGACATTCTGGGAGGCTTTATGGATAATGTTGCCTTTGTCATGGTTAAGTTATGATTATGTTCGGATTAAAAAGTCAACACATTGTTTGCTGCAGCGAGAAAAACAATTATTTCTGTTTAGGGACCAATTATATGATGTGATGAAATATACATGTATTTAAATTAGATGCATACAATAATGATACATTCTGGTTCTGGTACTTTGGATGATGAATCTGGCACGTTCCATTAAATGCCACAGTAGAAGAAGTGTGTATTTATCTACACTATAATGTTAAAGTATAATCTCTCAGGTCCAACAGATGATGAAGATTATCCTGAGAAATTCTTAATTTGTATTTAAAGCTATAGAAATTTAAGGATTGTTGTTATTTGTTTAAGTTCTATCATGTGTATTTAAAAACTTTAATATGTAAGCACATTCCAAAGTAGTTCCTTAAGTGCAATATTTTGCAGTTGATGGTTCTTGTTTGTGCCATTTTGGATTGTGTCTTCAGAGCACTGAGAGATTTTCGTCTTGTATGAGAGCACTGTTTAGATGGCATGAGACTTATTTTTATCTTCTTTGCACGTGTGCCTGCCTGTGTTGTTTGATTTTTGTGGATTTTATGCTCTGCCACTTCACCTTTAAATAAAGGTGCCTGAAAGTATTCAGTCGTCATTTCCATAGTGACAAATATGCTGGATAGTGCTGTAATCTCTTTTCTAACATGCTTTTAGCTTTCTTGTTCACAGTTAGATGAAAGAAATTAAACCAATCAGCAGTTAGTCAGTTAGCTTAGTTTAGCAGTTACCTTAGCTTAGCATAAAGGCTGGAAACAGGGGGAAACAGCTAGACTCGCTCAGTCTAAAAGTGATCAAATCCACCTTGCAGCACCTCTAAAACTCACGAATGAACATGTCTTCTATGTTTATTGAAACAAAAACCAAACGGTAAAAATGAAAAGTTGGAGTATTTCTTTAAATTATGTAATCAGTTGGGCTTTTTCACTGAAGACATTTTGATGTGTCGCAGTTGAAAAAACACAGGTGTAAATAATAAAAATAACAATGACTGGATTCTATTCAGCTGCTTCTGTTCCAGGGTCCTGGTATTGTTCAGGCTGGCTCAATGTCACACTCATGATTTAATGGGACACTCGAAATGAACAGGGGCATTATTAATGTTATTAGTAACACCTGTGTTTTTCTTTCTGTAATAAATCAAAATGCCTGCTTTGAGAAAAAGCCTATTCCATCCTATTCTCACTGGAGTAGCTTAATTAACTAAGGAAACAATTTAGTATAATGTAATGTGACTGAATAAGGTCTTAAAATGGCCCCATAAACACACAAAGCCCACCCAAGAGAAATGTAATATTTGTCCTTTTCCACAGCTCCAGATCGTCATTTATTATGCCCTCACACCTCATTGACACCTCACATCTGATAAAAAAAAAAAAACACGGCTATGTGTTCGTCAGCAGACTTTGCGTCATTTCCTGCCGTCAGGGCTTGTGCAGAGATGTTTTTGTGGAAGTGGGATGTCGTGATGTGCCAAAACTCATCAGAGGATACCAGAGATCATACGTGTGTTCATGACTGAGTAAGGCCTCAAGGGAGGAAATCATCTGGACAGGGAGCCCACAGTCAGATGTCACTAACAAATCACTTACGCCAAGAGGACAGGCTTGAATTACATGTTGAACACTATTATTTTCATCACTCCGGAAGCAGATTTTTATTGGCTTTGTTCTTTGTTATAAACTGTAGTTTCACTGACATCCAACAAGTACTTAACTGAAAGCACTTGTTTAAGTCAAAGAACATTTTTGTCAATCATCATTTCATTATTCCTGGAACATGAATCCACTCTACACTGTGAAAAGCTCTTCACTAGTGTAATTCATACAACCTTCTTTTAGATGAGTTAACCTTTTAATAAATCATACCTAACAAGTCAGTATTAAGACTGAAGCAACTCATTATTTCTTGTGTTGAAATTGTGTTTTTTGAACTTTGAAAGAAGTTCAGTTCACAAAACTGAAAATGAAACAGAATTTTCTGTAGCTTTGTCTCATGCTGACACATTATTTTTGTCTATATTTCTCTCCTGGGGCCTGCTCTTGGGACATATGATGGCTCTTAATCTGACCTATGCACAGTACTTCCCTCTTCCTTTTCCTTTACTTTCTGGCAAAGGCCACAGAGTCCACAGACCCCAGTGAACGGGATTACCTCTATTTAACCCTGTCATTTAGCTCACAGGCACATAAGCCGTGCAACACTTGTCATCCCCAGCATTCATCCGTCTCTCTACTCTGAGCAGTCATGAATATGATCTGGCTTTGCATCACATCAGTGTTGTCAATTACTTCAGTCATCTCTGGTCAAGTTTTTGACACAAGCCACATCAGAGGTAAGTAATTCCAGATTATTTAACATTTGTCAGTTTGTATATTTCTACTGAATACCTAACTGTATATATGTAACTGCTCTGGTCAACAGCAACATTTATTGTTTCATCATATTGCTGTCTCTGCAAATACATTAAATCGAAATCTGAATGTGTGGTACGTCTTGTGTCTAGTTTTCCCAGCAGTGAACCGGAGTATTGCTGGAATATTCCAGGTTAGCGCCATAAATGACCTGAACCAGCCACAGTATGCCTTCAATGCATCTGAAGCTCGGAGACTCTGCTCGTTCCTTGGAGTGAACATTGCCTCAAAATCACAAGTACAGGATGCACTCACAAGAGGTTTAGAAACATGCAGGTAAGATCAGAGAATAGATGCACAAGAGTTCACTGAAAAGTGCCTGATCTCACATTTTGTTTTGTTTTGTTTTGTTCAGGTTTGGATGGATCGATGAACATTTAGCGATCATTCCCCGCATCAAGGCACTTTCTAATTGTGGCAAAAGCCAGACAGGCTTGGTGACATGGCGAGCCTCTGTAACACAAAAGTTTGATGTGTTTTGCTTCAATGAATCAGGTATGATTTTTTAATATGTATTTTAGACTTCTCACTAAGTGGCAACAGTTAATTGAAGATATCATGCATGCTGTTCTCAACACAGCCCTGGCTTTTGGTTCTTTAGACAAAAACATATGATATGAGCTGATATTTTTCAGGAGGTATTAATTCAGATTGATATAAATGAATTGATTTGAATCGCAATTTTTTGTATAAGATTCAGCTGCATTTTTAGCATATTCATAACTTTTTATGGAAAACTACTTACTCCAAAATTTCTGAGAAAATATTTGCATTAAAGTTAAGACTGAACTTCTGGAGAACATTAACAGTTTGTTTAATCCTCCTCAATTGTATTATGTCTATTCAATAGGATTTTAAGTTTAAGTTCTCAAACAAATAAAAAATAATGAATTGCACAAACAAAGGTACATTTAATAAATGACATGCACTTCATAGAATAATGATCTAATCTGTCTTTTTCCTTCATGTACACGTACAGATGCAGCGACACAATTGAAGGATACAACAAGTGACAGGCCTTTGAGCAGCAGGGATTACTCGGTGCAAACAAACTCCATCCAGACGACACACTCTACGTCTTCCTCCTCCCCTTTTCCTCCTTCCTCCTCAGCCCCTAAAGCCATAGACAATGAGGCAGAACCAGTCCTCTATGTTGGCAGTGCACAAAGCTCTGCTGGAGGTATGGGAATCTTGTTCACAACAGAATCAATACAGTAGAGGAACCTTTCATTTCATTCTTTTCGTACTTTACAGAAAATACAGCACACTATGTCAAAAAGGTACAAGTAACAACTGTAAAATACAAGTGATGACCTTTTATCTAAATGTTTAGATGTTATTTTTGTTTTTGTCTAATGTCTTTTTCCTCTGTTTCATTGTTCCAGCAAAGATTGTACTTATCACCTCAACTTGTGCCCTTCTCCTCACTGCAATAATCATCCTTGCATATCTAAAATGGTGAGTGGTTTTCCATATGAAAGTACTGTATATGATACTGAGGTCTGAAAACAAACTTTTTGCTGTTTAAATCACGTTTTATAGAACCAATATCTAAAAAAGTTCATACATAAAATATCACTACTGAAAGAAGCTATGCAGTATCAGCACTGAAAGCTGAACGATAATGAGCTGTGGGAAAACTGATGAGACAAAGTATATTTCTTTCATTTCAAATTCCTGGTACTTTGCATTATATCATGTTTCTCCTTTTGTCATTATTATATCTATTTGTTCATTATATGATTATTTTTTCATTTTCTCTGTGAAAAGGAGGAGTTGGTCTCAGAGCTCTGACAAGGAGCAGCAGCAGGAGTACATCAAGACAGAAGATTGGACGTGTATGAAGGCTATAAGGGAAACCAAGGCAGATGTTCAGGAGGATGAAAGGATAGAAGTTGGTGACAATGCAAATTAAAAGTTTTGCTGATGAGGTACACCAAAGAAACACACCATGGACAACTACTGAGTAATATTCTTTTTAAGGACAATGTGACCCTTTGTTTATGTGAAAGTAATGTAACAGACTGGCTGTAAATAGCATTTTTTTTTTGCATGTTATACTGTATGTGTTTATTATTTTTAGTTATCTGATATTATTAAATGGTGCACTTTAGCCACTAGATGGCAATGTTTGCAATACAATCATTTACGAACGTTATTTTAACACACTGTTTGCTGCAGTCAACACACATGTAAAAGATACTTTGCTACAACTGTTTTTTAAAAAGCCTATCATTACAAGCTCAGGTATCTTCTTAATCTTTCTTATGTCAATATCTTTCCCAAAGAAAAAAATCACTGAAACCTCTTGAAACAAGCTATTTAGGGAGAGACAGAGGAAATGTCCCAGACATCCTCCATCAGTTGTCAGAGTTGTCTGAACTAACATTGTGCAAAGCTCTCAAGTGTTCGTATGTCTGATGTGCAGTGTATACAGTACCTGAAAAACTTTCAAACAGTTTCTATGACATACCCCTACCACAAAATGGAGTGTAAGGTACAGTTGTTTATACATAGTGGGTTTGTGTGATGACAAACGTGTAATTCTGCTTTACACATCGAGCTCTCGACCCTTTGAGAACCAAAGTGCTATCAGTCATCCAAGTCATGCATCTTCACTTTACCAATCTCCTTTGTTATGAATATGTGAGCAGCTAATTTTCTCTTCTCATTTGTCTTTGTTTAATCAATATGGTCACTCAGTGCCAATTTTCAAGCTAAAAGTAAATGGCGGTAACTGGGAGCTCAGCATGCTTGGATTCAATCTAATGTGAGGTCCATTTTACTCATTCACCAGATCAGACTTCACAGCATCGACTATGAAGCTAAGTTCATTGCACAGTGTCTCGTGTCTGTAGGCCATGCGGATCTGGGCGACATTGGTCCGACGGATATCGTTTCCTTCAGGTCCATCTTTTAGATAGTTCACTCCTAAGAAGTGCATCTTTTCCTGTAAATAAACAATAAATTAAATTGTTGGGAGACAAATTGGACCAATGTTGATTAAACGTAATGGACATGTGGCTCTGCCTGTGGATTTGAAAGTGTCACTGTACCTGGTGAGACAGTCCACTTTGCAGCACACTGTTCCTGGCTATTTCACACACATCACAAGTGCTGAGCTTCCACAACTGAGCAGCTATGGCGTACTCCTCCATCAGTGGTTCCTAGAATCAGGGCACACAAACAAGAAATAAGAAATTATTTACACCGCAGAACTTACATATAGTACGATGATCATACAGTGATTCGGATATACTGCACAGCAGCCTAGAAGTCACTATATTTCCTGTATATTCCTGTATTAATTCTGTTTACCTTGGTGTAGTGGAACTGCATGGGATCATCTGTGGACAAGGAGACACACAGGCCTTTGTGCAGGAACTCTCTGAGAGGATTTTTGGAGTATTCCAGGAACAGACTGTTGTTGCTGAGTGGAGACATTGCGATTGGCACCTGGGCCAGGTAGTACAGGTACTGCAACACAGGGCTCTGAAGGAACAGGAAGTTTAAAACAATAAGTACTACAATAAATACTACTTTACACTCAGACAAAAACGTATTGTACACACACAGTACACAGAGAGGGATAAAGCTCTGCTGCTGTTTGATGTACATTTTACAAGCATGTTTTCTTCCATAATGAATTTTTCAGATATTTCAATGCTACTGCTCATACTGTGTAATACTAGGCCTATATATGCTACAATTTGTAGTCCTTTATCCACATTGTCCAGTCTTAGATACAGTGAGATACTGTTGGATCATTGCAATTGTAGTGAATAAGTTACACAAATAACAAGGAAATAAGAATCTCACTACCAGACTGGACAAAATGACCAAAATACTGTAGATCTTTGCAGTTTGGGTTGAACAGCATTATCAGGGAGTCACTGTGATAAATTATTATTTCTTTGGGATTCACTTTCTAGGCTCTGTTGTTGGAACATACTGTACATCCACTGGAAATTCAAAACATCCAATTTCCGCTCCCTCTCCTAGAGTTCTCAAATTTTCAGCTGTTCCACAAAAATAAACCACAACTATACAAGTGAGGAGTCTGCAGGACATTTTGGATACACAAGCTATAAAACTCAATCCATCAAACACTTCAAAACAGTCCAAAGGACGAAAAGTTAATTTGAGCGTTGATTATGTTGCCTTTCTGTCTAAAGTAAAGAGACATCGAAACAAATCAGACTAAAAAACAAAGAGGGAGTTATATAATAACAACAATGGCATAACAAATTTGTTTTATATTGTTGTCGCTCTGTACTCCACCCAAAACAATTGTTGGAAATAAAAATAGTCTAGCTCATTTAATGATTATTAAATTGAGTTAAGGGCGGTAACATAAGCAATTACAGAATACAGAATATCATAGTTGTAGTTATCAGTGGAGATTCTCAGTAACTACATTTTATTCAATTGCAGAGAGGACATGAACTCCTCCAGCTAAGACGAGTGTGAGGGTGGATTTGGACTTGGTGCGATGAGTGATGTAAAAGCAACACTATCTCTTTTTATCTTAATTTAGTAAGACAACCTTCAGGCATCTGGGAGCTCCTAGGTCTGTGTCCAGGAGTAGATACTGGTTTCTCCCTGGCTTGAGAAGGATTACTTTATGATCCTTGTAAATGGTTGGCCCTGTCAACAAATCTAAAGTACCTTCTTCAAGTTGAGTCCATGTGAGATGTTGTCAGTGGTGACGAAAGCAGAGACCAAATGAGTGATTGATCCAGCTTCTCCGCAGTGGGGACGGAACTGGAAAGTGCTCAGTCCACGCTCTCTACAGAGGACACACAAAGACATAAACACATCAATCAATTAGCAAATCGAAGATTGTGTAATTCTGTTCATCCTTGTATTAATTAATATATATCAGGTGCATTTTATATTGAGATGATGAAGTTGCTCTCATCAGCTATGATTGTTCGGTAGTTCAGTAATTGAAAGCTTTTTTCTGCCCAACGATTAATTAATTTCTCTTTCCTGAGAGCTCTAAGGCCGTAAGGAGCTATATTTGTCAAAAACACTCTCCTTTAATGAGGTGTGTATTCTGAAGAAGGAAGGAGGCATTAGCTCTTACTTTCTGAGGTTGTTGAGGACCATGATGTTTGCATACATGTGGAAGATGTAGTAGCTGTAGGGAGGGTTATTATCTGCAGTCCACTGTTCTGGCTTTGGGCTCCTGAAGGAGAACATGTGATCACTGTGTTTGGACTCATCGTCCACGCTGTCAAAGCCTGACACCTGAACACACAGAAAAAAATAAAAGCAGTCATTTACTATCATGATGGTTTATGAGGTCTGGCAGATGTATTTATGATGATATCACAAATATTAGTAATTAGTTCCATCAAAGTGATCATTCTTCCCCATTAATTGCTTCATTTCTTAACCCAAACTACTAACTAATAGCCTTGATTTTTTTCATTATATCCTCATATATACATACATACATACCAAATAAATTCCCACAAGGTAACACATTTAGAAATATTTAATCTGTGTTATACTACACTGTCAGTCATTATGTGTTTATACACCAGCCTCCGCTTATGGGTGTCAGTTATAGTTGTTGACAAATACAATACATCACCAACACTTCACATAACACTTCATTATAGTGTATGGTCAAACATTCATATACTACATATGAATACTAAATTTAAAGTTAATGTAAAGTGTTACCCTTCACAAATTCATTACAGTAAGGTAATTAGGTAGAAGAGTAATTAGGCATAAATTATAAACTTGAGGAAACTAATCCCTACTTTTGTCAACACCACTTAATAATTTAAAGGCATGATTTACAAGTTTATGCCCATAATTTATTAAACACTTTACTCCTAATACCTGAAAAAAAGTACAACATCTTACATATTTGAGGAAAACATGAAGTTCTTTGTGCTTCTGTGGGTTTACAGTGGCCTCAAACAGAGGAAGGAATATGTTCTCCAGCATCTTGGCAAAATTAGGTACCAGCTTCTTCAACTTGAAAATGTCACTGAAAAACATATATTTAGGGAATTTCCAGATTTCATATTTCAAGAAATTTCTTTGAAATTAGAAACTTGAATTTTTACCTAAGGCTGTGGCACTCACTATATTCTGGGCACTTGAATGATCCACCTCATGTTTGGAGAGTGCACTTTGTGATGAATGAACCACTTAGACAGACTGTCCCACTCCTCTGGAGAGCGTCCGTAGATGGACAGGCGCGGCTCTGCATGCTGATACTTACTCTCCTCCAGGTCATGGGCCACTTCCTATTAAAGGTGAGAAGGAGAGTGTGCAAAATTGTCTCTGCATCATTTCTGACTTCAAATGTAGGATTATGTGATATGATACCTTTATGATACGAGCAAAATAGTCTCCATTAATGAGGTTGTCTGTTTTCAGGAAGATTTCTCTGAGTTCACTGGCTCCCACTGGGTTATATTTTGAATTGAACTTATCAAACCGGTGGAAAGTTTGTCTCCCCTGTGAATAAAATGCATAAATTAAAAAGCATAATTGTGAACCCAGAATGGTTGGTCATGACAAAGTGCTACGGGTATTCACCTGTAAGATTAAGATTTTAGTAAGAGAGATTTTTTACATGAAATGTCTATGCATTTCTTCTTTGACAGTGACACAATAAGTTGTTTGCTGCCACATTCTGGCAAAATTAAGAGGGGTTAATAATTTTACTCACCATTTCTAAAAATCAACACACAGCACAACATTTTATGAAAACATAATGCTAACTCATAGTGACATTTTCTTCTGTTCTTACAGCATGTACATCCAGGGAGTCCACAGTAAGGTCATAGGGGTCCTTATTGAGGCTGTGGAAAACCTGCTTTAGAGTCATCTTTTGTCCAGCCTTTTCCAAAACCACATGGTCTGCATCAGTCTTATATGTTTTCTGGATGAAGGTCAGCAGGTGTTTCTGAGACATGCAGGCAGCTGCATGAATATGTGTGTCCACCTGAGAAAAAAGGGGCAATAAATTTAGTCTACTGGACACGCTGAGTGTTTTTAAATGCACATATGAATTTTTTTTTCTCTTTGTGACAGTATGCCCAGGCATCATATGTTTAAATGTTTTCTTTGTTTTCTTTCTTGATGCAACATTTAGGATACTTTATTGGAATGCACACACTTTACAACACCTGTAGATAGACTACTAACCTTCCTAACATTGTAGAAATCTCTGTGCGGCACACTTTTCAGTTCCTTTAGCTCAGCCATCTCATTCAACATCTCATGGAGGTAGAACTTCGAACTCAAGAAATTTAGTCGTCTGTGACAGTAGGTCTTCCTGAAAATTAGAGTGGCCCTCAGTTTATATACTCCACAACTCTGACAAGTGTCATTAAGTGCTACATAAGTAGAAAGAGCCAGTTTTGCAACCAGCATAGCTGCAGCGTCTTTTTGTTTCGGCAACTTACGTTGGTCCATCTGCAATCATTGCCAATACATGACTGAGGTCTATGGCAAAAGTCTCCAAGTCTGGGTAAGGAAGGTCATGGGGATTGTTTTCCCGCAGAGCCTCTGCATTGTCATACACATTCACTATTCCGTCCTTCATTTTCAGTTCATAGTTCAGGTTCTCAGGGATGTTCTCCATGCTGTAGGGATCATCCCTGTCTGATGGACATGGGCACATATCTGGAGGCCACAACATTGTTCTGTCACTGTCATATAAATCGGAATAAAACATCAGTTAGTGTAGCTTAAAACGCTTCGAACCTGGTAGAACTTCATCTTCCTCGCTCCATCTCATGCTCTCAGCTCTGCGGAGGAAATGGGCTGTGGTTCTGCAGAATCTATGATAGGCTAGCTTTGAGTATTTCTCACGAATAAGCAGGGCCTTAAACAGACTTCTGGCTGCCTGTTCATAGTCCTCCACAGTGATCTAAATGGGAAATCGACATGACACAAATTCTTAGGTAAAGTGTTGTCTTATCTAAGCTATTTGGTAATTGTATGAATATTTTCAGCTTTTTTTTTTTTTTTAAATCTGTGAACATGACAATAATCAGATGGCAACAATAAGCAAACATGCAACATGTTTAGCTGTGAAAGCATTGTATAATTTAACTAATCATGACCAGTTAATGCTACTGTTTATAGTACTTACTCCAGCACAGTAATCCCCACTTATTGTGACCCTCTGGTAATCAGGGCAGTTTTCTGGCACTGATGAACAGGTGGAGCTGGGGGACAAGAACGGTGTAACAGCTACTGACCGCGTCCAATCTGTATTCATTGGAATCTGCAGGGACATTGACTGGGAACGAATCATCTTCAAGCTTTTCTTCCTGCAAAATTAGTCATTATTATAAATGGAAATAACTACCCCGAATGTTCATTAAGGTTTTCTTATTTGTTTTAGGAATATTTGTGACATTGATCTGATCGTAGACAGTCAGAGGACTTTGTGATTTGGTGCCTAAGCCATAGCAGGACCTACCTCTTGGTAGTCTCCTCTGACTGTTGCTCTGCCAGCTCCTTAAGCAGTTCATGTTCCATTGCTTGCTGGAGGCCAATCGGGCAGTCCTCTGGCACGGTAAACATTGATAAGGCATCCTTGTTGTCTTCTTCCTTTAACGCAGATGCATATACTTTCTCTGCTAGCAGCTGAGTCTCCTCCTCTGCCTCACTCAGAGTTACCTTCGGGAACTGGCGAGGCATGTCTGCAAGATGGTAGAAGCTGCAATGAAATAGCTGGTGACAATAACATGTATTCATAGGATACAGGAAAGATGACCTGCCTCTTTCAACTGAACTTTACCACGCTGACTAGTTTGTGCTGTTTTGTAAACAAGCAGATCTACCTGTGTGAGGGTTTTGGTGCAAAACATTCAAGAGCTAACTGCTGTATAGTATCACCACCTGAAGAGCTCTGTGCGAATTGTTCATGTTGGCTCAAGTAACAGTGACATTTGTGGTGCCACAAATAAATCAGCACACAAGATTTTCAGGTAGTCAGTATGGATCCTACACAAACAGGAGATCATTACAGTCCATACTGATAAAATGGATGAAGCTATATAATTAAAGATTCATGACACTACTCACCCACTACTTTATAGTTTACTTACTTTATTTACCCTTAATACAATTAATGTCATTAATTCCAATTTAGCCCTTATCAACAGTATGTCATTGTGGAAACAGTCCATCTGTTTACAGTCATTCACCAGGATCACAGACCCATACAGGGCAGCACCTATGTCAAATAAAGAACTGTCTATTTCTGTGAGGAGATAACCTGAATGAACTGATAGTGTCTTGTTGATATCCTCAGTGATACAGGGTGCAGTTCATTGGAGTGCTGAAGCAACAACAGAGAAAGGCCACGCTATGTGGTGTCATGTAAGCCAATTTTCCGCTCTGCCAGGGTGCTTCCAGGAAGCTTATCATTCCGGACACACAACACTATCCTGACAACAGCTGTGTGCATCAGCGCTGCTGTGGAGCTTAATGGCACCACATGTACACTGTGAAAAGGGAGAGGATCATAAAGCTGTATTGATCTGGAAATGATGGCCTTATGAATTATTAACCGTCTGATCATTATACACCCAGAACTTCTATGAAACAAATACTTTCTTTTTTCTCGCTTTTCATAGTCAGTTGCAAACACACAGAATGTTTAGATGTTTGTCAATTTGTTCTGCCCATTGATTTTGTTTGTTTTTTCCTATTATTTATTCATTTATTTTGCAGAGCAAGGACAAGCAGCTGGTGGAACACAAAATCAGCAAATTAAATTATTTAAAATACATTCATACAGTAAAAATAAAACAAAAAAGTAAAGTTAAAAATGTACAAAGTAAAGTAAAATTAAATTAAATGTGAGGACTACATAGAAGTGAATTATGCATTCAGTATCCTAATTGAAGGGGAACTAGTTGCAAATTGCCTAATAATTCCTTGAGAAATAAATATATATATATACATATACATATATATATAACACAATTACTTGACACCACGGCTGAAATTTGGAGGATCCTGACATCAAAGTTACCGGTTTACTTATTCTGGTTTATCAACTGCAGCGGTTTCAAGTCATAGATATGAGGATAGTTAGGTGTAGTTTTGAACCAACCCACTTGCTAGCCAGTTAGGTTAAACTTACGCAGTTACCATTACGCTAAAATCATAATTTTATTGTTGCTAGCTACTAACCTCGCCTGTCCTTTCCACCACCTTTAATCATCCTGCCCGAGCTGCTTCCGCTTCATCAAGTACTAGGTTTGTATAAAATCTTAATTTTTGAGACTGTATTTAGCAGAAGAAAGAAGCCACTCTCGTAGCCTTAGTCGTTATTACACTAAGTTGTTATAAATTTCTGTTTTCCCTGACTTTCCTTGTACATCTCTGCTTTTATCAGTCCTAGGCTGTTGCCATGACAATAAATGCCGAGAATGTGTCGTCATGAACGACTTTTAAAAAGTGTTGTGAACATTTTTTGTAAATTTAAAAAAAATGACAGGTGTTAGGGTAAGAAAAAATCAAGTCAGAATTACTTTCAGAAAATGTTCTTAAGGTTTTTCAGACTAGAACACCATCGATTAGCTGAATGATAGAGGACAGAAAATTAAAAGACAACTATGTTGAAAATCAAATGATCATTTTTAGGTAAAATAGTAAAACATTTAATGGTTCCAGCTTCTCAAATGTTAGAATTTGATGTTTTTCTTTTTTATACTTGGCAGTAAACTACTGAGTTTTGGACTGTTGGCCAAATTAAAGACATTTGAAGACATCAATGTGGAGGCAGGAAAATTATAACAGGCATTTTTCACTATTTTCTGACATTTTGTGGACAATACAAATGCTGTCTTTAGTTTTGAGTGTCTGAGAGGCCGCGCCTCAGACCCTTCTCTGTTGACCTCTATGTGCCTTGAATTATAGCAGATGTGCAGTGATCCAGAGAATAACCTATAGTGTTACTTGAGTTTATAGCCATTTTGTATTACAGTTATACAGTATGCCTCTCATCAGTTCTGCGCTTACCTTCAGTGCCACTCATAGCCATATCTGGGGGTGCTGTCCTCTCAAGTCCTAGTCAGTGAAGCCCAGTGGTACCTTAATGGATTCTGTCTGCATCTATCTGGGTCATACTCAGTCAATCTATGAGTCTATGGTGGCACACAACCTCAGTTTTGTTTTCCTGACTGCCCATCTCTCTCTATTTTAAGGCGCCAGGCATCATGTTGACAGAGCCACTAATCCTGAGAATATGTCAAAACTGGCTGTCAACAAAGAGAGGGCCTCACTCAGAGGAGACAGAGCCTGCTGCTCTATTTTTCTCTCTCTCTATCTCGTCCTGTGTCTCTCAGACACACACATACTTAGACACAAACACACAAGCACTCTGTTGCTCACTCTTGCACTTACTTACTGTGCAGTGTGCGCACATAGAGATGAAGAGAAGAAACGAGACTACGCGCTATTTCTCTGACAAAGAGGTATCACATCCAGGGAGTCGGCGCTGCTGCGATAATTTTCTAAAATACTTAAGGCAGGCAGTCTGAAAACAATCAGGACATTTCCCCATTTATCACTGTTCTCTCGCTTATTAGCACTGTATTTATCTGGGCTCTGATCTTGGTTTAGTCCCTGGACATCTGAAAATACATAATACTGCTGTGGGGTTCTGACAAAGTCATTCTTTAAACAAATAACTGCCCTCAGAAGACATTAGGCTTTACACTCTCAGATTGCAACTGAGATTTGTGTGATACCAAAGACAACTGACCCCATCTCACATTTGATATCTGTATATGATGCAGAGCTGCATAATGTGTTCGTACTCTCTGTCACTACCCAGCTATTTATAACCAAGTGACCAGACCAATCCTTTATGTCAGTAGTGAAAAGACTCCTTTAGTAGTCAGTATGATAAAATAATCTTAATCACATAATCACTCTTATCACTTCACTTATGGTTTCTGCTAATGTTAACCAGCATATAATAAACAATGGCCACGCTTAGCCCGTTCCCACCATGACCTGGACTCTGATAAGTAGCAGAATATGGATGGCCTAGATCAGAATCTGTGACAAATTTTATAGTGCATCACTTGCCCCTGATTTCCCAGGGAATTCATGAATTTATTGACTATGAATGAAATAAAATGTATCATTTTTATTTTCAAATCTAAAACAGTCTCAGAGCTTCAACAATTCAGCTCAACAACAGTGTGTTATATCTGCTTGTGATGCACAGGCGATCAGGTTCCTTGAAGTATAACAACAATATGGCAGACAGTCAACAGATACAGCACATGCTGCATCTCTGCAAGCTTGAATTAGCCAGGAGAGGGTACTACTCATTCATTGTTTAATTTCTTGTAACACATGTGGCTGTCAATGCACAATGATGTTTATTTCCTTTAGACTTGCAGTTTTCACATTTAAGGAATGGATCCTTTAATAATTTTATCAATCCACAATATTTGTAATGTGATAATATTTCAGAAAAAATACAACAAGGGGCTTGGTCATTCCCATCCCACCACTGCAGAGTGATCAATCAATCAATCAATCAATCAATCAATCAATCAATCAATCAATCAATCAATCAATCAATCAATCAATCCTTAAATAATAAAAATGCCTTTCAGTCTATAGTGGGGACTATCCAACTCAGCACCCTAATAAGGCAGGAGATAAAGTATTTTATTCAGTGTTATTGATCAACCTGTCTGGTATAGGAAGCATCCGATCTGACTGAGAAACAGTGTTACGGTGTAGCTTTGCAGAAAACCTTATTAGACACTAATGTGGGGTGTATCTTAATGGTGCTCACTCTGGACTGTGCTAATGTGGGTTGGTGCGCCCTTGTGTTTGTCTGCTTAAATGTACTGTAAATGTGGAAATGTGGAGTTGACCATATATCATCTCCACACTTGCTCTGAGGAATAAGGATCATCATTCTTTATTTTCCATTCACTGTGTAAATCCCATAGGAGGCTTCCGGAGGTCATTACTGGACCACTCATAGCCCCATCTCGACCCAGCTTGCTATACTTAGCTGGCTTTATCTTGTCTTTTTTGTATTTCTCAGACACCTCACTACCATTATTGGCTGAGCCACCAACTCGGCTCTTGTCAAAGTCCTATCTAAGAGAGGTGAACCACACAAGAGAACGCCATTTACCACATTACAGAGATAGATATAATGAGAGAGGGAATGTAGAGAAGCTCACTCTTTCCCAAGCAAGGACTTGACTGCTGCTTTAAAAGAGGCGTGTCGCCTCTTCTCATCTTTCTCAGTGGCCAGGGCCTGGAGAAGAATGAAGAACAGCAAAGGAAGTGCACTAACCATGCACACAAAGCAGCATCCCTTACGGCTATTCTGAAATACTTGTCACATTTCCATTTGTAGTTTTTTTTTATAGCACTGATGAATAGGTTTGGATATCAATAAACAGTTATCAGTTAAAAATTCTCACATACTGTAGAAAATAAATATAACTAAAAATCAAAAAAGGAGATTTTGAAGGCATAGAAAGATACATCAAGTTTGCCTTCCATTGTCAATTATCAATGGTCATCACTGGTCCTAGACTAATATGTCAAATAAGTCCACTCACCTTGTCAGGCTCTGCTGTCTCTGAGGTGTGTATAAACTGTGCAAGTTGCCTCAGAGAAACACCTAAGTCATGCTGTGCTTTTGTTGTGGCTAGAGTATATGATATCTCATTCTCCACCCTGCAGTGCACATCACTCCATCCTTAACTCTTTCATTGCTGAAGCTTTGTACAAAGACAAGTACAAAGAGCTGAACAAAGGCTGAAGTCAGCCTTTGTGGTGCTTTAACTGTGGTGCTGTTAACTAACTACTTTTTCAGTACAAAGTGATATGTTGGGAATTATGTTCAAAATAGGGGAGTATGTAAAATATCAATGTTTTCCCCGTTTACTCTCTTCTTACTTAGAGACAAATTATATCCTCTTGTGGATGTAGTCATTCATTGTTATTGCTCGTTTGCAGGACATTTTGCTGAGATCAGACCAGCAAGTATTAACAGCAATATAAGGTGCCCTTTTGATTAGATAAACACTGAATGTACATGACTGACAGACTTATTTGTGACAAAGCTTAAAAACCCTGCTCTCACTTCTGTCTCTTTCATTACAGGTCCTCAACTACGACACAGTACGCTGACCCAGACATACTTGATCGGTGTACATCATGGCAAGAGTAAGTGTCTGTATTAGCGCATGTATTCTGTGTATGTTGCAAAGAAACAGAAAACTCTAACCTGTCTGTACTACTGGTAACATCTATCTGTGGGTAGGCTTTCACAGCCAGATCTAAGCACTGTCACTCATACCTTTTCAGAATGAGTCGTGTAGTGCAGCATGTGTGAAGTCTTCACTCAGCCTTAGAAGAGGACCCAGATTTACTGCTGTGGTCATAAACAGCAGGGGCCCATAGTCCCTGATTTAGCCCGTGTTTGAGATTATGAGGCTAATCCTCTCAACTCAGGTTATCAGGGTACTTTTAGAGTTGGCTTTAGAGGACTGACTTTTTGCCCTGGGACTGTATCATTTTGATTGACAGCAGAAATGGTAGACTGATTAATCCCCTCCTCTCTTCTCCTCTCCTCTGTAATGTTGTAATAACTAAACAGTCTGTCAATGACAGTGCCACATTGTAAGTAGGTGATCTTATTAAATAAGAGTTCCTGATGGTTGTTTTCCAGTGACTCCAGACAGTCTTTTTTCAATCAATAACATTTTGGACAATAAAGTTGAAATGGTGAGTTATCTAAGCAACATTCTGCTGGAAGAAAAAAAATAATACTGTCAGTAGGTGTGAACACAGCAGCAGAAAAAATAAGACTTGGGGCTTAGCATACAGTAAGTCCTTGAAACTGGGTATTATTTTTTACCAGTTGACCTACACTGATAAGTTTCTTGATGCTATTATCACGTCACGGCCATCATGGCTTACTGAAGAAGAGACTGTACTTCTTTTTTTTACCATAAGGGTTGTGTAGAAACTAAATTCCCATTCAAAATGTAGGTTAAAAGGAAAGCTGATCAGCCACTAGATGGCACATTTGCTTTGTTTTAGGTTCTTGACAGTATTTGTCAATGGCCTCATGTCATTCAGTCACTTGTGGAGCAGGTATTGTCTAATTCACAAGTGGTAGTTGTTCTGATTTCATTTAGCAGTAGGTTATTTTTCAGGACTAGATTTAAAATACAAAAATAAAAACTGAAACCCCAAAAATAAACATCTTTTTTTTAAGTGATTAAAGTGACATTGTATGCTATTTTAATTTAAATCAAATTTTATTAAATTATAAATCCCTCAATGCAAAATAACTGGTTTCAAGCAAACAGTAGTAAAGCAAGAGCAGGGGCATGCAGCTTTTATATGTCTCATGCACATGATTTATTTTACTTTATTAAGATGAAAGTAAACTTAAAACTACTCATTATTTATGATATCTTTTTTTGGAAGATGTCACAGTTCTATATGCTTTGCTGAGTGAAACAATATAATTCAAGGGATAATCACAGTTCTCACCTCATCATTGTTCCCACTTACTAATAAAAAAACTTTATTTGAAGTCAGCTGTCTGATGAATAATACCAAGAACTTCCAAAAAACACTATTCTGGAGTTTTACCCATCCAGTCTCACTAGATGGCAGGAGAAAACATACAATTAGAGTTTCGACCCTCACTTTGTTTCTACTTAACCTGCTCACAATGAAATCAAATTCAAACAAAAGCAGAAACCGTCTGCATTCAATATTTCTAATTACTAATTATCACAGTAGATATGAAGTGATAGGCTGATAGCCTTGCTTGTGGCAAAGAATATCTTTCTCTAAGGATCCCCTTAGTTCGTCTTTATATCATTCAGTAAATTTTTAATCTATTGTCATAAAACTGTATACGTGATACAATGTATACTGCACCGTGAATTTTTTTAGAGTAGAGAATGAGCAAAGCCAGAGGATAAGATGCCATGTTCTCACCTTCTGGGCTATTCTTTGTGGGTTCTCATGGTCCATCACTGTGTAGTGTTCATCCCACCTTTTTCCCCACTACAACATTTCCAAATGGCAAACGCACATGTAGACAGTTGAACCCTTTGCTTTCTGGTACTGCTCTGAGTAAAAGCAGATAGCCAAAAGAGAAATCTGTAATATACTGTATATGTCTTAGGTGGTGTAGTCTGAACTCCCTGAAAATGTCAAACAAGGGGTGATAATGTGTCAAGTAAATAGGCTCTGGCCTTTCAGTGCCGTTCAGTCTTGGGGGCTGTTTGAATGTTTGAATGTGAAGGTCAGTGCTTTGTTGGAACAGTTTTTGTGATGCTCTCACAGGAATGTTGGACCGGAACCCCCTGCATCGGTCTTCTCATGTCCCAATCATCTACCATTGAACACAGATGGAACTAAAGCCTCAGCCTCCTCTGATGGCTTTAGGGCTGCTCTGTGGTGTGGGGTGAGCCAACAAATATGAGCTGAACCAAGCAGGAATGTGCCTGGCACCCTGTCTGCCCCCTTTTTTTTTTTTTTTTTGAAGGGAAGGGGGGCATCATAACTAGGGGAATGTAGTGAGAGGAGGGGAGGCTCTAATGAGACCCTGTAATCACTTAACAGAGACCAGGTGCTCTGTGTCTGTGTAGCTGTGCACCCTAGACAATAGACTGCCACTTTCAGTTTACAAGATCCAGGAGAAAAGGGGGTCTGGACAAGATCTAGATTTTGTATGCAAAATGTTTATTGAATGACATTGTTATTGCTTTGACACAAATAAAATAGAACATATTTACAAATATATAATATACCTATAAAACAGATATCCTTTAACCACAGTTTGCAAAAGAATAATGACAAATAGCTACAATGCCCATATATATTTCTTCCTGTACAAAAATAGTTCTATCTGCATAAGTACTTAAATGTAACCTCTATATAATATTTAAATAAAAGAATTTCTTATATACATATACCTGCAATAAAAACAAATATAGATTGCACATGTTTTGTACAAACAATGACAATTTCAAGTATATTTCAATCCATTGTGGACTGGTACATATCTCACAGAATCAAAAAAGGCATTTTCCCTTATACAGTGTCCAAAACTTTATATAAACTGAGAGCTTCAGAGCACTGTAGCCTATCTTCCCGTTTGGCATTGTGATGAAGATGTCTTTTCCTGATGATTCATTTGACTTAAAGTCCAAATGGAAAAGTGCAGACAAGTACTGACAGTTTGACAGTTTGGAACATGTTGGTATAATCCTTAGAGGATAGCACTTATCAAAGTCCTGGCCTTGAGGAATAAGTGTATAAAGTCCCAGAATGTTTGAAGAGAGTTCCCTCTTTAAGCCAGAGGATGTGTGCACTTTGCCAGGTATTAGCACTCTTCCTTTCCCTCTGCCAAGCAGAGAGCAGCACCTGTAGTTTTCTCCACGCTGTGCCATCCAGTGTCTGTAAGCTAGCTGCAGTTGTTTGCACGCTCTACATCTCTGAGCTGCAAGTCTCAGCCTCTAGAGAAACTCAGTGCAGCCAGTCTTGCTCTGACTCAGTCCTCATGCCTGGAAAAAATGTGCTGGAGAATACTTGGCAGGAGTCTGAGGCATTTGGAGAATTTTAGAGCAGAGCAGAGAGGACACTAACTCTCAGCTACTCTCTTGCTTTTGTTCTCAACTCCTTGTTCAAGTCCGTCTGAGGAGAGCCTCAAGCTTGTGAACTTGTGAGTCAGTTATTCTCCAATTGGGTCTCAGCCTGTCCTGCTCCAGCCTCAGTGTGAGCATGTGTGCCGGGACAGATCGACGCCTCCGGCCGTATCCTTGCGGGCTGATCTTGTCAACAGGGGCACTCCCAATCTTCAACCTGTTATTGAGCTGGTGCAGGCGGTGTGCCAGGTCGTGCACCGTGCAGGTGCCCAGTGAACAACCTTGTCTTCTTGACGGGTTGGAGGAGTTTTTCGACCTCTTGGTTCGGATATTGATGTCAGTGCTGGAGACCAGAGGAAGAGAGGACATTAATCTTTGCTGTTCATTTGTGATTTCTAAATGTCTGGGAGTTTAAATAATGTATTCCCTTTCTATGACAAGCAAAACACACTTAAATCACAAAAAATTATAGGATAACCAAATGGAGACAGTTTGTAGCTTTTCAGGATTGCATGGTTAATGTCTTACCTGGAATGTGGCAGCAGGGTATCCCTGATATCCTCTGGTCTGACAAAGTGCTCAGACTCTGCTGTGTTCTCTACTGATACACTGTCAAGATCCCGTCTCAATCTGCTCCTTAGCCATATGCTTAGCCTGGGAGAGGAGAAAAAAGTCCATTAGTCTTAGATCTTAGGTAGATAATTCAACAGACAGGTAACTGCTGTCACAGATGAAAACATTTTGATTATTGAATGAATGGCTCACCTTTTTTTCAACTCTGGATTCACTTCAAGTTCCACACAGTGTGCTACTGTCGCCAGCAGGCAGCAATAGAGGAAGGACTGGAAGATGAATTTCATTTTGAATCCTGTGGAGAGAAAATACAGTTTTTCTTAGTTATTTATTTATTCTAGAAATTAATATTTAACTGCATGAATTTCCTACAGTCGCTTTATGCATGTAAAACCCCCTGATACAGTAGTCCCTTAAGTGCCACATTGGTGCTTGCTTACACAAGAGTCCAAAAGCCAAGTTATTTGCACTTATCATTCATTTATTTAAAAAGTTAAGCTAAGGTCAGATTTTGCCTGGTTAAGTAAACCTACAACTATGCTTTGGGCCCCTGGCCAGTAACATGAAGGACACAGTCTACCAATGAGGGGTTCAAAATAGGCTCCGCTCAAAAGTCAAACAAAAACTAAAATGCCATTCAACTGGCTTAAACACATCAAAACTTAGCTCAATTAACTGCAACTAGTAAACAATATATGATGTACTGCCTCCGTCAGATGCTTTACACCTTGAAGGCAATTCCACAGACGCACACATTAAGAGCTGAACTGCTTATATAACCAGACAGATAACCTGTCCTTGTCTCTACACTTGTGCCCTGACCTCAAAAAAGCAAGGATAAAGCCATCAGCTGGGAGAAGAGCAAATCACAGCAAGAAAGTGCACATACCTGTAATTCTCTGATAATTCAGTTGGATGAGAAAGCTTCTTGTAGAATCAGCTATAAAAGAGTACTCCACTGGTTTCTTGAAATTGCCACTAGTTCTGTAAGGCAGCTGTGTCACTCTGCTAATAGCTCTACACACCAGGCTGTGAGCCTTTATACAGGAGGTGGGAGGGGCTCACGGACTGACACACAGTCTCTCATCCTTTTCCCCCACCCCATCCACTACATTACTGCTGTACTGCTGTACTCAACACAGTTTTTCACAACTCTGTATAAATTATGCCCCAAACAAAGTTTCAAAATTCTCATAAAATCTACTTTGTTTTATTTCAGGGTGTGTTTTTAATGGCACTAAATAAATGGTCATCAATTATGTGAATCAAATATTTAAGTCACTGTCCCGGTAAGAGAACAACATGTTCATCTTAGCTGACTGCTTTCTATGGGGGTGTATTAGAAAACTTAATAATAAAAAGGTTTAAACATTCATCCTGTTATATTTGGACTTTAAGGTCAGTTGGTTATTGTTTTTGTTAACATTCGTTTTAGTCCAACTACACTAATTTTATGAAATAAAATTTAAGGAATGTTTCCACAGTCTGCTTTTCAGGGCACTCCCCGGCACAGTGAACTTCCATTTCAGCTTGAAAGTACGGTGTATGATGAATTTGAGATTTGGAAAGAAACAAGCACTGAGTAACTGATTAAGTATGGTAAGTACGCCCAACTGTAAACGCAATATACTTAATGTATTTGTTTGTACAAGGCAAATATTTGACTCTGGACTTATCATACTTTATTATGATATTTGTATAAATGTGAAATGGAATTTTACAATTATCTAAAAATAAATCTAGTCAGAATATGAACTTGAACAATAATCTATGTTGAACAATGAACAATATTGACTTAGACATTATTCAAATAATTCTGCTGGTTTGTTGCTGTTATAGATTATAAGTAATATGACTTCACTTTTCGCCCTTGGAATTCACACACAAGAATGTGTCAGGTGATGATGGGAGAGCCATCAAGTCTACCCCCATGTCATAGAGGACATTATCCCCCAACATTAATCGATCTCATGGGATGGGCAGTATACTGAGTCACTCTAAACCGTAATGCATGTTCTACATGACCACACTATGTCCATGTGTGTTCATATTAAAGCTAGATAACTGAAAGCAACACAGAAAGAAGATATTTCAAATCAGAGCACTTAAAATCTGTTTATTCTGAAAAGCTCAAAATAACAGCCCTGTCAGAGCGGCTCATGAGGCAAATGTGGATAAGACCCCTTGGGGCAAAAATACAAAGAACAGGCCGTTAGAAATGACAGACCGGGGTGGTAACAACTTTTGTTTATCACAGCCTCCATCCTATTGTCGCTCTGCTAGTGTAGATGCATGTCTATATCTGAAATGGACATATTGTTATGAAGAGGTAATCTACACCTCAGAAACAGAGTATATACTCCCTCACATTCAGTGTATGAAATGTTGTGAATACCGGAGAAAAAACATATAGTTTTATCAGTGTAGAAATTCCAGTGTTTAAGATTTCCACACAGTGTTTTGTAAATTAGTCCCATCGAGTAGCTCTAAGCAAAGCTTTCATTTTTGATTTAGATCTTTGTTTCAGTTTGTTTTCAACAGAATTTTTGGAACTTAACAATTGACATTCCACTGCACTATATCCTAGATTATTGTATTTAGTCCCTGACACAGAACCTTCTTGAGTTGATTTATATCGCTTGTAACCTCCTTCCATACACGGTGTCATATTTCAAACAAAAAGAAAATACATAAATATCAAACACATGTGCTGTGAACCAGTGAATGTTTTGTACGCAGTTTGTAATGATAATTGCCTCCAGCAGACAAGTAATCCCCTTACCAGAGTTTACAACATGAGATTGTGCAATCAGGCCTGCAAAGTTCTGCTGTTGCTTTTTGGCTCCTTATATAGCAATCCTTTGCTTGTCCTCCATGAAGTTGTTATCGGAGGGTTTTTGCACGACCTTATACTCTACGTGTGAGCAGGTACGAAGGGCGGGGAACCTGAGCAATTAATGTTGTGTGTGCCAGTAAAATGAGGGTGTGAGCCCCAAAGGCACAAATTAGGCAGATGATTCATAACTGTTATAATACCATGATGAACCTTGAAATGTCACCGGGAAGTGTGTGTTCTTTGGCATCCCATGACTTTGCCATCATTCTTGTGTGACAACAAAACACCGTATGCAGACACCTGGTCTGTATTTCTTCATGTTTTGGCACAGCTTCAACTATTTGACTACCTCTGTCTTCATCTTCCTTTTACTAGCAAGCAATAACAATAAATGGGGCCGAGAAAGAGACAAAGAAAACAGAGCTAAAACAATAACAAATTAGAGAGAGACATTAAAAAGGGTGTGAAGTGTAGATACAGTGGAATTTGCTGTGCTCCTGCTATTGTTGACAGTGACTGTGATTTGTCTGTTTCTCTCACACACTTTAGCTGAAGCAGTGGTTTACATGTGCTATTTCCTGTGTTAGCTTTACCAGTTTTCATAAATATTCAGTATCACGCATCTAACTAACTAACTCAAATCACAACCACCTTCAGCTTCATAGACCAATTTTTAAAAAAAAGAAATGTCTGTGATGGCACCAAGAATATTGTTTCTCTTGTAGCACCACAAAATTGAAGTATTCAAAAATGGGAGTTTAAATTGGACAGCTTTCTTTCACATGAAGGGGAGAAAAGAATCTCAGCTCCTTGCGTTTAAGTAATACACTGTATTATAGCTAGCATTTTGCTTTGCTGGTTTCAGACTTCCAATTAAAGCTGTGTGTAGCCCAGAGCTTAACAAACATTTGTTGCAATGAAGTGTCCCTGGAACAAAGTCTTTCTGATAACACTACACTCATCGAGCGCTTTATTATATATATGAACCACCAGTACACCTGCTTATTTGTGCAGTTATTCAGTCAGCCAATCATATCACAGCAGTGCAATACAAGTCAGGAGTTTCGGTTAATGTTCACTGAAACATCAGAATGTGGAAAAAATGTGACCTCAGCGACTTTGACCCTGGCATTATTGTTAGTTTCACACCGGAAACTGAAACTGAAACTGACAATCTCTTGGGATTTTCTTGAGTTTCTATTGAAAATGGCGCGAAAAACAAAAAAACATACAGTGAGCAGCAAGTCTGTGGACGGAAACACCTTGTTGATGAGAGAGGTTAGAGGAGAATGGCCAGACTGATTGGAGCTGACAGGCTGCAGTAATTCAGATAATCACTCTTTACAGCTGTGGTGGGCAGAAAGCACAACATGTCAAACCTTGAGGCGGGTGGCCCACAACAGCAGAAGACCACGGAGGGTTCCAGTCCTGTCAGCCAAGAACAGAAATCTGAGGCCGCAGTGGACACAGGCTCACCTGGTCTGATGAATCTGGATTTCTGCTGAGGCAGCAGATGGTAGAGTCAGAATTTGGCATCAACAGCGAGAATCCATGGACCCAACCTGCTTGTGTCAACAGTCCAGGCTGGTGGTGGTGGTGTAGTGGTGTGGGGAATGTTTTCTTGGCACACTTTAGACTTTAATAACACTCAATCATTGTTAGAATACCACAGCATGTCTGGATTTTGTTGCTTACCATGTGCTTCCCTTTATGGCCACAATTTTCCTTCTTCCAACATGATAATTCACCATGTCATCAAGCAAAAGTTGTCTCAAACTGTTTTCATGAACCTGACGATAAGTTGCCTCCCCAGTCACCAGATCTGAATCCAAAAGAAAATCTTTGGGATGTGGTATAAAACATTTATTTATTAACCATATCAATCATTTCAGTGAATATTTGTCAGCAATCCATAACAGTCTTTGGGAACAGCTTTTCTCATCTACTGCAGTAACCAGGTAGTAACCACTTTTATGATAACAGGTTTGCCACTGTGCCATTGTTATCAATATTTTTCCCGCAGTTACAATAAAACACAGTATATTTCTGGTGTGGTGGCTGTCTGTTTGGCTGTCTTTGTTGCAAAAAAAGGAGGGGTCCCTATGCTTTTAGGGCCAAAAAGAGGCTCTGTTGGGACACAGTGCTGCATTTGTAAACTCAAGGGCCCACGCCCATGGATTGCTCCCGCTCCTGCACGCAAGCGCAGTGACACTCCTTCTGTCAAACATGGCTGTGCTTTGGAAGAAGGAAAAATGCTGAATTGTGTTGGTATATTTCGGGAAAAGCAGCAGACATGGCTAGATTGGCTGACTATTTTATTGTCGTGGGATACGATCAGGAAAAAGCTGGTAAGTTTGGCGGCGAGGCGGCTCGCAGATTGAACTGTGAAGCTGAGGTTTGTGTCCAGGCCGTCAGTCAGTGTGTGGTTGATATTGATGCTAGATAGCTTTGCGCTTAGCTTAACGCTAGCCACACAGCTACCAGCCGAGACTGGAAACACTTTCTTTTTTTTTCTCTCATTCACCGGCCAGATGCTGAAAATGGTCCGGCGGGCATGTATTTCCAGATCAAGCACACGCCTGATGGCAAGTCGCCATTGGATCTTTACACGCGACTCGCTGCGGTATTTGACTTGGATCAGTCGAAAGTTTTCATGGATTCAAAATCAGTCACATCCTGTCCCTGTTGATCGTGCTCCTGTCAGGTCCGGAGGCTGGTTTCCCTGTCAGCTAATGGAACCACTTGATGAGTAACGCTAACAAAAGACCATATCAAATTTGGCTGCCCCTTGGTCATATTTGTTTTTGCTGACACAATCGAGGTCAGTATTGGTAACGGGAGCCAGCGTTTGCATCCATGTTTTGTATTTTTTGTTGCGCAATGTTGGTAGCGGTGGTCGTGCACTTTGCCTGCCCTGCACGGTCTGTTTTGGGTCTATTTTTACCCGCTGCAGCCGCACTTGTCAATGATTTGTTGTGTTTGATTTGTTTTTGCCGGAAGACTGCTCAACTTTTTCATGATGGGCGTAACGTTACACAGCTGCGAGGAAAGGCAGTCCTTGCGCTCAGCCAAATCCTCTGCACTCTTCTCCCTCTCCACTGTTGTGTAGTGGGACAGGAAGCTCCCCATGCTTCCACTTAAATGTTGTGCCTCAGGTCCAGCCTCACATTCTTTTCATCCAAAACAGGGAACTGCTTTGCACGCATTTCCAAACATTTATACACGAATTGATGAAAACCTTTTGGCATTGCACAGACGTTGAGTCCTCACATTTCTAATTTCCCCAAATGATAAATGATATTTGTAAGTAGCTCACACCTGCACAATTTTTTGCCACTGTTCTTGTTGTTAGGATCCAATAAGAGCTGTTGCTCCGTGGGCAACCTGGAGAAAGTAAAGATATTCAGCTAATCTGCCATAAGGGAACAAATTGAAGTTCTTAGCCTCTTTCAGTGGCATCCATCCAGCACCATGTGTGTCAAAGAGGGGGCCAGAGCAGCTGAATCCTCTTAGTCGCCACGGCTTGCTATGGACAATAGGTAAACAGTGTCTTTCATCAGCTCTGTGCATCCCAGCGCCAACTGACAAATGAATTTTTTGTGCTCCAGGGACAAAATGTTCCTGGCGTCACCAGAAGAGTCTGAATGGATTCACATTCAGACCGTCTCGCCACAAGAAGACACGGGGACCACGAGTTTATTTTTTTCTCCACTGGCTACTGATGATGATGAAGTCGTCTGTGGAGAGAGCAAGCAATAAAAGTCTCCCATCTCAAAATGTGGTTGATTAGGACACTGTAACAGGCTTATGTCCTATCCACATGTAAGCCTCTCTGGAGGACAAAAATGATCCCCCTCTCCTTATTGAATTGTATTTGTCTGCTGTTGTTATGTTTTGCTGAGTGTAACGAAGCATATCATATGTTGGTTTGGGCTGGGAGCTACGCTGAGATGCCCTTCTTTGTAAGTGGGAGTGATTTTCTCAGAACTAGAGAATTAAAAAAGGCGTTATACATTTGAAATACAGAGGAAAATAAAATGATGACTGTTTCTAACTATTCACAGACATGCCTTTTCCCGGTGAAGTTGGCTTATAGGAGCCAGTCTGGTCACAGTAATGTGCAATACGTTGTCTAGACAACAGATTTTTTCCCGTCCACCTTGCTCGTTAATTCAAACCAGGGATCCCTACGTGGGTCATCACCAATCCTCCTGCGCCGCTCTGGCTTTTGCTCCGCTGGCCTGACCCAATTCTCATTGTTAGATTACTACTGATGGATCAGTTGGAAATAACACTAAGCATGCAATCTGTTGAGGAATAGGCTCAGTTCCAGTTTGTAGTGGGATAGAATTGCACTGTCAAAACTACATCAGCCTCAGTGACTTGACTGAATCTATACCTTTTTAAAAAAATGCCAGTTTTCATTGTTAGAATTGGTGAATTGAATAGGAGTAGTATTGTTAATGTAAATTTAAAAACCTCTGTAATAAACAGAAAACTTTGCTTTTAAAGTAGGAGAAGCCTGATGTTTAGCTACAGGCAGAAGTAACAGTATCAGTGGTGATGAAGCTTCTCTCTGGGTGATGCGGGATGCTGTGGAGTGGGAAATACAGGCAGAGACAGTGCAGTGAAGTTTCCATGCGGAATAGTAGAGACAGTCACTCAGAGGTGTGTGCTATGTAGTAAAGATCCCAAATTCTTTTCAGATTGTTACTTTGCACTTGCATGACCCAGTTTTACTAACTTGCCTTTATTGTTTTTTTCTTACTTTTCTTTGCCCTTTGGGAATGAATATAAATCCAGGGTATATGTCTCCGGCAAGAACTTTGTGATAATTTAATTGTGAGACAGGTGACCTATTTAGAAAAATTTATTGAAAGTCACATAACTAATGGTCAAATCATTGGTGCAGCAGACTGAAGTGATTTAAAACAAAAAACAAAATGGAAGTGGGGAAACTTCTAATACTATAGTTTTTTGTCAGCCTATAGCAGGTACACTGTTGTCATTTTAGTGCTTCAGATATGTGAAAAATAATATGCAATGGTGAGCATGATTAAAGGGAACTTGGTTCTTTCATCAGAAATCTGACCAGCGTCTGCTTCCCTGGGGGCCAATGTCATGAGCCACAGAGCTTGGAAATATTTTCATGAATAATGTTGGAATGTGAAAACACTGGTTTAGATGGATGCAGTCTGTATTGAAGCTGCTCTGTATTATGTATTTTACTTTTGCTGTAGAACACCCGTTTCTCTTCACTGGAAAGGGGACATGTACGGCTTGGCGTGCTGTTAACCATAAATTGTAATTTGCCAAGTGAAAAAGAGGAATTTGCCCAGCTGCTTTTGTCAAACAGTTTATTGGATGGATATTATCACTCTGTATTGAATCAAACTGCCTTTGGAATGTGTTTCACAGACACTGTGCCCAATCTCTTTTCTGTGTGACTTTACGGTCTGGATTTTCTGGTCTGGATTTGGGGAATGGCTTACGTAACATCGCACAGTCCTGCAAAATAACAAAAAAATACTTCCAAATGATCAAAAGCAAAATACTTCCATCTGCTGATATTTTTTTGACTGCGTGATATCGCCTTGTGTCATAAGATGTTCATCTGCAGAGATTATAAGATGTGTATCTGTAGAGATGCAAGCGTGCAAGCTTCAGATGTGGAGTAGTTTCTTTATCAGCCTGCACTGTAATGTTGCATGACTCAAATTCATTAATGCCTTTTAAAGCATCATTTTAATAATGTCCTAAGAATGAGTCCATGCTAGGTTTTATCCTCCAAAACTTTCATGAATTTACTTTCTGTTACAACTTCTTAAAGAGTGTTTGTTTTTTTGTGCCGGCTCTCTTGGCACACTCACAAGGAAAGTGGTTTGGTGAAAGAAAAAAAGTTTTTGTCCACTATTTTTGCTTACTTGCTTACTTTACTTAGTACATGGCATATGCTGGTTTGTCTGCGGGTTGTCTTGATGGTTTTTTTTCTCTGAACCTATAAACTTAACTCTGTTATTAGAAAATTTCTTGACTTTCACTCTAGGCTCTGAAGTGGTTTTCAAGTTTGTGTTGGTCTGAATCGGTTGGGGTTCATAGTGTCACTTTCTTTTTGATTAGCTTCAAGTACTGTTTGACTCATGCTCACGCGTCTGTTGGCTTTGGGCTGGCTCCCGAAAATAACGATGGTCTACTCATCTCAGAAAACGCCCGCGCAGTTTAGCTGCATGTTACTGATGGCATTAAACGTTGTACTTTTTCTTGCAGCTTTTGCTGATTGGAACGTGAAATGAAAATCTGAATCTGGAGATCTTAACTCTCCTATTTCAGAATATGATATAAGTGTATGCTTTTTAATTTGTTCAGTTTGAATAAAATGACACATTTCTCGTAACTTAAACTCCTATAATTTTGCACTCGGTCAGAATGTTGTGTAGTAAGTTGCCTGGAGCCCGTATCAAGAGGCTGCATTTTTATATTTATAAACTCTCTGAGCCTTTGTCTAAGAATATGTTGCATGAACAAAACTCAACAAAGCATTAACTCCGGATAATCAGGCCAAGATTATATTTGACAGGCGTTTATTTATGCTGTGGTGATGGCTAAGAGTCATATGTTAACTTAGTGAGTACAACATTTGGCCAAGTAATGCCAAAAAGTAAACATTGTTTGGATACACTGACTTTAGAGACCGTCTCCTCCAACAGCTGGAGATGTTGATTCCATGTTGAAGATGTCGGATCTTGAAGTGCTGCCATGTGTTGTGGTTGGCTTTCTAAATCATTAGTTATTCAACTAAAGTTGTCTCCTCTTTTATCAGCAGCTACATAAACATATGTTGAAATGGTGTTCTGCTCCGTGTTTATTTGAGTAGATTGTTGTGACTTAAGGATAATTTATGTCAAATGAGCAGTTTGCAATGGGTTTCTCCATATTTATTGTATTTTGGTGATATCACCCCTTATATCTCAAAATTAATGTTGGCATAGGTGCATCATGGATCTGTTATTAAAAACTGCACCGGTGACATATGAAATGGACATATACTGCTGTCTGTTACAAGATTGGTTGTTGGATATTATGGATAGTGGAATATTAATAACTGTACTGTCAATCTACATTCTGAAAACAATGTATATATCTTTATTATCTATCCTGTATATAATCTTGTATTTAATTGCTTACACATAGTGATAATTGTAAAAAGTTTTAGATTTCAGTGCAAAGTTGCTGCCAATTGATAATTTATGAGATGAGCTTAAGATGCAGAAATTACCTCAGGAAAGCACACCTATAATATCTACCATTTTAGCATGTACTTAAGAAATGAGTAATTGGTTTACTTGGTGTTAGTTGGGTGATTACAAATGCTATGCTAATGCTAATGAATAAGTGTTGCCAACACTGTTATAGGCTGATTATCACACAATAACAGCCGTAATAACAACTTCATATGATCTTTAAGTTCTTTCTGTTGAAAAACATTCACTTTCGTTTTGACTTTCACTTTTTCCCATCTGTCCTTTGGGGACTAGGGATTTTGTCAGAAAAATAAGGCTATCATACATTCTTCAGACAGCCACCAGTGGCAAATGTCAGTATTATTTCAGCACCGAGAAGTTGCTTGTGGTAAACACAGGTGTCACATCAATGTTGTTACTCCGGGTATGATGGCAGATGTGGAATTGATTTACTTCTATTTGACATCTTGGATTTTCTGCCTTCATTGATTGTTTACTTTTTAACTCCACATTTGGCAGTGTGTCATTTGGATTCAGACTTGGTAGTGAGAGGCATCCTGAGCACAATGGAGGAGTTCCTTCCTCTCTGTTGTAAAGTTTAAAGTTGATATGTGGGGAAACTCCACTGGCTACTGTTACACTACTCTCAGTCTGTTGATAAGGTTTACAATCAGTGCTTTCCGACGCCTGCGGTGAATGCAAATTATGCTAAAGTTCATATCAGGAAACATCTTAGTCATATTAATACAGTTGGAAAAAAAACAAAATCCTATGAACCATTACGTCACCCCCTCTCTGAACCAGGCTTACCATTTTTTCAATCTGATGAGATTTAATAACTTCATGACTGCAATATATATCTACATCTTTAAAACAGATACAGTGTTGAACTAAAATGAACTCAGTGTGGATTTCTTGAACTCAGACGTGTTTCTGAACTCAGACGTGGTTCTGAACTCAGACTAGTCTGGATAGGATTAATATATCCACAGATGGAACCAGGGGCCGTGAAATGAATTGCATCTTATTGTCTCTGAAAGCTGGAAAGGGAAAGTAATTTTCTTGGATGAACTGTTAGCCACCATATGCACAGTTGCGACTGGTGTTCACAAGAATAAGGCCGGAGGTTTATGTATTTGTAGCCATCAGCAAAGGGAAGGCTGGAGAAACAGCATCTGTATCTGGTATTTTGATTTTGCGAAACTCCTCTCCCGGATAATATATCTTTCCTCCCAACATTTTGACCTGGGCATGACATTTAGGACTCGCTATCTTTTTACAGATTTTTCCTGCTCTGTAGCTGTCTGTGGAGGCTGGAAAGCTTCCTCATTTAGATCATTATGAGGACATCAGTTTCCTAATCTCTGATAGCCTTTTGCCATGCAAACAACACCTTGGCATTTTCCTTTGCATATCATATACATAGATCATTCAGAACAGTTTAGTTTCCTGATGATGGTCACCCTTGAGTTCAGACTGGATTTTCCAACACTTCACTAATGATCTTAAAGGACAAGTCTGCTTCTGTGAAACTGCGCAGCTCAGTTTTAATTAGTATATTTAAAATAGGTCTGTCCTTGAGCTAAACAGCAGAGTGAGGGACTCAATATTCAAGTGAAGTGAGCTGCTGGAATAAAGATTAAGGCAATATGACGGCATCTGTGGTGATCTTACTGGGAAGTATTCACATTTTCTGATGCATTGCTGAAAGCTCTACATTCAACCCAAACTCATTTGGATACAATATGTCCAACAAAACATCTATGATAACACAGAACCAGTCATTGATTACGTGACATGGACATGACGACATCCTCGATATCTTAATTGCTGTAATGGCGAAATGTAAATTAGTATTGGAATGGATTTTCCCTTTAAACTCCGATCTTGATATTGGTGTGGAGGAAAGAGAAGCGATACCTGTGGACTGGTTCCAGGATACTCCACCTGTGTGCCAAAATCAGGTTACAGGCTGACGTGAATGTTACGTCAACCAGCAGAGTCCACTGGTGGCCTCTCCATACATGGTAAAATAAGCATTTGGCTGATTCAATCATCAGTAACAGCAGTAAGATAAATCAAGGAGATGAATGGAGCTTTTTTTCCCAAGAGGAGAAACATCTGCTCTAATCAAGAAAGACTAACAACTTTAACTCTGTGGTTTTCCACTTGTCATTGAAACTATGCTAAATCATGCAACTCAGTGATAAATTATTAGGTTCATTCAATCTTTCTAAGTCGCTCAAATCAGATATGTGTGTGTGTGTGTGTGTGTGTGTGTGTGTGTGTGTGTGTGTGTGTGTGTGTGTGTGTGTGTGTTCCAGGTATTTCAGTTGCAAACTCACATTATGGGGACTTGTATTTCTTATGAGGACAAAAAGTAAGTCTGCATGATGGAAGTCACAAAATTTTAAGGTGAAGACATGTTTTAAGGTTAGTTTTAGGTTAAAGGTAGGATAAGGTTAAGAAATGCACAGGAACCCCACAGGGATGGTGAAACAACTGTATGTGTGTGTGCGTGCATGTACGTGTGTGTATGAGGGGCCGTCAATACTGACCTAATAGCTGAAGTCTCAGTAGGAAGTTGCAGAGAAAGGAATGACACAATGACTGACTAATGTTTCTAAAACCTTTCAATTTGATCAAACTTTGATTAATTTGAGTATTAATTTATAAAATGGCATCAATAAACATACAATACACTGGTAAGTCAGAACTGTGTTGGTATCAATTGGTTTCAGCTTAAGAAGTGAGAACAATATTATGAGTCCAGAATTGTTTTTTACTTCCAATATTTGGCCTAATGTTTAATGGGTCATTGTCGGGGCAACCTGTGTTATCAGAGCACTGGGGCATGCAAATGGCAAAAGTATTGGATGTTGACTACAATGCAGCCTGCAGATGACAGCACAGTCTAAGCTTAGGTCTAGCGTATGTAAAATTTAAGTCAATTCATCAAAAGTGCGAGAAACAGACGGTAGAACTAGTGTACATGACAGCCCTGAATAGGCTTGGTGTGATGTCTATTTTACATTATATTTTTAACATATTTGGCTAATACTAGTAATACCCCATCCAATTGATATTTCTCAACAATTGTATTTTATGAGCAGCTTTATGGCCTGGAACCTGCTACAAACCTCAATAAGATTTTGTGGCTATCATGGCGCGGTCGGGACCACTCGTAAATGTTGTTTTCTTATTTTGGTAATAAGAAAACATTGATAAATCCCACAACAGTTCACAATAGATTTTTTTTTATATGCTCAAAATGTTTGTACTGGACTGTGCAAATCTGTAACGCCACTTATTAATGGCTCGTTAGTTCATATTTATTGTTGTAATAAATATGCCACTAAAGCCATTACAGAAATAAAAATCATCATATATGTAGATATACATCAGAAAGTTGGAAAACATGTTGCTGTACCACACACAGTCTGTGCTGTATTAAGCTGGAAATGAGCCATACTCTTAAACATGCACACGCGTGCCGTGGGCTTTGGACAGGTTTTGTTCTTGTTGTTTCAACAGCTTCTGCCAAAAAATAAATAAATAAATTCGATTTTGGACTTTTCCGTGGCTGAAAATTAGAACTTGGAGCACTCAGAGCATGTGATTTCAATTAGAGGAGCTGTAAAGACCTGGAGACACGTAACGGTCAGACAGACTGGTGTTCTGCTAGCACCAGTCTCCATGCAGTGTCTGGACACGCTCCACAGGTGGACAAAGGCAAAAGTGGAGCGTCCTTCTCTTTTCTGTTTAAACTATAGCATACATTCACTCAAGAGCCTCATCGTGATGAATCAGTCACTCTCCTTGACAGAGATGTAGTTGTTGACAGCAGGCTTGAGGCACTCAGTGCAGGAGGGCTGCAGCCGGCCACGGAGGACCTCATGTCATTACGATGATGTGTAGCAGTTCATTCTCCTGTTTGCTGAAGCAATTTGCCTCCCTTGTGTATGGTATCTGACCTCTGGCCAAACTGTGACATAGGGGGCTTCACAAGCAGTCTTCTAAGTAGTTTGCTGAGTCCTGGCATTTGCCTCCGTTGAGATAGAACTGCTGAAATGGACTCAGTGGCAAAACGGATCTAACACCACCCCTTTTTTCCACTGAGCATATAGTGACAGTTGTCAGGGTCGCTAGCAAAGTATTTTGGTAAGTGATTTGATTTGTAAATGACCATGTGTGCCCTCCTTAAATGGTAACATAGCTGATAATATTAGCAAGCCTTCACAAGCGCCGGTGGGAGATCGTGTTTTACATAAACGAGAGGGTTATTCCTCTTTTGTAGCAGTAAAATAAGACATGGGCCTGTCGATAACTGTGCTGTACTCAGAACTTCATCAGATAATGATGAACATAACGTTAACTTACCCAGAATAAACAGCTGGGGTATGACTCTGTACTGGATCTTCCCGTTCCTGTTCCTGTTCCTGTTGTGTTATCTAAAAGCAGAAACCAAAAAAACATGGATATGAGAACAGCTTTATTGGGAATTCTGCTGCATTAAAATACTGTATATGAGAGCACAGAGTAGTAGAAAAACAAAGAGATAAAGGACTGAAACCGGCCGTCACCAGGCAGAATGCTATGACGTGGTCCAGCCAAATACCAGATTTTCACCTATTCTTGTTATTTTTTGATTAAGAGTAAATCCCAAGTGCTGTTGAGCTCTGCACTAACCGGTTGGCTTTTTTGCAGATGCCAAAATACATGGAATATCCAAATATTTAAAAATGTGTTGTTGATATAAACAGATGATCCAGAATCTAAAAAAGCTGACACTATCTGCAGCATATGTGACTAATCAACTAATGTAGCATTTAGCCAGATTGCTTTCAATTGGGAATTTTTGCTTTTATTGATTACAAATTGCTTTTATATATATATATATATATATATATATATGCATATTAGTGCAATGAATTCCAAGAAATGGGCCACATGTATTCAATTTCTGTCTCCTACTCTCTTCATAGGAGACCATTTTCCCTTGGCTGAAAAAAAGAAAAAGTGTCTTAACTGTCAAAGAGTTACTAAGAGTTTAAAATAACGTTGAAATGAAGTCATGAGGTCAGACAACGCAATGTGACAAAGTGGATATTGTGAAACAGACCATAAAATGCTGTTTTTGGCATGTTAAATGAAGGGAATTTTTCTTTAATTAGATAAAATTTCCATTTATTAGCTTTCCAGATTGCTAAATAAGAATGTTGCAGTCATATATCAACTCCTTAATACATAGTGTGTTGTGTTTGCACTTGTGTCGACATGAATTATTACATCCAATTTAGGTTTCAGTGTTTTGTAAGATCTTGCCATATGGGGTCCTGTGGGAAATCTGTGAGAGTTATTTCACCGGTAAGGCTTTTGATGGTCAACTTTGCAAATCTGTGTAGTTAAAAGTGAAGTTAACTACACCTGCTATAGATCAGTATCCATGGATGTGGTGTATTACACTACATACTGTACACACTGTATTGTTCAGGTCGCAGCTGGGTTTTGTGATTGAATAGTGAAGAATGAAAATTTTTGTTCCGTGTGCCTCTTGGTTTGACTGTGTCTCCTCCTCAGTATTTGCTTGTCAGAGCATTATCACTAAAAAAAAAAAAAAAAAAAAATGAATGGCGTTCTCACTCCTGTGATCTGCTTTGTGTTAGTGGTCTAAGTTCCATATCTCACACTTTGGACCACATTCCTGCTGAAACATCTTGATTTAATCAGTCCCACCAGGAACCTACCACCAGTATTTTTTTTTGATTATTGTGGCCAAAATTGAATTTGCAGTGGTTTTTTTTAGAAGACAGCTGGCGTTCACTAACCGTAATTCACCTCAAACGTAAAGACAAACGTAAATAATATGGTTTAATTTAACTCAACTCAGTGTGAACATACTAATGGAAGGAGATACATGCTCTTTGCCTGTTGAGTGATTTGTTAACTTGTTTTAACTGAACTCCGTTTAAGTTTGACTGCCGTTAAACTGGGTGAAATAATGTAGTCTGAGAGTAAGTGCCTGAGAAGACTTTTGGAGTAAAAGTCCTTAAACAAATTGACAAGCATTGTTCCATTTTTACTTGCAAATTGTAAGCTGGTAGAAATACCACAGTGATTGGTTGATTTGCTTTAAATATTGCAAAGACAATAGTGGCGAGTGGCTGATTTTATTCAACCTGATAATTCCTTTATTGGTTTGCGGTAACTGCATCTAATTAACTGGTGCATTTAGCTTAATTCTTTTCATCTCTGTCACTGTTTATTTCAGTTGTCTGTATCACATTCGATTTTTGATTTTTTTTTTTTTTTTCTGTCAGCAAATTTAGTTCTCTTTTTTTTTTAGCTTACACTTTTTCACAGTTCCTCTTTACAACCAATTACGTTTTCTTTAGAACTTTCTCACTTCCAAGAAGCTTGTTCGGAAGAACACTCAGAGTAAGTAAAATCTGCTTCACAGATCACTTCACTATTATTATAGAACTCTATGGATGACTTTTTCCAAGGAGGGAGCACTTAGGAAACCTATAAACTGTAGGGAAATCCTACGCTGTTTCTACATGCACCCTGCTTACTTATGTGTTTAAAGAAAACCCATATACAAAGGAAATGGAAACAGTTATACTGTTGTTATGGACCTGCCTTTGACCTGCATTGAGTTAGTTCTGGCAAATTTCATATATTCTATTTACATTTTATCTATCTTTTGTTCTCTCTTGGTCTTGGCATAGCAGGAAAACACAACAAGATTTATTCATTCGGGTAATGTAGCCATGATGAGTCAAGTCTAATAAATAGATTTGTCTTGGCATTAACAGAAACTGTGACAGGAAAATGTGGAAATGTTTTGAGACCATAGCGTGCTTTGTATTTCCTCACGTCCTGTACTGTTCTGTAGGTTTGATTTGAAGGATATGAGATGCAGACCTTTGTGAGAACAGTGGAAGTTGGGTAGTACAATAATTTGGTGCAATTCTTATCTGTTTTTTTATTTGATCTTTATTCTTATTAGTTATTTAAATTTTTTTTGTGGTTGTAGATAAAGTGGGCTCTCTAAATGGAGGCATTTCTGTATCAGCCAAAATATAGTTATTAGACTAAATTTTGTTTAATGCATTTAATGTGATGTTCGTGGTGATTGATAAATAGAAAAGTGATCATTTGATTTTCAGTATAACCATATAGTGATGATCAGTCTGCTGTTATCGTTGCTAAATTTCTGGTGTTCAGATGAATTATTCTGCCCATGCTGCATACTTTCACATACATTCACCATACAATGGCATATATTGATTATAAAATATTTATATTGTTATTGTGAAGATTTCAACCATGTTGCCCATCCCTATATGATGTAGAGTAATTGGATAACGTAAGAACATACATCACTCGAAATGCATCTGTTTTTTCACTGCACTGACTGATCTTCCTCTGTGATCCGTAGGTGCAGGAGAGGGATGTGGGAAGATCATTCAGCGATTCCCAAAGAAGGACTGGGAGGGAACGGCCTTTCCTCAGGGGGTGGAGATGGTGAGTGAACAGCCGCCTACAAACTCAACACAACTGCACACAACTGTATTGCCAGAGTACCTCAAGTACTCTATCTAAGGTTAGAAAAAAGATGACTGCAGAGATGTTGTTCTCTTTAGCATTTACCATTAAAATGCTTTTTAAGTCAAAATATGGTTAGAAAATGTGGGAACACCAGACTCTGTCTTTACCTGATTGCACTGCAGCTTTTTATCAATAGAGAAATACAAATATTGTTACTTCTTGAATATGATCAATCTCTAACTGATTAATCACTGGGAAGAAGTTAATCAATCAAGGATATGTTATAGTGTTCAAAGTTGATGTGCCAGTAATTGGACAGCATTTTACTAAGTTGGAAAACATATCACCTTTCTATCTGTTTTGCTTCTACATAAATTTTCACCTCCCTTCTCTTGTGGTTTTGAAGGGTTAAGGTAGGAATCAGTTATGAAACTCCAAGTATAATTGACAGGCTGGTGTCTGAATGGTTGCATTATTATTCAGAACATTGCTGTTTGTATTGCAGACCAGTATCGACGTTTCATAATTCATAACAGGAGAGAAGACAGCGTCTGTGGAAGAGTTTATAGTTGATATGTGACGTTCACAGGTTATACTGTGTTTTTCTAGTTAGTGAGTGTCCTTGTTCTTATGCCCCTTACCCACTGCCCGTTTCCTGAAGTGACTGTTAAGGATGTTTTCTTGTACGTAAAATACTGTAATACACAAAATATTTGTCTTCAGCATTCTCTTGTGTCACAAAATGACAGATCACACCCAAAGGAACTTTCATGTTGTAAAAGCATATTTGCCCTTTGGAGGCTGTGCAGCAGATGTTGGCATTTCCTGCTTCAGATAAATTAATAATGATTGTTTACTCAAAAGTTTGTTTGTAAACCCTTTCCACGCTCACTAATTAGGAAGCGTCTTTCCTCAAAATCCCTTTGTCTGGCCGAGTATCTGCTTCCCTGGTATCTGGCCGCCTCCATCGTCCTCTTCAGGAAAATTAAGGGAACAGTTGCTTCTCTTAGTTTGTTTCCTCCCTCTCTGCAGGGCCACTCTAAGGGGTCTGTGACAAGGGGTCTTTTTTCCTTATATGGACAATGCAATGGATGGACAAATATTTGCTTATCAGAACTGGGAAAAACTGTCGATCTCTAGGGCAACATTAGCAGTTAACAGTGTGATACTGCACAGGACATTACGCCTGTGTTATATCTGTTTTTGTTCATTTATATTGGCTACTGCAGATAAAGTTTTAATGACTAAGCAGAATGGTTTTGGCAGTCGACAAGGAGAGAAAAATGACTCTAAATCCCAACACAGTACTTGATCCTTTGAAAGTACTATCCAGCACAAACTTCAGTAACATTACATTTTTCTGGCACCATAAATTACTGTTACAAATACAGATTTTTGGATAATGTTTTTTTTTCCAATTGAAAACTCAACTGCAATTTAGGCTTTATCAGCTACAGGCCTTACTGGGTTTAGTTGTTACTACTCAGTTGCAGTTGAAGTCATTTTTTAAATTAGCAACCATTTATCTGTGCCACCATAAATATATAGATGCAAAATGATGATCAAAGGGATCAGATTTGCCCCTTTTGGTTGAATTTTTTTTTTTACAGTTAATGCTTAAAGGATCCATAGCTGTAGTTGATCGGAAGTGCTGTGCCAAAATTAATGTTGCATGTTTTCTACTTTACTGTTGAAGGTATGTTTTGTGTTTGATGGAGGTCACAGGGGTCAGAGATCACAACGCAAAAGGAGCACAGTGATACAGAGCAGAGCAGCAGGTGCAGAGGCCAACAAATTGCATAATATGGATCAGATATCTCAGCCAAGATAAATGGAGAGAGTGAATCTAAACATCAGACATTCCTCAACATCTCGTGTTTAGATGAGGTCATTTTTTCACCAGGACAGGACACTTTGTAGAAGGACAAATATAATCTACATTTCTGTACAGAATATGCAGATTTAGAGGTTTAACATGAAACTTGGGTTGTAAATAAGTCTTTTTCGACCAGTAGTGAATTAAATGTTGTCTACCTTTCAGTGATCGATAAGTGATGGCCAACAGTTTTTATAGCTGCAGCTGAAATCTTTGGCTCTGTGTGGACACGTCAAAGAGACACTGTTATAACATGACTCTTGTATAATGCGATGCTATTTATAAGGCAATTGAGGGGAAGAGAGCACAAATAGACATATTGTAAGTGGGTGGTTTGAATGCCTTGCAAGCGTCTTCCTGTGTAACTCACTGAGTCTGTTGGTGGCCATCAAGAGTGTTCTAAGAGTTATTGCTTGGAGACAAACAGTGGCGTGTCACAGGGCAAAGCAAAGCATAATGCTCCTCAAAGCCAAGAAATGATAATTGTGACTGGTAAAACTATGAAAAATGTAGAGAATTGAAAGTATGTCCTATTCGGACAAAGTGATTTTGGAAGTTTAATCTTTGGATCTTCTTTTAGATATGAGGCCAAAACCCTAACACCGGTATTTAACCTCTCAGGGAGTCTGTATGATGAACCATGATAGTTCTGTTCTCTCAGCATCATCACTCAAGCATCCTGTCATGGTTTCATAGTCGTGTTTAAATATAGAAACACTGCCACAAGTTTAGCTAAATCTATTAGCTTAGTGTTTCCAGATGTCACTGAGGACCTGCATACCAATTTTTTTTTTTTTTTGTGTGTCTCTGTGGGTGTGTTTGTGTTTTTTCATATTCCGTCTTGCTAAAGTGAATCCCTCCAATGCTTCTTCATTATGTGTCAGCCTTGACTGAAATTGAGACATACTGCAATCCCCAGTGTCTAAAGAAAGCATAAGGCATGACGTTTCTCATTGAAGACAGACAGTAAGCCTGGGCTGAAACAAGAGGATGCATTCAATGCAAGGGCTTTTTTTTTTTTCTAAGTGCTTCTTGGCCTGTACCCCACATTTTTACTGAAACTTAGACAGATTATGTTCTTTTGAGATACAACTATACGTACAAGTATATTGGATAACGTACTGAATAAGATTCGTATGTTGATATTTTGAGTTTTACATGAAAAAACACCCAAAGGAGTAAGCAAGAACAGGAAAGAGGGGGTTATTCCAGAAATTTGCCTTCCTACTATGTGGTGTGTGACAAACTTTGGTCAAGATTCAAATGCTTGAAATTCCAACTTTGAAGCTTAAATGAAGATACACCATGGTGTTTAACAGACCCACTAAGCAATTTGCATTTTGGCCCTGTTTTAGACTGGTATGTAAACCATTATTATTTGCAGATTTTCTCTACTCCGTGAAAAAGAAAATGACTCATTTACAAACACTAAGGAACACATCTGTAGAAAACAGTGGATGAAGCTGTGCACGAAAAGCATTTTGCGGTCGCAACAGGCCCCCAGCAAACTAAATAACCACAGATGAGGAATGCACCAAGAAAAAGCATTAAAACTTGTGCTTGGAAAAATGTGTTTCTCATCTTTGCAGGCAAGTGATGATGATAGGAACCAGCCCAATTCCTCATCTGTTGTGGATGAGCCAGGTCTCTAGATGGAGGTCAGAAAGTTGTACACCTAGTACATTTCCACAGCCTCGCCCTCCAATATAAAGGCACGGTCCTCATGGTACTTATACTCCAGTACTAGTACTAGTAGTAGTAGTAGTAGTAGTAGTAGTAGTAGGGTCACACATTTAGAACAGTTGTTGTGGAAGTTATTACTCCACACAGATTTCCTTGATTCTGACTCATTTTGTTTTAATTTATCTTTTTTCTCTAAACGAGTTGTGATTCGTTAAAATGAATCACACAATGACAGCAACGTTAACTTGAACATGAACCTAATAATTACTTGAAAGGCAAATAAAGGTTGTCCGTATTTTATTATTAATTTCAGCTTACTATACTCAAAATGAATATGTTTGCTGTGATAAGACTTTTACTCATTTTTAAATTTCAATGCTGAATCTGCGTTTTACAGTTTGAGGAGCTAGCATAGCAGCTGAACCTAGTCACGTTTGTCATGCTCAGTTTAATCAAGAAGTTTTAAATTGGACAGTGACCAAACTATTTTTGCGGACCATATTTTGTTAGTTAGATTTAGATAGAGTTCAGAGCAAAGAAGTGACACATTAATGTCAAGGGAATTACTGTGGTGTTCACTGTTTAATTGCTGAGTTTGCTCATTTAATTACAAGCGCTTTTTGTTTAATGCCTGGAGTATGTAAATGTTCATAGCATTCCCTGCTTGTAGACAACATATCGGTGTCATATTTGTGAGTTTCCAGAGTCTTCCTCTGTTATTCACTTGGTCCTTTCATGTTAAATGGGCCAGGTTAATTGTAGATGTAGTGTCTATTTTTTAAGACAACCAGATGGACAAGCTTTTTAAATCAACCCAATCCAAGTATCGGTGAGTGTTTGGAGTAACAAACGCCAAATCTTGTCCAAGACTGCTTTTGCGGGGAACAGTGTTTGCCAGAGTTGTAAATTTTTACAACTAACTTCACCTAAATCAAACCTTCGTGTTTTGCACTTCAACACATTGGAAGCAATATGCCTCCAGTTTATGACAGGAAGGTTTTTCGTTTAATGCTGTTTGTTGTATAACCGAGGTACATAAAACAAATTGAGTTAGTATTTTAAAACAGATTGACCTGAACCCGTTCAAACTGGCTTCATCCCAAAACACCAATAAACAAATGTACAGCCGTTACTCCATGCAGGTTACCATCATTTTGATATAAATAAACCAAATAATTTCACTTCAAAAAACACAATATTAATGTTGGCATTCATTATTTGATAACTTTTACATTCAGTTTTATTATGTGTGAAGTGTGTTTATATGTTTATATTAATTATCACATTACTGGTCATTAAAAAAAATACCTTTTTAGTAAAGCTTTGCGTTAGACGCTTAACTAAAGTGATAAGCCTCTTGATTCTTTGCCTCTCCACAGACACAAAGTGGAGCGGAGCAGAGGACAGACACGTTGAAAGCTCCTTATGTTAAGTGCAATACAAGCCTTCCACCGAGTGTCATAAATCACTCTGCAACCGAACATGGACAGACGTCGACCCCAAACGTCTGAAAGTCAGGTTAAAATGTTTTTTCAAACACAGTGGTGGGACTGTGGTAAAACACCCACCACCTCTCTATCTGTACAACAAGTTAAAGATGAGAAACTCTCAATGGATTTATTTGTCTAAAGATTTCCTGACATTTCATAAACTAAATAAGTAATAGAAAATAATCAGTAATCAAAATAATACTTTATAACTCCTCTAATTTAATTAGGAGTTCAATTGTGTTAAAGGTTTTTCACGGCTATGATTTATTTTAATTGGTGCGTACAATTCTTATTTATCGGTTTGTTTAAGTTTCCGTTTGACTACCAAATACTTTATATATAATTTAATGTGGTTATGTGGGCCAGACATTTTTAAAAACAACCATAGTCAGCAGTTTGAGATTGACCTCTCACAACACAGCAACTGAAACATCGTGAAAGGATTTGTTGATTCAAAAACCTTGACCTTCCATTTGCTGCACGTTTTCCCCTCTTGACGCATTTCTTAGTTTGTTTTCAAAGTTTGTAGGTGACCTGTCATCACCTCACCTTTAAAGGCTTGTTGCATTCAGCCTTAGGTGTGTGACAGTAAAAACAGTGGGAGTCTCGGCCTAATATTCAGACCGCTCCATCTCTACGTAGTCCCACATGTTGTGGCTGTGGGCGAGATGCTGCAGCACTGAACAATAGTAGTCCTGTGCTGGTCCAGTCCAACACACAGTATGTGGTGTGGGTTCTCTGTTCCACTCAGTCAGCTAAGCAAGCAGAGTTGTTTCTCTGACCGCATACCATATCGGTCATTTGCTTTTCAGTTCCATTGCTTACTCAGACATATACTGGTAGCCATAATTGTTACTAAGAGAAAGACATTTATACAAGCAGCCACCACAGTGACCAAAAGCTAAAGCCAAAATGGAAGTGTCCTAGGATGCAGCTTCAATAATGGCCAGTAGATTCTTTAATCTTTCCTTTTGATCAAGATCCATTCCAAATTTTAAAACACTGGCAGATAAACGTTATGGTCTCGATAGCTAATTGAATTTGCAGTTTGTCTCTTGGTGGTCTTTAAAAGCAGAGGTAGATGTTTTTGAGTTTTGACAACAGTCAGTCTCTCACACTGAGATGTGGTGGTTGCCGCTTTCTCGTCTCTCATTAGTTTCTACCAAAACATCTCTGCTCTTTGTCCTAATTTGAATTGTCTGATCCCACAATTCTTCAAAATGACAGGGACAACACAGGCTCTTTTACGATTTATATTGTGGCTCCAAAATTTATGATATAATTTATAGATTCATTAGAGTCATTGCAACCAAAAAGCTTTTAACCCTCCTGACTGTTTTTGCTTCTTTTTGCATCTTAGCGTCATTGTACAAAGTTTGATGTTGTTTTCATTTTTTCAGCATATGGCAAATATATGATTGCCATGTACTAGAAAATATGTCTACTATCAAAAAATGTCTTTATAATGTAAAACCATAAAAACTTTTCCTGGATTTTATCACTTGTATTGTGCTTCCTTTTTTTCCCTTTTTCATGAATGCTGTGAAGTCAGTCGGTTATCTGTGGGATACACCTGACTTATAAGGACCACCTTTTTATATGATTTCTAGGCAGATTTATCCTATTTATCCTAATTGGAAACTGCAGAAACCTTTATATGTTTTGCCTCTGAGAAGTAGGGGTGCAACTTTTAACACGCAATGTGTCAATCAGGTTCAAAAGTTTAATCAAGATATGAAAGTGTTTTTAGGTACAATGGGAGGAGCCCCATGAGTCAGGCTGTGTGTTGTTCTCTTGCTTTTTCTTTCAATAGTTTGTTCACTTGTTTGTGAATTGCTTCTTTGAGGTCACAAGTACACTAAACACATTGCAATGTTAGGCTGAACAGCAATGCTAGAGTCCCACAAGCCTCCATCAAAACACAAAAACAGTCAGTTAGAAATCACATGTGCTGTTGCAGCAGGCTAATCCTCTGGTGGTTGATAACAGAGAGAAGCTTGGATTATTTAGAGTAAGGTGATTGTGCTCTGTTATTGCACAGCTTGCTCTGTTTGTAGGGGGTAATGTTTGTCTAGAGAAGATACAGAAAATACTGTAATTGCAAAAGCTTACTACATCACAGACTCAGATGCTATGCTATATGTAACGCCACCTTACATCCCCACCTGTTTTCTTCCAGTAGAAATTTGTAGACTGTGTATAAAATAAAAAAAAATTCCTCTTTGGGGCCCATCTTCCTTCCATGATGAAGGAATGTGACCTTACTTGACCAGATTGTAAACACTGCTGTCATTTCTCTTGTCTAGATCTTGGACTTCTTGAAGTCCTTCCTTTCCCCCCAAATCCCAGCTGTAATGAGGAATATGCCTTGCACTTCCGGGAAGGACGCTCAAGTTATTTGGAAAATTTGTAAACTGCTGTAGTTATGTGGATAGTTGATATGACCGCTGCGGTGGAAAGATTTTAACAGAAGTTTTAATAGGGTTTTTTTGGTTTTTTTTTTTTTTTTTAATAAATATTGTCTCGACAAAAGAGGACCTGACTCCAGTATGACCTGAGCCTCTGGGCTTAGGTCAGGTTCAGTTCACCCTTATGGCTGCGAGGAGTCATTCATCTGGCCCTGTTCTCTGAGTAGGCTGGATAAGCAAATCATGACAAAGCTTAACTGCACTGTTCACAATCAGCAGCCTTGGTTAGTCAGTTTTAGGCTCTGGGCCAAACCACAGACAGATGAAAGAATGTAGCCTAATTGTATCACTTGATGGATTGACTCAAGTGACCATAACTTGACATGTCACGCTGCACGTCGGTCTTATGATGTTTGTAAAACTATGAGAGAAAAACTAAACAGTGCATTCCACATAGCAGGATGCCTTCCAGCCAGGGGGAGAATGGGATCATGTGTTTGTCAGGAAGATCCACATATGAGTAATCAATGATCTGTGTTCCAGTCAAGCTAAACACACCAGGAAACAAAGCTGGGGCTGTCAAGCAGGCAGGACTTTCCATGCTGAAAAGCACTGTGAGCTCACCAGGAAATGGGAATACACAGGATGAAATTACGCCACAGTACGCTGGAGAGCGCACATACTCAGACCTTTAGATGAAATACAGTAGAAAGCTTTCAGTCTTAATAGTTTATTGTTTGTATACAGAACTCATTCTTCCTTTGTTATTCTGTCACATACACTTACAGAGAAATTTTGTTTTTTCCTGATGGACCCAATTTTAATGTTGGAAATGACCAGCTCTGTAGCCAGACAGGCGCTGGGCAAAAGCATGCAGCGGTGAAATGGTGCCAGTAGCCAGGTGATCAGTTCCAAGCTACCCTGTACATTTCCTCCCTCACATCTAAAGAGCTGGCTGGCTCCAGACATCCATGTAACTGGCTACTGGTGAATACCACTGTTGCTAGTAAAAAATGTGCTGACTGCTGCTGACACCAGGGCCAGTGGCTGATGACATAACTTTGATACTACATACTTTGCAAAAATCCACATACTCATCGTCTCCATGTATGTAATTTTCCATTTCTCCCAGAAATTACTTTCTGAGAACTTTTGCGACCAGTTTATCTGCTTTTAAATTTTAAAAATCTCAGTAGTGTCTGATTTATGCAGACACACATGCCCAGTTTCAGGTGTTCTCCCTAGTGTTGAGCTACTTAAACGGGACTTGCCAATGTTGTTGTAATGGTTCCCTTTTCTTGCTGGCGTAATAGGGATGTGGTCCAAACTCCTGTGTGCTGAGCCTGCTGAGTTTCACTTAAGAAGACATACTGGTATTAGGTTGGGCTGCATGTTTGAAATTCTAAGTGAAAAATTGTCAGATTCTTTGGAACAGTCTTAGCCACTGACAGCATAATAACATGGTACAGTAATACTTTACATTGCTGTTATTCGTTGATATTTTTAGCTCTAGTAGTAAGGGTTTGGGGCTCTAAGGGTGGCAATGTTTGTCAGTTGTCAAACTCTGTTAGTTTCTCTGACTTTGAGGAGCAGCATGGCCTCTGGAAGCTGGTTGCAGGGTTTAAGTCCTCTGTTCACATTTATCATCATAAAACTACAAATATGGCTACATTCCCCTACAGTCTTTCACGAGTTGTTTGTTTATATGACATACTGTAAGAAGGGGGATCAGTGCAGGATTTATTGCCACAAAGTGGTACAGAGTTTGTGTATTGGTGGAAAGGTTTCAAGTCTAATACCTTAACTGCTCAGCTGTCGGACTACAGCTACTAAATACACCACTGCATTGTAAGCAAAAGAGCCTCTACTTTTCACAGAACCATACATCTTTTAACTTTTGTGGCAAGTGCTGCTAGCCGCTATCCATAAAAAAAATGCTGGACATTCACGTTTGTTATGATGTGTTTGGAGAGGGGATGTGAGGTTGCACGCTTTGCGTTTAAGGTACGTCACAGACGACATCCCTTGCTGTTGTTTTAGAACACTGTATGCGGAGGTCCTGTGGCTAGGCGCCAAGTTTTTTCCTACTAGTAATATTATTAGTGTGCACATTAGTCTTCTTCCCCACTCAGAAGGCTAACTCCCCTTGTGCACAATCTAGTCCACCTGTGAGACATTCTGGGTAAAAAAAATTAAATTCACTTTCACCATTTTTAAATATCAACTGCACAGCTTCAAAGAAATAATTTCCATGTTAAATTTGCATACAGTAGTTTAATCATGTGGTTTATTTAGCAGGATATCTTATATTAACATAATAATTACTAAATAAACAAACAAAATAAGATAAACAAATTTATGTTTGTCAGTGAAACTATGTGAGAAAAAGGTAAACATACTTTTGTGTAAGACACAGGGAAACTCATTAGGCACTTCTGTGTTCATACACATTCAACACACCGACATGTACAGCACATGCACAGATTCACATCTACTCTTTACACCTCATTAGTTTTCAGTTTGGAAAGGAACAAAACTTGTTGCATTTTCAAGTGAGCTTATTAAGAGCAAAAGTGAGACTGAGGACCGATAGCCAGAGCCCCCACAAGGCGGTAGAGGAAGCACCTGTTCCACAGCCAGGTCATTATCAGCCATTATCTTACAGTACTCTAAAGACCGGGGCTCAGCAGTCTGACGCAGGACAGCCATTGTACTGATCTACAACCTCAGGATAAAGCTGTTTACCCTGCCCTTTCATTCATCACTCTATGAGCTCAGAGATGTGTTTTGATGTTGCATATATTTTCACAGATGAAATAATAGAAAAAAAACAAAAACATGTTTACTTATCCTCAGCTGATACAGGTAAAAAAATATAGCAACTGGTGTTGATCAGAACTGATAAAAGAAAAATAACAGAGGAATAATTACCAAAATACTGCATTTGAACTTTGGCGCCCCCAGTGGTTAAAAAAAGACAAGGAATGCACAATGTTAACCACTGACAGATCTGGCCTGAGGACATTGTGTTCAGTCTGGATACAACTTTAGGTGCCTCATACTGTGCTCCATACTATAGTACATAAGTAGTACAGATCCATTTCACAGTCATGCAGATGCAGGCGAGGTTCTGGAAGGTCAAATGCACAGCTGCAGGCGGTCTAGGTTTGGAGGCCAGATGTGACCGTGTGGCAGGTCTTGGGCAGAGCGAAAGGGCAAACTTTAAATCCGACAGAGCTCATCTCCTTTGCAAAATGTTAGCTATTTTGAGAGGCACAAGCACAACGATGATCTATGGTAGCGCAATACCAAAGTTTGATTTTAAAGTTGCACTGAAGGAGAGGACAAGAATAGTCAATATACCATGTGATTCACTACCACCACCTGCTTGCTGTATTTTCTCCATACTAGTGTCACTTATGTAATTGTTTAAGTCAAGTTAGGTGTGTTTGTAGTAAAAAATATGTCTCAGTACTCCTTCTTGACTTCATCTCTTTGAATTATGATGAAGTCTAATCCTTTGTTTCACAAATATTTATGTCAAGGAAACTGTTGTAAATATTCAGTGTAACCACCAGTTCTGTTAAAAGTCTCCGTCTTTCACTTGCTCATTAGCTAAATGTTTGAGGTTAAGGCCAGGTTGAACCGTAGCAGGTCAGTTATGTTTGTGTTTTTTTTTTTTTTTTTTTTACCATGGCTGTCACAAAAGCCAGAATCAGAAAAGGTTGTTATGGTCTGTTGTTTGTCATGTGGAAGTTGGGAGAAATGGTACACTGTATTTCTTTTACAGCTCACTGGCGACTGAGTTGAAGTATTTTATTTTACATGTATTTAGTGTTGGAACTTACAAAGTCTGCTTATCCATGTGCAACACAATATGTGCTGTGCTCAGCAGTCACTGTCATTTATCTACCAGTAAGCTAAATTCGTAAATGGTTGTTTTGCATGGCCAACTGTACTGTCTAACCACATTTCCGTTTAATATAGGGCACCTCGCATGAATTGTGAAACTCTGTAGTTATTACGCTGCATTGACATAAATGTAGTCTTTTCTAAGAAGTACAGTGTGCTGACAAACTGTCAGACCATGATTAACTGTGTAGAATAAGCTGGCATGCCCATACATGACAGACCGGGTTCATCTTTAACAGCAGTCATTGATTGTTTTTGTTAAAATGCCAAAGGCTTTACGCCATTGATCTTTCCGCTGTTTGTTTTGACTGATTTCATCACAGCAATGGGAGTATTTATTGGATTATGCTTGTTCTTAAACTGTTCAAGTGGTTTTAATATCAGTTGTACCTGCTGTTAAACAGTCCCGGGAAAATCCACGGACTTTTCTTGGATTCTGAAAGGGAATTTTTATTTTCATGAATACATTTCGCCGCAGATTTTCCCTGAACTATAACTCAACTCGTTTATGTCTGGAAGATGCGGTTTGTTAACTTACTTTTGACAAAACCGACACATAATAAGATCCATCTATTGTTTGGGACCTTCACGCCTACCGTGAACATCACACAGATGCGTGGGGTTTAGTTTCAGGAGTAAGGTTGTGAGAGCAGGATGGACTGATCTGACAGCAGATTGATTTAGGCATAGGAATGTCTAATTATCATCATTTATTTGCCTCTTTATGCATTTCTGTTTTCAAGTTTCATGTGGTGAACTGGTCGTATGTTTTCAATTTATGCTGTTTTGAAATAAACCCAAGTATTCACC